>NC_080379.1:46882813-47203251 GCF_014773155.1 Arachis stenosperma | reverse complement strand
AAAAATCTGATTCAGAGGCTGAAAAGGACTGCAGATGCTGTTGGATTCTGACCTCCCTGCACTCGAAGTGGATTTTCTGGAGCTACAGAAGCCCAATTGGCGTGCTCTTAATTGCGTTGGAAAGTAGACATCCTGGGCTTTCCAGCAATGTATAATAGTCCATACTTTGCCCGCAATTTGATGGTCCAAACAGGCGTTCCAAGTCAGCTCAAGAATTCTGGCGTTAAACGCCGGAACTAGCACAAGAATGGGAGTTAAACGCCCAAACTGGCACAAAAGCTGGCGTTTAACCCCAAGAAAAGTCTCTACACATGAAAGCTTCAATGCTCAGTCCAAGCACACACCAAGTGGGCCCGGAAGTGGATTTTTATGTCATTTACTAATCTTTGTAAACCCTAGGCTACTAGTTCTCTACAAATAGGACCTTTTGCTATTGTATTTCATATCTTTGGATCATTTTTAGATATTTTGATCATCTTTGGACGTCTAGTTCTTAGATTATGGGGGCTGGCCTCACGGCCATGCCTAGACCTTGTTCTTATGTATTTTCAACGGTGGAGTTTCTACACACCATAGATTAAGGTGTGGAGCTCTGCTGTACCTCGAGTATTAATGCAATTACTATTGTTCTTATATTCAATTCAGCTTATTCTTATTCCAAGATATTCATTTGTACTCAAGAACTTGATGAATGTGATGATTATGTGACGCTCATCATCATTCTCACTTATGAACGCGTGCCTGACAACCACTCCCGTTCTACAAGCAAACAAGGCTTGGATGTTTATCTCTTGGATTCCTTATTTGGAATCTTCGTGGTATAAGCTAGAATTGATGGCGGCATTCAAGAGAATCCGGAAGGTCTAAACCTTGTCTGTGGTATTCTGAGTAGGATTCAAGGATTGAATGACTGTGATGAGCTTCAAACTCCTGAAGGCTGGGCGTTAGTGACAGACGCAAAAGAATCACTCGATTCTATTCCAACCTGATTGAGAACTGACAGATGATTAGCTGTGCTGTGACAGAGCGCGTTGAACATTTTCACTGAGAGGACGGGACTGTAGCCATTTACAACGGTGATGCCCAACATACAGCTTGCCATAGAAAGGAGTAAGAAGGATTGGATGAAGACAGTAGGAAAGCAGAGAGATGGAAGGGACAAAGCATCTCCATACGCTTATCTGAAATTCTCACCAATGAATTACATAAGTATCTCTATCTTTATTTTATGCTTTATTCATAAATCATCCATAACCATTTGAATCTGCCTGACTGAGATTTACAAGATGACCATAGCTTGCTTCATACCAACAATCTCCGTGGGATCGACCCTTACTCGCGTAAGGTTTATTACTTGGACGACCCAGTGCACTTGCTGGTTAGTTGTGCGAAGTTGTGATGAAAAGTTGAGATTGCAATTGAGCGTACCATGTTGATGGCGCCATTGATGATCACAATTTCGTGCACCAAAGCCCAAGGCTAGCTTCCACCATTTTTCGGTCTAAGGATGGATAGTTATATGCAGCCTTACCTTCATTATTTTCTTTAATAATGTTTATCTTGTTACTTTAATATCTACTTATATACTACTATTACACTGTTACTCAACTTTATTACAGAAAGAAGGGAAGTACATGTCGACCTAAAAAACATATTGGGGTTTGGGCCATAATCAAGAACAATATACATATACATATTATTGTATATTTCATAGGAAAAATTTAGAAAAGTGAGACTAAGATTAGTGTTTTATGGAAGATAATAAAACAAATTACAGTTGAATGTATAATGAAAGTTAAAGACAAAATCATAGAAAACTAACCCTCTGTTCTCTTGTTCCTTCCCACTCTTCCTCATGTTCACGCTTCATGTTCCACATCTCTTTTTGTTACTCTTCATCCTTTTTTAATCTGTCTTCCTCCTCTGATATCTACATAATATTGAAGAACATACATGGTAAGAAACAAGAATGCCTTTTATGTATATAATTACTTTCAGGTTAAATTTTCCTAGATAAACAACATCTTACGGATAATGACAAGTAGATAGAGCATACCCTCATTTGTATTTTTCTTCTCCTCCATTCTTGTTCAGTTAATAGTTAACGAACCTTGATTTTGAGCTCTTTCTGGAACTCTTCTGACTATTCATATTACCTCCAAAAGCCTCCTTTACTTGTGGATGCTTACGTTTATTAGGGTGAACCATCAAAGACAACTGCAAAAAAGGATTAGCAAGTGTAAGTCATAATAAGGCCAAGAACAAAATAGTTAGTTAAACCAACCATGAAGTTACCAAACGTGGAATTTACAATTATCATGCACAAATCACATTACAACAACAAAACCTTAGTTATAATATGCCTCAAAGGTGAAAATAATCTTGCACAAACATGGCATATATCATGTTTGTATAAAACATCACATCTTGAATATCAAAGAGTGTGGAATTCCACTCGTGGAAAAGTATCAATAAGTTAAAGTATTGAATAGGAATCAAACTTTCACAACTACACTTACTAATGCCAAAATGTAGCAAAACATTGTCAATACAATAGCTATTGAGAACATTAGAGCAAAAACAAAGTGATTTCTGTTTTCTGACAGCCATTCCTCAGGATGAGCTCCAACAGATCCAACAACATACCTACGGATAATCAATCAACATTCTTATAGAAACATAGGGATAAGCTACCATACCACTGAATTAACACTTATTAACATAAAAAAACTAGTTAACTTGATGACCTTACCGAGAAAAAATGTCAATAATGCCAAAGAAACAACTATACGAACAAATATACTTGCAACCTGCATGCCAAGAGAATGGTACATGAGTTAAAATCGAATATATCTTCATAGTCTAAGAAATTAGTGAGCAAGCAAAAGAAGCCCTAATTTTATGGTTAGGTGTAGAAAAGTGAGGATAGCATTCAAAAGATCACCTAAACTCTATAGGCTTATCCACCAGTATACCAAAAGAAAGGCAAATAGAGACCTGGATAACATCAAAATTTGGATATTGGTATGTACTATACACAATAGGACCTGGATTTTCTTCTAGGTTCTCAACCTAATGCAAACAAACCCGAATCACAAGACAAAGATCAATAACTGCTAACAAAAAATGGACAAAAGAAATCACAATAACAGAAACTGACACTGAGATATTGCACGAACAGAGGACTAGGTTGGAATATAATCGATGTTTCTAGACCAAGAATAAGGATTGAAACAAAATACTAAATGATCAGGATGAATTCGAAGAAAAGGCAAAAGATAAAGGGATGAAATAAAAAACAACAGGGTAAGAGAAAGAACGAACCAGTGAGAGGGGAGAGGGTGCGATCGAGTAGCACGCAACAGGACAAGGGGGAAGGCCGACGACGATAACGACAATGACACCAAGACGGATGTGCAGCCACACGACTCCACAACGACACGGATGTGTACAGTAGAGGGAAGAGCAATGGTTTCATGCCCTTCCAGTTCCCTTTCGCACGCATAAGTTACACAACGGAAAGAACAGATTAGTGACAGGGAAGGACGTAGCAGCTGGAACTGATGGAGGGGAGCTACACGACGGTAAGAATTCAGGTGTGTGATTCGCGCCTTTGCTCTCTTTGGGTTCACATGAAAATGAGAAAACTAGCTCCCGAATGTTGAAGGCGATGGTCTTTTATTCAGATCAATAAAATTCTATTTACGGCGGTTGGGATATCAAACTACCGTTATTTTGATCGATTTGTAACAGAGCTCAGAACTGCTAACAAAATTGCTGGTATCCTGCCAATTAGCAGCGGTTCAGAAAATGGCCGACAATTTTCCACTACAATTTTCCATGTGTGTTAAAATATTACTACTTAAGTGAATAGTTAAATGTTATCATCACATTGCAACAGCTAGTTGTCATAGATACTTCTAAACGGTATTGGAAATTGGTTTATATAATTTAATTGGGACTTATCAATTTTAATTTAGTTAAATTTTATGAATTAATTTTAAATACAATATTAAATACAATCAAAATATGTTCACATCGTACCATACACGGAATAAGTTTGAAATTTTAATTTTAAGTTATTTGTTAAAATTAATATTAATTACAATAATTGTAACTTTTTAAATATAAAAAAATTTATAATATACAAATATTTGATTAATAATAAGATTACATGATGTATCTTTTTAATCTAGTATTAAACATACTAATTCGAGTATAGTTATTAATCTACTTTATTCAATAAGTTAAACATATATACCCATTGTCAAATTAAATCCTTGAATAACACTTAAATTGATAATCAAATGTTTACATGTTATTTTACTTTTAAAAAGAAATATATCAATGTCAACTCTAAACAAACAATTGTAAATAACATGTCTGTAATGTGTTGTCAAAATAATAGTTTAGTTTTTGTAATTAAATACTACTATAATGATATGCAATAATATAAAATTATTAAAAATTTTGTTGTATAATTTTTGTAAAATAAATAATAAATAATTTAAAATTACTAAAAAATAGCTCATCACCATCGTCATTTGATGTATTCAAAACCAAAAATGTTATTTGTACACCAAAATTAGTTATTATATATTTTTTATATAGATACATGTATAGTTTAATTAATTTTTAATGTATATTTTATATTTTAATATGTATTCTATATTAGTGATTGATTTTAGTATACATCTAGCCTAGTTACTTCAAAATATGCACCTTAAACAATAATGCCTTAATATTAGTATATAAAATTTTATGACTGATGTAAATTGAGAATAGTTTATCAAGAATAAATTAACAATTAATACATAGCATTTATAAATTTTAAAAATTAAAAAAATTAACTAAGATTAAAAAAAATCTCTTTTCATCATAAATTCTCAAAAATCTCTTTATACACCACATTCATCGTACAGTTATTATTCAAATGTTCATGATTTTACAATAGTAGTCACAAACCATCTTTATTTTTTACTCTTGATAAGGCAACATGTAGTCGAACGGGTAAAAACTAATCGCAATATATTCCAACTTTTGATAGAGTTTGTCCTTGAGACTTATTTATTGTCATTACAAATGACATAATAATTGAAAATTGCCTTCTTTGGAACCTGACCAGTAATATTTTGTTATTTGGAATTAGATTCAGTATTGCGATAAGAACAATACATCCAACTTAATTACATGTTAAAGTTTTGCATTCTATCACATGATTTTTCATTCTCCTAACTTGTAATCTTGTTCCATTGCATAAACTAGTAGTTTGGTCTATATTCTGTAGCAACACAACAGGAGCACCTTCCTTTAGAATTGATTTTTGGTGCCTGAACAATTAATTCTATTTAAAATTTCTGGTGAGAAAGCATCTAACTTGAATTCCATATTCCCGTCCTCAGCATACACAAAGTCAAAACTTAAATAAACTCTTTCTTCTCAAGATAACCTTGCAATGATATTATTGTTGACATTAGTGACACATTCCAGATTTGGCATAAGAATCGCTCTATTCTTGAAATAATTTTCAATAGATAAATTGAATAACATATTTACAAAATCAATGATGTCATCCAAAGTTGTCTCAAAATTCCTTACCAAAATATGAGATGGTATTTGAACAATGGATTCATCATCCGTTGTATCACCAACTAAACCATCTACCAATTTTTAATAGTCACCTACCCAAATATAAGAGGATTATATGTCACATATCCCATTAAGTCCAGATAATTAGAAATTTAAGAGAAATTATTTTTAAGCTATTGTTCAAGTAAAGAGCTTTTCCAAATTATACAAGAACTCAATTAGAACAAGGGTCATACTTCTGTTCCACCCAAATTCATAGGATAAAGAACGAAAACAATTCTTGAATATAAATCAGTACATGAATTAAAATACAAAAATAATAGTATTAATCTATAAAATAGACAGAGCTCCTAACCTTAACAGTGGATGTTTAGTTGCTCATGGTTCAGAGAAAAAACTAGGATTCTGAAAAGCTGTAAATTACGAAATGAGATAGAAGAGAAGAGAGGAGCCCGAATGGCTGATTCTCTTTCCCTTTTATATCTAATCCTAATTAATGTAAATTATAATTTTTTAAACTAAATAATATCTTTTCCTATTTTAAAAATAATTTTAAAGCTTAATCAGAACAAATAATGATCTTTGCAGGCCTTCAAGTGGAGCGTGGGGACCACGTGATTCATTCAGGTCCACGCTGAACTTGGAAATTCCCAAGTTCAGCGTGGAGGAGGCAGTGGCTACTCTTTTGCTTTTCTTGAGTCCACGCTAAACTTGGATTAACCCAAGTTCAGCGTGGAGTAGTGCGCGTAACTTCCTTTGGTGCGTTGAGTTGACACCGAACTTGAGAAAGCTCAAGTTCAGTATGGAGAAGGTCATACGAAATGGAAGAAAAGATCATACTATTATATATCATTGGAAAGCTCTAGAAGTTAGCTTTTCAATGCCGCTAGAATAACGTCAATTGGACCTTTGTAGCTTAAGTTATTTCTGTTTGAGTGAAAGAAGGTTAGGGTTGATAGCATCATTTGCTTTCTTCCTTTTCTGCTACAAAACTCCGTCAAATCCATCCGAATGCTACCTAAAATTAAAAAAAATTGCAAACAACTCAAAGTAGCATTCATATTGGCTTAACATAAATAAATCTTGATTAAACTCAACAATTTGAATGCAAATTCACTAGAAAAAAATAGAAAGGATGCTCACGCATCATCACCCTACAAAACATTTGTGTTCTTGTATGCTACTGCTTTCAGCTAGTGACAGTCTTATATTTTTGTAAGTTTTAGAACTTACAGTTATGTCATAAATATGAAGAATTAATAAAAGACTAAACTATATCATGCCTTGAACCTTTTGGAATCACAGGTAAAATTTTGCCTAAACTTTCTTCCTAGGACAACTTTTCCTCTAAATCACATTGAGCTTTATTTGATCTGAGTACCTCAAGATGTCTCTAAAACATTTGTCTAAAGTTTCATAATAATACTTACTTATTATTGAAAGAAACGTTCTTGTTGACTATGTCACTGCAGACGCTGGGCGCTAGGCGGCGGATGGTGTTGGACGCTAGGTGCTGGTATGCAAGCACTGGGCATCGGTCTGCTGGTGCTGGGCACCAGCCCGATTCTTGTCCCCTTAACTATACTCTTTCATACTTGACACCCCCGTCAAACTCATGGTCTTTTTGGATAGGACCCTGAGTTTGATTTTGAATTTCTCAAAGCTATAAAGGGATAGAGGTTTAGTAAAGAAGTCTGCTACTTGGTCAATTACTAGAATATGCACTACAATAAGTTGTTTTTGATTGACGTTTCTCTAGTAGAATGAAGATCCAAATCAAAGTGCTTAGTTTTATTGTGTAGAACAAGATTGGCAACGAGCATTACAGTACTAATGTTGTTATTGTAAATTACTGGAACATAAGTGTATTTGATCTGAAGTTTTGTAAATAGGTTAAGAATCCAATGAACATTTGTTTCTACAGCTGCAGTGCTCCTGAATTCAGCGTCTGCATTGGATTTGCTGACTGAATATTACTTCTTACCTCCCCATGAGACCAGATTGGGTCCTAAATTGACACAAAAACTTATGGTTGATCTTCTATCTTCTATGTCCGAGCCCTAATCCGAATTTTCATAAGAAAATACTCTAAATTCAGTACAGGGTTGAAAGAAGATTGATGCACCACTATTTTGTGGTACATCTTGTGCTTAATTGAGTAGATTTTATCCACTAATCTCACACTTATTCATAGAAATCGCATGTTTTACATTTTCCTTCCTGATTTTGTGCTATGATTGGAAACATGTTTCTTTGGTCTTAATTTAGCTAATTTTAAATCATCTCTTATTACCATTCAATGCCTTGATATGTGTGTTAAGTGTTTTCAGAGATTACAGGGCAGGAATGGCTTAGAGGATGGAAAGGAAGCATGCAAAAGTAGAAAGAATACAAGAAATTGAAGGAATTGCTAATGCTGTCAACCCTGACCTCTTTTCACTCAATTAATCATAACTTGAGCTAAAGAGGTCCAAATGAGGCAGTTTTGGTTGCGTTGGAAAGCTAACGTCTGGAACTTCGCAACGATATATAATTTTTTATAGTTGCCTATCTGTTGAGCAACGTGCACGCATAGATTATGCATACGCATGACCTGGCGAAAGTTCAATCCATGCGTACGCGTGGACGACGCGTACGCGTGGACGACGTGTACGCGTGACATGCGCATGTGCTGGACGTATCAGAAATCGCTGGGGACAATTTCTAGACTCTTTTTGGCCCAGTTCCAAGCTCAGAAAACACAGATTAGAGGCTGGGAGTGAGGCAGAATGAGGAGGGACATTCATACATCACATTCACATAATTTTAGGTTTTAGATGTAGTTTCTAAAGAGAGAGGCTCTCTCCTCTCTCTAGGATTTAGGATTCCTAGTTTTATGCTATTGGATTGGATATTTACAGAGTCACTACCTCCACTGAGGACTTCATCATTCTAGTTTGTTTCCTTACTTGTCACTTACTCTTCCATATTCTTAATCCTTGTTCAGAGTTATAATTGGATTGCTTTTATGAATTTAATTTTATTATTTATTTAATTGCTTCCAATTTTATTCCAATTATCATGTCTCTTTTCTACTCCTTTTTCATAATAAGGAAGATGGTATTCATGTTGATAGAGTAACTCCTAACATGACTTGGGAGTTGATTAAGAGGAGACCCTTGAGTTGGAATACTCAAGAATTAATTAGTAATTGGAAGTTGTTGGCTAGCACTCTAGTCACTAACGCTCTTTCAAAGGGAGAGAATTAGGACTTGTGAATAGAAGTTGGCTCACTACTTGACTTTCCTTTATTCGGTAAGGGATAACTAAGTAGGGACAACAATCAATTATCAACTGATCTTGGGAACGTTCAACAAGGATAGAACATCCGATTAATCTTCTCCTAGTCAAGGCTTTTTATTGTTTTTAATTTATTTTCTTTGGAATTTTCTCTTCTTATTTCTCAATCCAAAACACCAATTTACACAACTCATAACCAATAATAAGAACACCTCCCTGCAATTCCTTGAGAGACGACCTGAGGTTTACATACTTCGGTTATCAATTTTATTAGGGGTTTGTTACTTGTGACAACCAAGTGTTTGTATGAAAGGATTTTTGTTGGTTTAAAACTATACTTGCAAGGAGAACTTATTTGTAAAATTCTAGATCATGCAAAGATCCCTTGATCTTTGCTACTAACTAAGTATCTTAGAATTCATTTAACACACTTCCAGTGTGTTAAGAGGGGATTGTGCATATATTGTGAAACTTTATTTACTACATATACTATATCCAAATGAGTAAGGGTGGCATATTGTAAAGCACGTATGACAGATCTATAAAAGTGGGTTTATCAAAGACTTCCCCTGCATAAGCTGAGAGTTTAGTGTTAGTAATGATAGGAGTAAGCATTCGTTGAAAGTCATGTATATGTGCATGTGCTCTAATTAATAGGTCTTTTATATACTTTGTCTGGGATAAAATATATGATCCAGTTTCAATTTTGAAAGCTTCAATGCCTAAGAAATAGTTAAATTCACTTAGGTCTTTTAAAGAAACAAAAAAGTGTAACTGATTCATGAGCACAACAATTTCATTTTCATAATTGCAAGTTACTAAGATATCATTTACATATACGAGAATGTACATTGTTATTTTGGATGTTATTCAAATAAAGAGAGAAGGGTCTGACCTTGTATTTTTGAAATCAAAATGAGAAAGAGTTGTAGAAAGCTTGGTAACCAAGCTCTTAGAGCTTGTTTCAATCCATAAATGGATTTGTGAAGCTTTCAAACTTGAGTTGCTTGTTCTTGAGGAAAGGAAGGCGGTTGTTGCATAAATACGTTTTCTTGAAGCTCACTGTTGAAGAATGCGTTATTAAAGTCATATTGTCGAATTGGCCATGATTTTGAGATAGCAATGGTGAGTATAATGCTGACAGTTGCTAGTTTATCCATAGGGCTAAAGACTTTATCATAATTGATGCCTTCTCTTTAATAAAATCTTTTAGCAACCAATCTTGCTTTATACTTAAGAATAGTGCCATTTAGATGTCTCTTGATGGTAAACACCCAACGACACCCTATGACAATGCTATTTTCTGGGGGATCAACAATTGTCCAAGTATGATTCAATGCGATTTCTTCTTCCATGGCCTTGGTCCAATGTGATGTTGTAAGGGCCAATTTAACACTGGTTGAAATTTTATTTATCAAATCAGGAGGGGGTTTGACACTAGTAGTCAGTGCCTTATGCTTTAAAGCTCCTATTTTAGATCTTGTAACCATTGGAGGAAGGTTGGTAGCGGGATTGGAAGATAATGGGAGAAGAACTATCTCAATCCCTTGAAATATAATAGGTGTAGTCCTAATAGAAGGGGGCTCTGAAGTGGAGGTTGTAATTTGGGTTTAGGTATTTTTAGAATTTTGAGTTTTTTAAGTTAAGGGTGTAATTTGAGGCATTGAGGAATGATGAATTATTTAATTCATAAGAGAATGAGACAATAAAGGTGCTATGGAAGAAATAACTAGTGTGGACAAAGTTGAGAGAGTGATAAGGTCTTGGTAGCTGAAGGAGTGTGCGTTGCAAACATTGAACTGTAAGAAAAAAAATAGTTTCATTAAACAAAACATGGCGAGTAATAAAGATTTTACCTTGAGGATTTTGATGAGTGAAAATCGATTCCAAACAAACTAACCGGCAAGTATACTGGGTCGCATCAAGTAGTAAAACTCACTGGAATGAGGTCAATCCCACAGGAATTGGAGGATTAAGTCTAGTTAAGCTAACAAGTGATGATTTGAGTAAAAATTGATTTACTGAATGTAAATTGCAAGAAACTTAAAGAACTAAATGTAAATTACTTGAAACTTAAATGGCAAGAAACTTAAATGACATCGAAAATAAATTGCAAAAATAAAGTGCAGAATTGTAAAGTGTAGAAAAGTTAATTGCAAGTAATTGAGAGCAGAATGTAAATGGCAAGAATGTTAAATTGCTAGAAGATAAAAGGGAATTGGATAGTGGGTACTCAAAATAACTAAAGAGCAATAGAAATGAGAATTGATGGAAGAGATCACTAGGGATCAGAGGTGTAAATTCTCATGAATTGATGATGATCAATTCCTTCTTAATCATGGGGATAGATCCATGGCGGATTGTGAATAATTGAGTCCCAATCTCTTGGTGACTCAATTTCTCTAAACATAATCAATTGCCACTTTCGTGATCTAATTGTTCATGAGAAGAGATGAAGCTCAATAGCTAATCCTTTTTGCCACACAACTCTCAGGATCTCAACCAAGGTGGTTACATCTCACATACCAACCCAAAGTATATCAATCAAGAGAATTATGAAAGGATGAACTCTAAACTAAATTCTATGACTCATTTCTCAAGTTCATCACAAAATTCAAATGGATCCAATCTCCCTCTCGGTAGTGATTGGATCTGTGAAGAGAAAGAGTTTTCTCTTGGAGAAACCACTTGAATTGAGAAGAAAAAAAAAGCTATCAATTCATTTGAACAAACAGAGCTCCTCCCCCTAGTGAAGTTGGGGTTTAGTGAACCATGGCTCCAATTACAACTACAATTGCAAAATGGAAATTAAACTAAGTGTAAAGAAGAATGAAGAAGAAGAATTCTCCAAAACTGAAATTCAAAGCTAGAAGAAAACAAAATAGGTGACAGGTATGCTTCCCAAATTGCAGTAAAAAAGTAAAGTGAAAGTGTAGTAAAAAAAAGTCCCTCTAAGTACAAAACTCTTTTCTATTTATACTAGTCCTTAGGCTCCTTGAAAGGCTTTCAACTATGCATCCTCGGATGAGGTAATGGGCTCCATTTTTAATTGGATTCAGCAACTCCCAATGCAGCCCTCTCAGGAAAACAGAGAGCTTGTAAGCATGCTCCAACAATTTTGGCCCATTGAGCACGTTTTTGGCACACACGCCTTTGTATTTACAAGTTAGCAACGTGTGTCTTAATTTCCTGGGCTGAGACTTCGTTAGGGCATTGCTAACTCAGGTTGGCAACGTGCTCTTCTACTCCTTGGATTCAAGATCTTTTGTTCTTGTTTGTGGGGCTTAAAAATGACTATAGTTTGAGCTTCAATTTCATGCTTCACTATAGACTATTATACATCGTTAGAAAGCTCTAAATGTCAGCTTTCTAACGCAACTAAAAGCACTTCAATTGGATCTCTGTAGCTCAGGTTATGCTCCATTAAAAGAGACAAGGTCAGCCTGCCAGAATCGCAGGTGTTTTCGGTGGACATGCCTTCATGATCTTCAAGTTGGCAACGTCCATGTTGTCTTCCAGGGCTGAAGCTTCTTTTAAGGGTGTCGCCAACTTGGTTTTCAAGTTAGCAACGTGCTCTTCATTCTCCTGGAGCTTGAATTTCACATTAGAGTTGGCAACTTGAGTTGCCAACGTGCTTGTTGTCATCCTGGAGCTTGAATTTCATATTGAAGTTAGCAACTTGAGTTGCTGTTCCGAGGGTTACCTGAAACTATAGGTCGATCTCGGACGAGATCTTCTGTACTGGTCAGAGCTGTTGCGTCCGACTGGTTGGACTTGGTGGTGGTGCTGATCCTTCGTCCTCGGAGGATGGGGGGTACCTGCAAGGGACTCCGATGCTTAAGTTAGCAAGGGTATTAAGTAGGTATTGAGTAGAATCAGAGTATGAGTTATACCTGGGTGCTCCAGTGTATTTATAATGGCATTGAGTGACCTTCTTTAGATAAGATAAGTTAGTTATCTTTATATTATCTTATCTTGTCTTTTGGGTGGGGTTAGCTTATCTTCAAGGGAACCACCATTCTCTCCGTAGGCTTGGGCTGCCTTTGGATTTGGGGCGTGCTCCTCTATTTGGGTCCTTCTTTAGGCTTTCCTGTGACTTGGCCGAGCTCTTTAAGGAGAGGTCGGATTGTCCTGACCTGAACAGGTCGGTTGCTTTGTCTGTCGAATATCCTGGGTCGGACAACTCGACCCAGGGTATGAACAGTGCCCTTGCTTGAGCTCGGTCTTTTTGTTGAGGTCGAGTCCTGGACTTCGGTCCTTCTTTGGTGAAGCCAAACTCAAGCATTTTGTCGATTCCTTTGTAGCAGCTTTTGACTGTAGAACGTTTCCTCTGCAAGTGCGCGCTTTTATATCAGCGCTTTTTTGGGGAACGTGCGAGGGTTTAACTCCTAGCATTAATTACCCGTTTCTTTTTGTTTTTAATTTTGAAAACTTAGAAATGGTTTCTCTTCTTTTGCTTTCCTTGTAACCTCTTCGCAACTTCTTTCTCTGCTCTCTTCGCTCTCTGTCTTTCGCTTGTGCTTCTGCTTCCTTGCGTTGTGGCGTCGCTTGGCGATTTTTGGGGCAACTTTCATTCTTGCACCTCCAGTTTTCTTTTCTCGAAGCTTCTTTCGTCTCCAGGTTAGTCCCATTTCGTGCTTTTTCTTTGTTTTTAGCTTTGTGATGAGGTTTTGATTTTGATCCTCCCTTTTTGAGAAAGTTTGGATCTTTCTGTTTCCATTGTGCCCTGATTTGTTGAAATGTGCTTTATGGGAGTTTCTCCATCTTCTGCATGATCCTTTTTGCTTTTGCTTGATGCTTTTAGGGCTTTGCATGTTCTTTGTTGTTTCTGTTCTGATACTGTTGTCCGCATCTGTTCCTCATTTTATCCGAAGGTTGCTTTTGTCTGCTCTTGAAAAAGGTTGCATTTTTAATGGTCTCTGCTTGGCGTGCTTTGATGTTTGGGGATGGTTTTTGCTGGTTTAGACTGTAAGGCAATGTTTTTGATGACTTTTTTACTTTGATAAAAATGCTTGCTGTTTGAAGCCTTCTTTTCTTGTTTTGAGAGGTGCTGGAATGCGAGAAGGAGATTTTTCCTAGAAACCTTGCTTTATTATTGCCTCCAAAGGATGCCCCAGGACTTTGGTTTGAGTCTTGGGATTTTCCTTTTCTGTGTGTTTGCCTGTGTCGTGTTGAGTTGTTTTCTCCCTTGTCCGAGATGTTTTTAGTAACCCCATCTTCTTTTCTTACTTGTAGGATTAGTTGGCCTCATGTCTTCTCGCAATAACATTGTAGAGATGTCTTCCAGAGTTCCCGAGGGGATGTCCGATTGGCTGGACTCCCTTGTTTTGTTGTGTGTCTCTGTCGTGGATGCTGAATTTTGTACAGAGCTGAGGAGGCGCCATAGGATTTGTGGTAACAGTGCCCGTGAGGAGGATTACGAGCTTGTTGCTCCTGATTCTGATGAGAGAGTTTGTTTTCCGACTTCCATTGAGAGGGAGCGTCCCTTCTTTTATGCCTATGAATACTTCTTCAGTAAGTTGAACGTTACTTTTCCTTTTACTGCTTTTGAGATCGACCTGTTGTGGTCGTGTAATATTGCCCCATCCCAGCTTCACCCAAATTCTTGGGATTTCATTAAAATTTTTCAGCTTCTCTGCCGAGAATTAGATGTAACACCCTCTCAGACTCTTTTCCTTTATTTGTTTGTTTCCGCCAAGCCTGGCGGTTCTTCAAAAAGGAAAGTGTTCATACCCTGGGTCGAACTGTCTGACCCGGGATGTTCTACAGACAAAGTGACCGACCTCTTCAGGTTAGGACAACCCGACCTCTTTTCAAAGAGCTCAGCCAAGTCACAGGAAAGCCCAAACAAAGGGCCCAAATAGAGGAACACGTCCCAAATCCAAGGGCAGCCCAAAGCCCATAGAGATAAAGGCGGTTCCCTTAAAGATGACCTCACTTAAAGATAAGATAAAGATAAGATAAGATAACTAACTTATCTTATCCACAGAAGGCCACATCTCACCATTATAAATACATTGGAGCACCCAGGTATAACTCATACTCTGATTCTACTCAATACCTGCTTAATACCCTTGCTAACTTAAGCATCGGAGTCCCTTGCAGGTACCCCCCACCCTCCGGGGACGAAGGATCAGCACCATCTCCAGGTCCAACAAGTCAGACACACCAGCTCCGGCCGCTACACACCTGCCGGACACGTCGGCTCCGACCAGCACAGAAGATCTCGTCTGAGATCGACCTACAGTTTCAGGTAACCC
Source organism: Arachis stenosperma (assembly GCF_014773155.1). Taxonomy (NCBI): domain Eukaryota; kingdom Viridiplantae; phylum Streptophyta; class Magnoliopsida; order Fabales; family Fabaceae; genus Arachis; species Arachis stenosperma. The sequence goes on along the minus strand of NC_080379.1, from coordinate 47,188,123 downwards.
TCGGAACAGAAAGCTTCCTGGGTTTCTTTCAGGTCCGCCCAGGGCCATAAAGTTTTTGCTATGTATGATGAGTCCTTTAAGGACTTCAAGAATTACTTCTTTAAGGTTCGTGCTATCGAGGGGGTCCGCCCCTTTTTTCTTGATGAAAATGATGAGCCTTCTTTCCTTCTAGAGTGGCAGAGGAATGTGAGAGTGTCTCGCTATACCTGGGAGATGCTTGATGATGTTGAGCGTGCCTTTGTTGTTGTTCTTGAGGATATATGGGGGGAACCACCCCATCTTGATACAAAAAGGTTTTTGAATGAACCGTCCTTGGTTCGGGCCATTTTGGGTACTTGTCTGACTTGTTTTTACACTTGTTTCTTAATTTTTTCTTCCTCTTATTGTGACTGTAACTCTTTGCTGTGGCTGATTCTGTATTTGCAGAGATGTCAAAGAACAATGACTCCATGAAGGCCTTTAAAAGGGCAAAGAAGGCAACTGCTGCTCCGAACATCTCGGCTAAAGTGGCCGGAGAGGGATCTTCTCAGGTTCCAGTGAAGCCTCCTGTGCCGAGTTCTCCCGGGCCGAGGAAAGCAATTCCTACTCCTCGGTTTCGTCAGGTCGATCCTCCACAGACTTCTGCCGTTGCTTCTGGTGCTCCTCCTTTAAAAAAGAAAAAAACATCCGAGCCCTTTAACCTGGATGCCCCGGATTTTGATGCTATCGAGTTTGTTGACCAGCAAATTTCCCCCTATGGTGGGCTTTCTATGGACGACGTGTCTTTTCTTCAGCATCTGGATTTTATCACCAAAAGTAGTGTAAAAATGGCTCATATAGGTGCGGCTATTTTCTAAACAGTTCAGGGGATCCCGATTCATGCCACAAAATCCTTCATGGAAGAGGCCAAATCAGAATTTGATCGGATCAATGGTCTGAAGGAGGAGTTGGAGGTAAAGTTGGCGAAGGTAGAGAAGGAACTGGAGGGTGAGAAGGCCAGCTCTATTGCCTTGGCTGCTTCTTTGAAGTTGGCTGAGGACATGGCACTGAAGCACAAGGATAGCTATGTCTCAGCTTATAGGGAGTTGATGCATCTCTGGGATGATTTGGAAACTGCTCGGGTTAATTATGCCGAGCTTCAGGGTCACCTTGTGGGCAGCGTAACTACTGCCTCTGAGGACCTGATGGACCAGTTTCGGATTGTTGCTCCTGATGCCGACTTGACTCTCGTTAGTCTTGATAACACAGTAAAGGATGGCAAGATTGTCCCAGATGATCCCAATGATGATGTTGAACCTCCCCCAGTGCCTTCTATCAAGGTGTCGACCTCCTTGGTTCCACCCGTTACGTCTGATCCGGATTGCCAAATTCTAAACCGGGATGATGGAACTGTAGATGTTGTGCCTATTCAGACTTGCCCTCCTTCTCCCCGTACTGATGTTGCCGGGAAGGCCCCAGATCTTGGTTGACCTCTGTTCCGAGAGTTACCTGAAACTGTAGGTCAATCTTGGGTGAGATCGTCTGTGTTGGTCGAAACCAACGTGTCCGGCAGGTGGGTATCGGCCGGAGCTGGTGTGTCCGACTTGTTGGACTTGGTGATGGTGCTGATCCTTCGTCCCCGGAGGGTGGGGGGTACCTGCAAGAGACTCCGATGCTTAAGTTAGCAAGGGTATTAAGCAGATATTGAGTAGAATCAGAGTATGAGTTATACCTGGGTGCTCCAGTGTTTTTATAATGGTGAGATGTGACCTCCTCTATGGGCTTGGGCTGCCCTTAGATTTGGGGCGCGTTCCTCTATTTGGGCCCTTCGTTTGGGCTTTCCTGTGACTTGGCCGAGCTCTTTGAGGAGAAGTCGGGTTGTCCTGTCCTGAAGAGGTCGGTTGCTTTGTCTGTCGAACATCCCGGGTCGGACAGCTCGACCCAGGGTATGAACAGTGCCCCTGCTTGAGCTCGGTCTTTCTGTTGAGGTCGAATTTTTGACTTCGGTCCTTTCATGATGAAGCCGAACTCAAGCATTTTGTCGATTTCTTCTTTTTGTAGAATCTTTTGAATGTAGAACGTTTTCCTCTAAAGGCGCGCGTTTTTATATCAGTGCTTTGCTTTGGGAACGTGAAAGGGTTTAGTACCTTCATTAATTGGTATTAATTGCCCCGTTTTCTCCTGGCTTTTATTTTGAATCTCTCAATCAAAAAACGGTTTCTCTTCTTCACTTCTTCTTCGTAACTCCTCCCTTTGCTTTCTCATTTTCTGTTTCTTGCCCAGGGTTTGTAGTTTCTTCGTCTGTTCTGCTACTGCATTTTTCGGAAGAGGGCTGATTCCATATTTTCTCCTTCTATCTTTGCATTCTTCCACTTTCGAGGGGGTGGCTTTGTTGCTTCTGCTCTTCAGCTTTCTTCGAGGTTTTCTTCTATTCTCCAGGTTAGTCCCATTTCGTGTTTCCTTGTTTACTTTCTGATTTTGCGATGGAGTTTTCCTTTTGATCTTCCTTTTGGAAAAAGTTTGGATCTTTCTGTTTTTATTGTGCTTGACTTGTTGCATGCTATGGTTTTTTCTCTTTTTCGGTGCGAATCTTTTTGATTTGCTTGAATCTTTCTCTTTTGCATGTTGCCGCTGTTTCTGTTTGTGTCTTGGATGATGATTTTTGCTTGATTTTGAAAAGCTTGTGCTTTTGCTGTTTTTCCTTCGCTTTCTTTTCTGGACTTTATTCTGATGAGTGCTGAGATGTAGATTGTAGAAATGATTTTGAGGACCCTTCTTGTTTACTGCCTCCAAGGGATGCTCCAAGACTTCTTCTCTTGAGTTTTGGGGTTTTTCCCTTTTTGGTTAATCCGTCCGTTTGAGATGTTTTGACCCATGTCCGAGATGTTTTTAAGTAATCTACTTTTCTTTTCTTTTTGTAGGATTTAGTTGGCCTCATGTCTTCCTGAAATAACGTTGTAGAGATGCCTTCCCAGGTTCCTGCGGGTATGGCCGATTGGGTGGACTCTATGGTTCTCCTGTGTGTCTCGCTGGCTGATTCTGAGTTTTGTGCTCAGCTTAGGCAGTTTCATAGTGTCTGTAGCAATTCTGGTGATGAGAAGAACTATGAACTTGTACCTCCTTCTTCTGACGAGAGAGTCTGTTTTTCAACTCGGGTTGTTGATGGTCGCCCTTTCTTTTATGTTTATGACTTTTTCTTTGGTCCGCTGGGTATTACTCTTCCTTTTACTCCATTTGAAACTGACCTGTTATGGTCTTGTAATATTGCCCCCTCTCAACTTCACCCTAATTCCTGGGGTTTTATAAAGATTTTTCAATTGTTGTGCAATGGTTTTGGTATCCCTGCTTCCCAATCTCTCTTTTTCTATCTGTTTGTCTTGACTAAGCCCGGAGTGGTAAAAAAGAAGGCAGCTTGGGTCTCCTTTTGCTCTACCCAAGGAAAGAAGGTCTTTTCCATGTTTGACGAGTCATTCCGTGATTTTAAAAACTACTTTTTCAAGGTCCGAGCTGTTGAAGGAGCTCGGCCCTTTTTTCTGGACGAAAATGATGAGCCTGCCTTTCCCCTGGAATGGCAAAAAGATGTGAGGGTCTCCAGGTATTCTTGGGACATGTTGGATGAGGCTGAGTGGGCCTTTGTGACTGTTTTGGAAGAGCGCTGGGGTCAGCCTCCCCATCTTGATACAAAGAAATTTCTAACCAATCATTCTCTTCTTCGAATTGAACTGGGTATCTTGTGTTTTCTTTGCTATCTGTTTATGTTTTACTTGTAGCTGTATTTCCGACTTTGTTCGATTTGTAGCTTGACTTCTGTTTTATTTGCAGAGGCAATGAAGAATAACGAATCCATGAAGGCTTTTAAGAGGGCGCAGAAGGCGACTGCTGCCAGGAATATTGCCGCCAAGGCGGCTGGGGAGGGGTCCTCCCAAGTGCGCGAGAAGCCATCAGTGCCGAGTTCCCCTATAGTGAAGAAAGCGATTCCGACACCTCGGGTCCGCTTGGTGGATCCTCATCCTGCTTCTGCCGTTCCATCTGCTGCCCCTCCAAGTAAGAAGCAAAAGACGGTTGAGCCCTTCGACCTTAATGCCCCTGACTTCAATGCCATCGAGTTCATAGATCAACAAATTGGGCCCTATGGTACCCTTTCGATGGATGATGTGTCCATCCTCCATCATTTGGAATTTATGGCCCGGAATCACGTGCAGATGGTGTTTATGGCGGCCGCTATACACCGGACTGCTCAAAGTCTCCCTCTTCATGCCACCAAGGCATTTATGGAGGAGGCAAAGCAAGAGTTTGACCGGATGAAGGGGCTGAAGGAGGAGCTCGAATTAAAGGTGACCAAGTTAGAGAAGGATCTAGAGAATGAGAAGGCGAGTTCCCTTTCATTGGCGGCTTCTTTGAGGTTGGCCGAGGACACAGCTCTGATGCATAAAGATAATTATGTTACAACTTATCAGGAGGTGATGCATCTGAGGGGGGAGTTGGACACTGCTCGGGAGGATTATTCTGAGCTCCAAGGTCATCTTGTCGGCAGCGTGACTGCTGCTTACGAGAACTTGAAGGAGCAAGTTCGGGTCATTGCTCCCGAGGCCGATCTTACCCTTTTCAGTTTAGATAATGTTGTCAGAGATGGCAAGATTGTCCCTGATGACGAGGGTGATGATGACGCTGATCCTCCTCCTGTGTCCTCTGCCAAAGTGTTAACTACCTCTGCTCCCCCGGTTGCACCTGATTCGGATTGCCAAGTTCTGAACCGGGAGGATGGAACTGTAGATGCCGTGCCTATTCAGACTCGTCCTCCTTCTCCTTGTCCTGATACTGCCAAAGATGCTCCTGATGTTTGCTGATCTTTTTCTGGATTCTCATGTTAGTTGGCCCGGCTTGTGGGCTCTTAAAACTTTTTGTTTATTTGCTGACGTTTTCTGGTTGTTTTGTCTGGTAACTTTTTGAAAAACAAAAGTAGCTCGTTATCCTTTTTTGATGGCCTTCGAGGCTTTTAAAACTTTGTAGATTATATCAAGGTTTTTGATATTTTCTTCTGTTTTCTGAGAATGTTGGTCCTTGCAATTTTGACCTTTTTGGATTGCCTCATGCTTATCGTTTGTAGCTTGGATCCTTCTGTATTTGTGTGGATTCGACTTGTTTTCTCGTTTTTGTAGGTATTTTTGGTGTTTCTCCAACTGATTTCTTTGTGTTGATTCCTTTTATTTCTATAATCTTCTTTCCTGAACCTTCGTTAGGTCTCTTTCAGGGATTACTTTGTTCGTAGGAGTCCGACTTCATTTAGGTCGGTCTCTTCTGAGTTATATCTGTAATCCTCTTTCTTGGATCTTTATCAGATCTCTTTCAGGGGTTACTTGCATATCTTTTTAGTAGTAGGAGTCCGACTTCGTTATGTCGGTCTCCTTTAAGTTATAGCGTAATCCTCTTTCTTGGATCTTTATCAGATCTCTTTCAGGGGTTACTTGCATATCTTTTCAGTAGCAGGAGTCCGACTTCGTTATGTCGGTCTCCTTTAAGTTATAGCGTAATCCTCTTTCTTGGATCTTGATCAGATCTCTTTCAGGGACTACTTATATAACTTTTTTGTAGCAGGAGTCCGACTTCGTTATGTCGGTCTCCTTTAAGTTATAGCGTAATCCTCTTTCTTGGATCTTTATCAGATTTCTTTCAGGGACTACTTATATAACTTTTTAGTAGCAGGAGTCCGACTTCGTTATGTCGGTCTCCTTTAAGTTATAGCGTAATCCTCTTTCTTGGATCTTTATCAGATCTCTTTCAGGGGTTACTTGCATATCTTGTCAGTAGCAGGAGTCCGACTTCGTTATGTCGGTCTCCTTTAAGTTATAGTGTAATCCTCTTTCTTGGATCTTTATCAGATCTCTTTCGGGGACTACTTATATAACTTTTTAGTTTGGGACTGACTTTTGTTATGTCAGGCCCTTCTAAGTTAAAGTAATCCTCTTTAATAGGGTTGGCCATACCTCTTTCCAGGGTTTACTTATAACTTGGGTTGACTTGGTCCGACTTCTGAACGTCGGCCAGTCTTTTTAAGTTATTATATTAGCTATCCGTAAGACCTCGTCAGGTTCTTTTTTTTTGGATTGCTTTCGATAACTTCTTACATTATTCTGTGTTCATCTTTGCCGATTTGTAGAAAATGGTTGGTGTCTTTAGATCGTCTTTTGGGTGAATCGCGTTTTCACCTTTATCGGACGATTGTCTTTATCGTGGTCGCGCAGTGAATTTGTTTTTCACTTTCTGCCGACTTGTTGCTTTGTAATCGAACGATGAATACTTCAGATTAATGCGTCTTGGAATCTTGTAGAATATCTAAATAAACTTTATTCAAAGAAAAAATGCAAATATATATGATGAGCGGATAATTTGTATACTTTTTGGCATTGTTTTTAGTATGTTTTTGATATGATATAGTTAGTTTTTAGTATATTTTTATTAGTTTTTAATTAAAATTCACTTTTCTGGACTTTACTATGAGTTTGTGTGTTTTTCTGTGATTTCAGGTATTTTCTGGCTGAAATTGAGGGACCTGAGCAAAAATCTGATCCTGAGACCAAAAAGGACTGCAGATGCTGTCGGATTCTGACCTCCCTGCATTCGAAGCGGATTTTCTGGAGCTACAGAAGCCCAATTGGCGCGCTCTCAACGGCTTTGGAAAGTAGACATCCTGGGCTTTCCAGCAATATATAATAGTCCATACTTTGCCCAAGATTTGATGGCCCAAACCGGCGTTCAAAGTCACCTCAAGGAATCCCAGCGTTAAACGCTGGAACTGGCACCCAAATGGGAGTTAAACGCCCAAACTGGCACCAAAGCTGGCGTTTAACTCCAAGAAGAGTCTCTACACGAAATTGCTTCATTGCTCAGCCCAAGCACACACCAAGTGGGCCCGGAAGAGGATTTTTATGTCATTTACTCATTTCTGTACACCCTAGGCTACTAGTTTCTTATAAGTAGGACCTTTACTATTGTATAGAAATCTTTTGATCACTTTTAGATCTCTAGATCATCTTTGGACATTTTAGTTCTTAGATCATTGGGAGGCTGGCCATTCGGCCATGCCTAGACCTTATGCTTATGTATTTTCAACGGTGGAGTTTCTACACACCATAGATTGAGGTGTGGAGCTCTGCTGTACCTCGAGTATTAATGCAATTACTATTGTTCTTTCATTCAAATTCCGCTTGTTCTTTATCCAAGATATCACTTGTTCTTCAACATGATGAAGGTGATGATTGACGCCCATCACCATTCTCACTCATGAACAAAGTGACTGACAACCACTCTTGTTCTACAAGCATTTGAGGCTTGGTGAATATCTCTTGGATTCCTGATTGCACGATGCATGGTTGATCGCCTGACAACCGAGTGCTCGCCTGACAAACGAGCCAACCATTCCGTGAGATCAGAGTCTTCGTGGTATAGGCAAGAACTGATGGCAGCATTCAAGAGAATCCGGAAGGTCTAACCTTGTCTGTGGTATTCTGAGTAGGATTCAATGATTGAATGACTGTGACGTGCTTCAAACCTGTAACCTACTGGGCGTTAGTGACAGACGCAAAAGAGTTATTCTATTCCGGTAGGGGAGGGAACCACACCGGTGATTGGCAGCACTGTGACAGAGTGTGTGCATTAGCTTTCACTGCGAGGATGGGAGGTAGCTGCTGACAACAGTGAGACCCTATACGAGCTTGCCATGGAAAGGAGTAAGAAGGGTTGGATGAAGACAGTAGGAAAGCAGAGAGACGGAAGGGAAGGCATCTTCATGCGCTTATCTGAAGTTCCTACCAATGAATTACATAAGTATCACTATCTTTATCTTTTATGTTATTTTCGTTCATCACCATATATATCTGAGTTTGCCTGACTAAGATTTACAAGATGACCATAGCTTGCTTCAATACTAACAATCTCCGTGGGATCGACCTTTACTCACGTAAGGTTTATTACTTGGACGACCCAGTGCACTTGCTGGTTAGTTGTGCGAAGTTGTGTAATGCCATGGTATTGAGCGCACCAAGTCTTTGGAGCCATTACCAGGGATTATGAGAGTTGTGAAAAAGTATAGTTCACAATTTCGCGCACCAAGTTTTTGGCGCCGTTGCCGGGGATTGTTCTAGTTTTGAGCAAGCCTTTGGTAACATCAGTGCCAAGATCCGGCAACAACATCAAATTTTTGGTGTTATTGCCCGGGATTGTTCAGGCTGGACAACTGACGGTTCATCTTGTTGCTTAGATTAGGTATTTTTTTTCGAAATTCTTGAAGATGAATTCTAGAGTTTCATGATGATTTGTTGAAATCTGGCTGGCTGAGAAGCCATGTCTAATCTGATTGGACCGAGGTTTCAACTTATCACCACAAGAGCTTGTTGATTTCGTATCAATCTTGCTTTTGGAGCAGTGATTGCTAAGGCTTGGCTGACCTTTGGTCATGTCTAGTGTTTTGGACCGAAGCTTTCTTTGGAAGCTTGGCTGGCTGTGAAGCCATGTCTAATTCCTGGACCGGAGTCTTAGACTAGCATTGCACTGATTCCTGGAATTCTCATTAAGAATTTTGATACCTTCTTTTTCCACTTAATTTTCGAAAAACACAAAAAAATTAAAAAATTAAAAAATCATAAAATTCAAAAATATTTCTTGTTTGAGTCTAGTGTCTCATCCTAAGTTTGGTGTCAACTGCATGCATTCATATGTCTTAGTGATCTTCAAGATGTTCTTGATGATTCACTTGCTCTGATCTTTGAATTCTATTGACTTGAGTATTTGTGTGTCTCATATGCATTTTCAGTTCATTAGTGTCAGTAGTATACAAACTGCTAAGTTTGGTGTCTTGCATGCATTGTTATTTGATTCTTGTTGCATTTTAATTATTAAAAATCCAAAAATATTTTTAATTTGTGTCTTTTCAAGTCAATGATACAAGGGATTGAAGATTCAGAACACACTGCAGAGGAATTATACAAAAAAAGCTGAGCATTCAAAAATGCCCAGTGAAGAAGGCAGACTGGCGTTTAAACGCCAGCCAGGGCACCTGGTTGGGCGTTTAACGCCCAAAAAGGTAGCATTTTGGGTGTTAAACGCCAGAATGTATACCATTCTGGGCGTTTAACGCCAGGATGGTGCTAGGGGGAAGATTTTGTTTTCAAATCAATTTTTTTCAAGTCTTTCAAAATCAAATCTTTTTCAAATCAAATCTTTTCACTCAAATGTTTTCAAAATTAATTTCTTTCCTTTCAAAGATACTTACTAACAATTAATGATTTGATTGAACATTTTTTGCCTTTTCTGTTAAGGAAGGTTTTATGTTTGAATCATATCTTTTCTTGTTAGGCAAGTCACTAATTTTCCAAATCAAATCTTTTAAAATAATTTTCAAAACATATCTTTTAAAATGGTTTTCAAATCATATCTTCTCAATCACATCTTTTTAAGACAATAACCTTTCAATCATATTTTTTTATCATATCTTTTTCAAATTAGTTTTCAATCAAATCTTTTTAGTTTCTAATTTCAAAATCTTTTTCAAAAATCACTTGATTTCTCTTCCACTTTCAATTTTCGAAAATTATCAATCAAATTTTCAAAATGTTTTCAAAATCTTTTAATTGAATTTTCGAAAATCCTCTTCCCTCCTTCTCACATCCTTCTATTTATGGAGTACCACTCCTTCTAAATGCACAATTCGAACCTTATCTAATTAAAGTTCGAATTCTTCTTCTCCTTCTTCTTTCTATTTCTCTTTTCCTCTGACATTTCAAGGAATCTCTATACTGTGACATAGAGGATTCCACATTTTCTTTTCTCTTCTCTTTCATATGAGCAGGAGCAGAGACAAAGGCATTCTTGTTGAAGCTGATCCTGAACCCGAAAGGACCTTGAAGAGAAAGCTAAGAGAAGCCAAAGCACAACTCTCTTTAGAGGACCTGACCGAATTCTTCAAGGAAGAAGAACACATGGCAGCCGAAAACAACAACAATGCCAACAATGCAAGGAAGGTGCTGGGTGACTTCACTGCACCTACTCCTGATTTCTATGGGAGAAGCATCTCTATCCCTGCCATTGGAGCAAACAACTTTGAGCTAAAGCCTCAATTAGTTTCTCTAATGCAACAGAATTGCAAGTTCCATGGACTTCCAATGGAAGATCCTCATCAGTTCTTAGCTGAATTCTTGCAAATCTGTGACACAGTCAAGACTAATGGGGTAGACCCTGAGGTCTATAGACTGATGCTATTCCCTTTTGCTGTAAGAGACAGAGCTAGAATATGGTTGGATTCTCAACCTAAAGAAAGCCTGGACTCTTGGGAAAAGCTAGTCAATGCCTTCTTGGCAAAGTTCTTTCCACCACAAAGATGGAGTAAGCTTAGAGTGGAAGTCCAAACCTTCAGACAGAAGGATGGAGAATCCCTCTATGAAGCTTGGGAAAGATACAAACAATTAATCAGAAGATGTCCTTCAGACATGCTTTCTGAATGGAGCATCATAGGTATTTTCTATGATGGTCTCTCTGAACTATCTAAGATGTCCTTGGATAGCTCTGCTGGAGGATCTCTTCATCTGAAGAAGACGCCTGCAGAAGCTCAAGAATTGATTGAAATGGTTGTAAATAACCAATTCATGTACACTTCTGAAAGGAATCCTGTGAACAATGGGACTAGTCAGAAGAGAGGAGTTCTTGAGATTGACACTCTGAATGCCATATTGGCTCAAAATAAAATATTGACTCAACAAGTCAATTTGATTTCTCAAAGTCTGTCTGGAATGCAAAATGCACCAAACAGTACTAAGGATGCTTCATCTGAGGAAGAAGCTTATGATCCTGAGAACCCTTCCATGGAAGAGGTGAATTACCTAGGAGAACCCTATGGAAATACCTACAATTCTTCATGGAGAAATCACCCAAATCTCTCATGGAAGAATCAAGAGAGACCTCAACAAGGTTTCAATAACAATAATGGTGGAAGAAACAGGTTTAGCAATGGCAAGCCTTTTCCATCATCTTCTCAGCAACAGACAGAGAGTTCTAAGCAGAATACTTCTGACTTAGCAACAATGGTCTCTGATCTAATAAAGACCACTCAAAGTTTCATGAATGAAACAAGGTCCTCCATCAGAAATTTGGAAGGACAAGTGGGTCAGCTGAGCAAGAAAGTTACTGAACTCCCTCCTAATACTCTCCCAAGTAATACAGAAGAAAATCCAAAAGGAGAGTGCAAGGCCATCAACATGGCCGAATATGGAGAGGAAAGAGAGGAAGAAGACGCCACTGAGAAAGACCCCAGTGGGCGTGCACCACTCTCCTCTGAGTTCCTCAATGAGGAACCTTGGGAATCTGAGGCTCAAAATGAGACCATAGAGATTCCATTGGACTTACTTCTGCCATTCATGAGCTCTGATGAGTATTCTTCCTCTGAAGAGGATGAGTATGTTACTGAAGAGCAAGTTGCTAAATACCTTGGAGCAATCATGAAACTAAATGACAAGTTATTTGGAAATGAGACTTGGGAGGATGAACCTCCCTTGCTCACCAAAGAACTGGATGACTTGTCTAGGCAGAAACTACCTCAAAAGAGGCAGGATCCTGGGAAGTTTTCTATACCTTGTACCATAGGCACCATGACCTTCAAGAAGGCCTTGTGTGACTTAGGGTCAAGTGTGAACCTCATGCCCCTCTCTGTAATGGAGAAATTAGGGATCTTAGAGGTGCAAGCTGCAAGAATCTCATTAGAGATGGCAGACAACTCAAGAAAACAAGCCCATGGACTTGTAGAGGATGTTCTGGTTAAAGTTGAAGACCAGTACATTCCTACTGATTTCATAGTCCTAGAGACTGGGAAGTGCATGGATGAATCCATCATCCTTGGCAGACCCTTCCTAGCCACAGCAAAGGCTGTGATTGATGTTGACAGAGGAGAGTTAATCATTCAAGTGAATGAAAAATCCTTGGTGTTTAAGGCCCAAGGATATCCCTCTGTCATCATGGAGAGGAAGCATGAAGAGCTCCTCTCAAAACAGAGCCAAACAGAGCCCCCACAGTCAAACTCTAAGTTTGGTGTTGGGAGGCTACAACCAAACTCTAAGTTTGGTGTTGAAACCCCACATTCAAACTCTAAGTTTGGTGTTGGGAGGTTTCAACACGGTTCTGAGCATTTCTGAGGCTCCATGAGAGCCCTCTGTCAAGCTAATGGCATTAAAGAAGCGCTTGTTGGGAGGCAACCCAATGTTTTATAATTAATTATTTTCTTTTGTTATTTTATCTTTTTTTGTAGGTTGATGATCATAAGAAGTCACAAAAACAATGAAAAAAGCAAAAACAGAATGAAAAACAGGAAGAAAAACAGCACACCCTGGAGGAGAAGAAACTGGCGTTCAAACGCCAGTAATGCTAGCTGTTGGGCGTTTAACGCCCAGTCTGGCACCGTTCTGGGCGTTTAACGCCAGAAAGGGGCACCAGACTGGCGTTAAACGCCAGTAAAGGGTAAGAACCTGGCGTTAAACGCCAGGAATGGGCACCAGCCCGGCGTTTAACGCCAGAAATGGCTCAAAACGTGATTTTGAGCAACATTTGGTGCAGGGATGACTTTTCCTTGACACTACAGGATCTGTGGACCCCACAGGACCCTACCATCACTCTCTCTCTTCTTCCCCCATTCACCAATCACCTCAACACCTCTTCCCCAAAAACCCCTCACCTATCAAATCCCATCTTTCTCTTCACCACTCACATCCATCCTTCATAAAACCCCACCAACCTCACCCTTCAAATTCAAACCACTTTCCCTCCCAAACCCACCCATAATGGCCGAACCTTTACCCCCTCTCTCTCCTATAAATACCCTTCTTCAACTCTTCATTTTCACACAACCTAAACACCCTTTCTTCCCCCTTCTTGGCCGAATACACCACCATCTCCCTCTTCTTCATTTCTTCTTCTTCTACTCTCTTCTTTCTTCTTTTGCTCGAGGACGAGCAAACATTTTAAGTTTGGTGTGGTAAAAGCGTTGCTTTTTCGTTTTTCCATAACCATTTATGGCATCCAAGGCCGGAGAAACCTCTAAAAAGAGGAAAGGGAAGGCAAAAGCTTCCACCTCCGAGTCATGGGAGATGGATAGATTCCTCTCAAGGGTGCATCAAGACCACTTCTATGAAGTTGTGGCCTTGAAGAAGGTGATCTCCGAGGTCCCTTTTTCACTCAAAAAGGGTGAATATCCGGAGATCCGCCATGAGATCCGAAGAAGAGGTTGGGAAGTTCTTACCAACCCCATTCAACAAGTCGGAATCTTGATGGTTCAAGAGTTCTATGCCAACGCATGGATCACAAAGAACCATGACCAAAGTGTGAACCCGAATCCAAAGAATTATCTCACTATGGTTCGGGGGAAATACTTGGATTTTAGTCCGGAGAGTGTGAGGGTGGCGTTCAACTTGCCTATGATGCAAGGAGATGAGCATCCTTACACTAGAAGGGTCAACTTTGATCAAAGGTTGGACCAAGCCCTCACAACCATATGTGAAGAGGGCGCACAATGGAAGCAAGATTCAAGAGGACAAGCCCATCACCAAGAAAAGGATGGAGCACACAAGAGACCCCTCTCATCATGAAATCTCTGAGATACCTCAAGGGATGCACTTTCCTCCACAAAACTATTGGGAGCAACTGAACACCTCCCTAGGAGAATTGAGTTCCAACATGGGACAACTAAGGGTGGAGCATCAAGAACACTCCATCATCCTTCATGAAATTAGAGAAGATCAAAGAATCATGAGGGAGGAGCAACAAAGACAAGGAAGAGACATTGAGGAGCTCAAGCACTCCATAGGATCTTCAAGAGCAAGAAAGAGCCGCCATCACTAAGGTGGACCCGTTCTTTGATTTCCTTGTTATTGTTCTTCTGTTTTTCGAATTTTAATGCTTATGTTTATCCATGTTTGTGTCTTATGATCATTAGTGTCTTAGTGTCTATGCCTTAAAGTTATGAATGTCCCATGAATCCATCACCTTTCTTCAATAAAAACGTGCCTAATTGATAAAAGAAAGAATTGCATGAATTTTGAATTTTATAATAGTTTAATTATTTTGATGTGGTGGCAATATTTTTGTTCTCTGAATGTATGCTTAAACAGTGCATATGTCTTTTGAATTTGTGGTTCATGAATGTTGGCTCTTGAAAGAATGATGAAAAAGGAGACATGTTACTGAGGATCTGAAAAATCAATAAAATGATTCTTGAAGCAAGAAAAAGCATTTCAAAAAAAAAAACGAAAAAAAAAAACGAAAAAAAAAGAGAAAGGAATAAGAGTTGTGATCCAAGGCAATAAGAGTGTGCTTAAGAACCCTGGACACCTCTAATTGGGGACTTTAGCAAAGCTGAGTCACAATCTGAAAAGGTTCACCCAATTATGTGTCTGTGGCATGTATGTATCCGGTGGTAATACTGGAAGACAGAGTGCTATGGGCCACAGCCAAGACTCAATAAATAGCTATGTTCAAGAATCATCATACTTTACTAAGAGAATCATTAACACTATCTGGATTCTAAGTTCCTAAAGAAGCCAACCATTCTGGATTTCAAAGGATAGAGTGAGATGCCAAAACTGTTCGGAGGCAAAAAGTTAAAAGCCCCGCTCATCTGATTAATACTGATCTTCACAGATATTTTTGGAATTCATTGCATATTCTCTTCTTTTTATCTTATTTGATTTTCAGTTGCTTGAGGACAAGCAACAATTTAAGTTTGGTGTTGTGATGAGCGGATAATTTGTATACTTTTTGGCATTGTTTTTAGTATGTTTTTGGTAGTTTTAGTTGAGTTCTTAGTATATTTTTATTAGTTTTTAGTTAAAATTCACTTTTCTGGACTTTACTATGAGTTTGTGTGTTTTTCTGTGATTTCAGGTATTTTCTGGCTGAAATTGAGGGATCTGAGCAAAAATCTGATCCAGAGACTCAAAAGGACTGCAGATGCTGTTGGATTCTGACCTCCCTGCACTCGAAGTGGACTTTCTGGAGCTACAGAAGCCCAATTGGCGCGCTCTTAACGGCGTTGGAAAGTAGACATCCTGGGCTTTCCAGCAATATATAATAGTCCATACTTTGCCCAAGATTTGATGGCCTAAACCGGCGTTCAAAGTCACCTCAAGGAATCCCAGCGTTAAACGCTGGAACTGGCACCCAAATGGGAGTTAAACGCCCAAACTGGCACCAAAGCTGGCGTTTAACTCCAAGAAGAGTCTCTACACGAAATTGCTTCATTGCTCAGCCCAAGCACACACCAAGTGGGCCCGGAAGAGGATTTTTATGTCATTTACTCATTTCTGTACACCCTAGGCTACTAGTTTCTTATAAGTAGGACCTTTTACTATTGTATAGAAATTTTGATCACTTTTAGATCTCTAGATCATCTTTGGACATTTTAGTTCTTAGATCATTGGGAGGCTGGCCATTCGGCCATGCCTAGACCTTATGCTTATGTATTTTCAACGGTGGAGTTTCTACACACCATAGATTGAGGTGTGGAGCTCTGCTGTACCTCGAGTATTAATGCAATTACTATTGTTCTTCATTCAAATTCCGCTTGTTCTTTATCCAAGATATCACTTGTTCTTCAACATGATGAAGGTGATGATTGACGCCCATCACCATTCTCACTCATGAACAAGTGACTGACAACCACTCTTGTTCTACAAGCATTTGAGGCTTGGTGAATATCTCTTGGATTCCTGATTGCACGATGCATGGTTGATCGCCTGACAACCGAGTGCTCGCCTGACAAACGAGCCAACCATTCCGTGAGATCAGAGTCTTCGTGGTATAGGCAAGAACTGATGGCAGCATTCAAGAGAATCCGGAAGGTCTAACCTTGTCTGTGGTATTCTGAGTAGGATTCAATGATTGAATGACTGTGACGTGCTTCAAACCTGTAACCTACTGGGCGTTAGTGACAGACGCAAAAGAGTTATTCTATTCCGGTAGGGGAGGGAACCACACCGGTGATTGGCAGCACTGTGACAGAGTGTGTGCATTAGCTTTCACTGCGAGGATGGGAGGTAGCTGCTGACAACAGTGAGACCCTATACGAGCTTGCCATGGAAAGGAGTAAGAAGGGTTGGATGAAGACAGTAGGAAAGCAGAGAGACGGAAGGGAAGGCATCTTCATGCGCTTATCTGAAGTTCCTACCAATGAATTACATAAGTATCACTATCTTTATCTTTTATGTTATTTTCGTTCATCACCATATATATCTGAGTTTGCCTGACTAAGATTTACAAGATGACCATAGCTTGCTTCAATACTAACAATCTCCGTGGGATCGACCCTTACTCACGTAAGGTTTATTACTTGGACGACCCAGTGCACTTGCTGGTTAGTTGTGCGAAGTTGTGTAATGCCATGGTATTGAGCGCACCAAGTCTTTGGAGCCATTACCAGGGATTATGAGAGTTGTGAAAAAGTATAGTTCACAATTTCGCGCACCAATATACATGTGGGAATTTCCTTGTTCTTTTAAGTCGGGAATGATCTAGGTCTCGACATGGTGCCTCATTAAAAAACCTTTTCAGGAAAAAGAGCGCATCCATTTAGTGAGATCCTTTACCTTTTCTAACTGTAGTACCTTCTTAGGTTGCAGGCGTGCCATGATCGAGGAAGCTCTCGTCCATCAAGCTCGGACAGTCTGTAGTAGCCCTTCCCCAATACTTCAATGACTCGGTAGGGTCCTTTCCAGTTTGCTGCCTGGTGCACGAAATTGTGATCACTACAACTTCGCACAACTAACCAGCAAGTGCACTGGGTCGTCCAAGTAATACCTTACGCGAGTAAGGGTCGATCCCACGGAGATTGTTGGTATGAAGCAAGCTATGGTCACCTTGTAAATCTCAGTCAGGCAGACTCAATGGGTATAGATGATGAACGAAATAAACATAAAGGTAAAGATAGAGATACTTATGTAATTCATTGGTAGGAACTTCAGATAAGCGTATGAAGATGCCTTCCCTTCCGTCTCTCTGCTTTCCTATTGCCTTCATCCAATCCTTCTTACTCCTTTCCATGGCAAGCTCGTGTAGGGTTTCACCGTTGTCAATGGCTACCTCCCATCCTTGCAGTGAAAGCTAATGCACGCACTCTGTCACAGTACTGCCAATCACCGGTTTGGTTCCCTCCCCTACCGGAATAGAATCCCTCTTTGCGTCTGTCACTAACGCCCAGTAGGTTACAGGTTTGAAGCACGTCACAGTCATTCAATCATTGAATCCTACTCAGAATACCACAGACAAGGTTTAGACCTTCCGGATTCTCTTGAATGCCGCCATCAGGTCCTGCCTATACCACGAAGATTCCGATTAAAGAATCCAAGAGATATTCACTAAGCCTTGGTTGCTTGTAGAACAAGAATGGTTGTCAGTCACCTTGTTCATAGGTGAGAATGATGATGAGTGTCACGGATCATCACATTCATCAAGTTGAAGAACAAGTGATATCTTAGAACAAGAACAAGCGGAATTGAATGGAAGAACAATAGTAATTGCATTAATACTCGAGGTACAGCAGAGCTCCACACCTTAATCTATGGTGTGTAGAAACTCCACCGTTGAAAATACATAAGAACAAGGTCTAGGCATGGCCGTGAGGCCAGCCTCCCAATGATCTAAGAACTAGATGTCCAAAGATAGCTACCAAAAGTCTCTCTTAATACAATAGTAAAAGGTCCTACTTATAGAAAACTAGTACATAGATGAGTAAATGACATAAAAATCCACTTCCGGGCCCACTTGGTGTGTGCTTGGGCTGAGCAATGAAGCATTTTCGTGTAGAGACTCTTCTTAGAGTTAAACGCCAGCTTTTATGCCAGTTTGGGCGTTTAACTCCCAATTAGGTGCCAGTTCCGGCGTTTAACGCTGGAATTTCTGTAGGTGACTTTGAACGCCGATTTGGGCCATCAAATCTTAGGCAAAGTATGGACTATTATATATTGCTGGAAAGCCCAGGATGTCTACTTTCCAACGCCGTTGAGAGAGCGCCAATTGGGCTTCTGTAGCTCCAGAAAATCCACTTCGAGTGCAGGGAGGTCAGAATCCAACAGCATCTGCAGTCCTTTTGAGTCTCTGGATCAGATTTTTGCTCAGATCCCTCAATTTCAGCCAGAAAATACCTGAAATCACAGAAAAACACACAAACTCATAGTAAAGTCCAGAAAAGTGAATTTTAACTAAAAACTAATAAAAATATACTAAGAACTCAACTAAAACTACCAAAAACATACTAAAAACAATGCCAAAAAGCGTACAAATTATCCGCTCATCACAACACCAAACTTAAATTGTTGCTTGTCCCCAAGCAACTGAAAATCAAATAAGATAAAAAGAAGAGAATATACTATAGACTCCAAATTATCAATGAAACTTAGCTCCAAATTAGATGAGCGGGACTAGTAGCTTTTTGCCTCCGAACAGTTTTAGCATCTCACTTTATCCTTTGAAATTCAGAATGATTGGCTTCTTTAGGAACTCCGAATCCAGATAGTGTTATTGATTCTCCTAGTTAAGTATGATGATTCTTGAACACAGCTACTTATTGAGTCTTGGCCGTGGCCCAAAGCACTCTGTCTTCCAGTATTACCACCGGATACATACATGCCACAGACACATAATTGGGTGAACCTTTTCAGATTGTGACTCAGCTTTGCTAAAGTCCCCAATTAGAGGTGTCCAGGGTTCTTAAGCACACTCTTATTGCCTTGGATCACAACTTTATTTCTTTCTTTTTCTTTCTTTTTCTCTTTCTCCCCTTCTTTTTTTTTTCGTTTTTCTCCTTCTTTTTCTCTTCTTTTTTTTTTTTTGTATTCACTACTTTTTCTTGCTTCAAGAATCATTTTTATGATTTTTCAGATCCTCAGTAACATGTCTCCTTTTTCATCATTCTTTCAAGAGCCAACAATTTTAACATTCATGAACCACAAATTCAAAAGACATATGCACTGTTTAAGCATACATTCAGAAAACAAAAAGTATTGTCACCACATCAAACTAATTAAGCTAGTTTTAAAGATGAATTTGAAATCCTGTACTTCTTGTTCTTTTGTGATAAAAACAGTTTTCATTTAAGAAAGGTGATGGATTCATATTCATAGCTTTAAGGCATAGACACTAAGACACTAATGATCATAAGACACAAACATGGACAAACATAAGCATAATTTTCGAAAAACAGAAGAATAAAGAACAAGGAGATTAAAGAACGGGTCCACCTTAGTGATGGCGGCTCTTTCTTTCTCTTGAAGATCCTATGGAGTGCTTGAGCTCCTCAATGTCTCTTCCTTGTCTTTGTTGCTCCTCTCTCATGATCCTTTGATCTTCTCCAATTTCATGGAGGAGGATGGCATGTTCTTGGTGCTCCACCCTTAGTTGTCCCATGTTGGAACTTAATTTTCCTAGGGAGGTGTTAATTTGCTCCCAGTAGTCTTGTGGAGGAAAGTGCATCCCTTGAGGTATCTTAGGGATTTCTTGATGAGAGGGGTCTCTTGTTTGCTCCATCTTTCTCTTGGTGATGGGCTTGAGGTCATGCCTTCTCAGTTGAACCGGCTTTGGATGCCATAAATGGTTATGGAAAAACAAAAAGCAATGCTTTTACCACACCAAACTTAAAAGGTTTGCTCGTCCTCGAGCAAAAGAAGAAAGAAGAGAGTAGAAGAAGAAGAAATGGAGGAGAGGGAGATGGCTTTGTGGTTAGGCCAAAAGGGGAAGAAGTAGTGGTTTGAATTTGGATGGTGGGGTAAGTGGAGTTTTATGGAGGTGAGTGGTGAAGAGAGAGATGGGATTTGATAGGTGAGGGGTTTGTGGGGATCCTGTGGGGTCCACAGATCCTTAGGTGTCAAGGAAAAGTCATCCCTGCACCAAATGGCATCAAAAATCACGTTTTGAGCCAATTCTGGCGTTAAACGCCGGGCTGGTGCCCATTCCTGGCGTTTAACGCCAGGTTCTTGCCCTTCTCTGGCGTTTAACGCCAGTCTGGTGCCCCTTTCTGGCGTTAAACGCCCAGAATGGTGCCAGACTGGGCGTTAAACGCCCAACTGCTAGCCTCACTGGCGTTTAAACGCCAGTGAGTTCTTCCTCCAGGGTGTGCTGTTTTTCCTCCTGTTTTTCATTCTGTTTTTGCTTTTTTCATTGATTTTGTGACTTCTTATGATCATCAACCTACAAAAAAGATAAAATAACAAAAGGAAATAGTTAATTATAAAACATTGGGTTGCCTCCCAACAAGCGCTTCTTTAATGTCAGTAGCTTGACAGAGGACTCTCATGGAGCCTCATAAATGATCAGAGCAATGTTGGAACCTCCCAACACCAAACTTAGAGTTTGAATGTGGGGGTTCAACACCAAACTTAGAGTTTGGTTGTGGCCTTCCAACACCAAACTTAGAGTTTGACTGTGGGGGCTCTATTTGTCTCTGATTTGAGGGAAGCTCTTCAAGCTTCCTCTCCATGGTGACAGAGGGATATCCTTGAGCCTTAAACACATAGGATTCTTCATTCACTTGAATGATCAGTTCACCTCCATCAACATCAATCACAGCCTTTGCTGTGGCTAGGAAGGTTCTGCCAAGGATGATGGATTTATCCATGCACTTCCCAGGATCTTGTCTCTTTTGAGGTAATTTCTGCCTAGACAAGTCATCCAGTTCTTTGGTGAGCAAGGGAGGTTCATCTTCCCAAGTCTCATTTACAAATAACTTGTCATTTAGCTTCATGATTGCTCCAAGGTATTTAGCAACTTGCTCTTCAGTGACATACTCATCCTCTTCAGAGGGAGAATACTCATCAGAGCTCATGAAAGGCAGAAGTAAGTCCAATGGAATCTCTATGGTCTCATTTTGAGCCTCAGATTCCCATGGTTCCTCATTGGGGAACTCAGAGGAGGTTGGTGCACGCCCATTGAGGTCTTCCTCAGTGGCGTCCACCTCCTCTCTTTCCTCTCCATATTCGGCCATGTTTATGGCTTTGCACTCTCCTTTTGGATTTTCTTCTGTATTACTTGGGAGAGTACTAGGAGGGAGTTCAGTAATTTTCTTGCTCAGCTGTCCAATTTCTGATGGAGGACCTTGTTTCATTCATGAAACTTTGAGTGGTTTTGATTAGATCAGAGACCATGGTTGCTAAGTCAGAGGGGTTCTGCTTAGCATTCTCTGTCTGTTGCTGAGAAGATGATGGAAAGGGTTTGCTATTGTTAAACCTGTTTCTTCCACCATTATTGTTATTGAAACCTTGTTGAGGTCTCTCTTGATTCTTCCATGAGAAATTTGGGTGATTTCTCCATGAAGAATTATAGGTGTTTCCATAGGGTTCTCCTAGGTAATTCACCTCTTCTATTGAAGGGTTCTCAGGATCATAAGCTTCTTCCTCAGATGAAGCATCCTTAGTACTGTTTGGTGCATTTTGCATTCCAGACAGACTTTGAGAAATCAAATTGACTTGTTGAGTCAATATCTTGTTCTGAGCCAATATGGCATTCAGAGTGTCAATCTCAAGAACTCCTTTCTTCTGACTAGTCCCATTGTTCACAGGATTCCTTTCAGAAGTGTACATGAATTGGTTATTTGCAACCATTTCAATCAATTCTTGAGCTTCTGCAGGCGTCTTCTTCAGATGAAGAGATCCTCCAGCAGAGTTATCCAAAGACATCTTGGATAGTTCAGAGAGACCATCATAGAAAATACCTATGATGCTCCATTCAGAAAGCATGTCTGAAGGACATCTTCTGATTAATTGTTTGTATCTTTCCCAAGCTTCATAGAGGGATTCTCCATCCTTCTGTCTGAAGGTTTGGACTTCCACTCTAAGCTTACTCCATCTTTGTGGTGGAAAGAACTTTGCCAAGAAGGCATTGACTAGCTTTTCCCAAGAGTCCAGGCTATCCTTAGGTTGTGAGTCCAACCATATTCTAGCTCTGTCTCTTACTGCAAAAGGGAATAGCATCAGTCTGTAGACCTCAGGGTCAACCCCATTAGTCTTGACCGTGTCACAGATTTGCAAGAACTCAGCTAAAAACTGATGAGGATCTTCCATTGGAAGTCCATGGAACTTTCAATTCTGTTGCATTAGAGAAACTAATTGAGGCTTAAGCTCAAAGTTGTTTGCTCCAATGGCAGGGATAGAGATGCTTCTCCCATAGAAGTCGGGAGTAGGTGCAGTAAAGTCACCCAGCACCTTCCTTGCATTGTTGGCATTGTTGTTGTTTTCGGCTGCCATGGGTTCTTCTTCCTTGAAGAATTCGGTCAGGTCCTCAACAGAGAGTTGTGCCTTAGCTTCTCTTAGCTTTCGCTTCAAGGTCCTTTCAGGTTCAGGGTCAGCTTCAACAAGAATGCCTTTGTCTTTGTTCCTGCTCATATGAAAGAGAAGAGAACAAGAAAATATGGAATCCTCTATGTCACAGTATAGAGATTCCTTTAAGTGTCAGAGGAAAAGAAGAGTAGAAGACAGAAGTAGAAAATTTGAACTTATCAGAAAAAGATGGAGTTCGAATTTTGCATTAAGGGATAGTGTTAGTCCATAAATAGAAGGATGTGAGAAGAAGGGAAGTGATTTTCGAAAATTAAGTAGAAGATTTTGAAAACATTTTTGAAAAACACTAATTGATTTTCGAAAATAAGAGTGGGAAAGAAATCAAGTGATTTTTGAAAAAGATTTTGAAATTAGAAGTTAAAAAGATTTGATTGAAAAATATTTTGAAAAAGATGTGATTAAAAAGATATGATTTGAAAACAATTTTAAAAAGATATGATTTGAAAACAATTTGAAAAGATATGATTTTAAAAATTAATGACTTGCCTAACAAGAAAAGATATGATTCAAACATAAAACCTTCCTCAACAGAAAAGGCAAAAAATGTTCAATCAAATCATTAATTGTTAGTAAGTATCTTTGAAAAAGGAAAGAAATTAATTTTGAAAAAGATTTGATTGAAAAGATTTGATTTGAAAAAGATTTGATTTTGAAAAACTTGAAAAAATTGATTTGAAAACAAAATCTTCCCCCTAGCACCATCCTGGCGTTAAACGCCCAGAATGGTATCCATTCTGGCGTTTAACGCCCAAAATGCACCCTTTTTGGGCGTTAAACGCCCAACCAGGTACCCTGGCTGGCGTTTAAACGCCAGTCTGCCTTCTTCACTGGGCATTTTCGAATGCCCAGCTTTTTCTGTATAATTCCTCTGCAGTATGTTCTGAATCTTCAATTCTCTGTATTATTGACTTGAAAAGACACAAATTAAAAATATTTTTGGATTTTTAATAATCAAAATGCAACAAGAATCAAATAACAATGCATGCAAGACACCAAACTTAGCAGTTTGAATACTACTGACACTAATAAAAATGCATATGAGACACATAAACACTCAAGTCAAGAGAATTCAAAGATCAGAGTAAGAAATCATCAAGAATTACTTGAAGATCTTTAAGACACATGAATGCATGCAATTGACACCAAACTTAAGATGAGACACTAGACTCAAGCAAGATATATTTTTGGTTTTTATGATTTTCTAATTTTTTTTGTGTTTTTTTTTTCGAAAATTAAGTGAAAAGGAAAATAAAGGTATCAAAATTCTTAGTGAGAATTCCAGGAATCATGCAATGCTAGTCTAAAGCTTTAGTCTAAAGGAATTAGACATAGCTAGCTAAGCTTCAGCAAGACAATGCATTCAAGAGCTAAATTGATGATGATCAATCAGCTTTGGTGATGATAAGAACATCACCTTGAAACACTAGAATTCATTCTTAAGAACTCTGAAGAAAAATAAATGCCTAATCTAAGCAACAAGATGAACCGTCAGTTGTCCATACAAGACAATCCCCGGCAACGGCGCCAAAAACTTGGTACACAAATTGTGATCACTACAACTTCGCACAACTAACCAGCAAGTGCACTGGGTCGTCCAAGTAATACCTTACGCGAGTAAGGGTCGATCCCACGGAGATTGTTGGTATGAAGCAAGCTATGGTCACCTTGTAAATCTCAGTCAGGCAGACTCAATGGGTATAGATGATGAACGAAATAAACATAAAGGTAAAGATAGAGATACTTATGTAATTCATTGGTAGGAACTTCAGATAAGCGTATGAAGATGCCTTCCCTTCCGTCTCTCTGCTTTCCTATTGCCTTCATCCAATCCTTCTTACTCCTTTCCATGGCAAGCTCGTGTAGGGTTTCACCGTTGTCAATGGCTACCTCCCATCCTTGCAGTGAAAGCTAATGCACGCACTCTGTCACAGTACTGCCAATCACCGGTTTGGTTCCCTCCCCTACCGGAATAGAATCCCTCTTTTGCGTCTGTCACTAACGCCCAGTAGGTTACAGGTTTGAAGCACGTCACAGTCATTCAATCATTGAATCCTACTCAGAATACCACAGACAAGGTTTAGACCTTCCGGATTCTCTTGAATGCCGCCATCAGGTCCTGCCTATACCACGAAGATTCCGATTAAAGAATCCAAGAGATATTCACTAAGCCTTGGTTGCTTGTAGAACAAGAATGGTTGTCAGTCACCTTGTTCATAGGTGAGAATGATGATGAGTGTCACGGATCATCACATTCATCAAGTTGAAGAACAAGTGATATCTTAGAACAAGAACAAGCGGAGTTGAATGGAAGAACAATAGTAATTGCATTAATACTCGAGGTACAGCAGAGCTCCACACCTTAATCTATGGTGTGTAGAAACTCCACCGTTGAAAATACATAAGAACAAGGTCTAGGCATGGCCGTGAGGCCAGCCTCCCAATGATCTAAGAACTAGATGTCCAAAGATAGCTACCAAAAGTCTCTCTTAATACAATAGTAAAAGGTCCTACTTATAGAAAACTAGTACATAGATGAGTAAATGACATAAAAATCCACTTCCGGGCCCACTTGGTGTGTGCTTGGGCTGAGCAATGAAGCATTTTCGTGTAGAGACTCTTCTTGGAGTTAAACGCCAGCTTTTATGCCAGTTTGGGCGTTTAACTCCCAATTAGGTGCCAGTTCCGGCGTTTAACGCTGGAATTTCTGTAGGTGACTTTGAACGCCGATTTGGGCCATCAAATCTTGGGCAAAGTATGGACTATTATATATTGCTGGAAAGCCCAGGATGTCTACTTTCCAACGCCGTTGAGAGCGCGCCAATTGGGCTTCTGTAGCTCCAGAAAATCCACTTCGAGTGCAGGGAGGTCAGAATCCAACAGCATCTGCAGTCCTTTTGAGTCTCTGGATCAGATTTTTGCTCAGATCCCTCAATTTCAGCCAGAAAATACCTGAAATCACAGAAAAACACACAAACTCATAGTAAAGTCCAGAAAAGTGAATTTTAACTAAAAACTAATAAAAATATACTAAGAACTCAACTAAAACTACCAAAAACATACTAAAAACAATGCCAAAAAGCGTACAAATTATCCGCTCATCACTGCCAGCTTTCCTTCTCCGGGTCGAGTTGTTCCAATGTCATTTCTGATTAGGATGAGATCATTCTCCGCAAAACTTCTCGGCACTACCTTTTGATTATATCTGGAAGCCATTCGTCGCTTTATAGCTTCTTCCCTGATCCGAGCTCTTTCTTGGATTTCGGGTAGCAAGTCGAGCTCTTCTCTCTGAAGTTGGGAGTTTACTCGTTCATTGTAGTGGACTACTCAGGGAGATCCTTCTTCGATTTCTATTGGAATCATTGCCTCCGTTCCGTATGCTAGTCGGAATGGTGATTCGTTTGTAGTAGAATGGGGGGTTGTTCGATACGCCCATAGGACTTGTGGAAGTTCCTCGGCCCAGGCTCCCTTTGCTTCTTGTAGCCTTCGCTTTAGTCCGGCCAATATGACTTTGTTGGCCGCTTCGGCTTGTCCATTGGCTTGGGGATGTTCGACGGAGGTGAACTGGTGTTTTATGTTCAAGTCGGCCACCAATTTTTTGAAGCCTGCCTCTGTAAATTGGGTACCGTTGTCTGTGGTGATGGAGTATGGTACCCCGAACCTCGTAATAATGTTCCAATATAGGAACTTTCGACTTCTTTGTGCGGTGGCATTGGCCAGGGGTTCTGCCTCGATCCATTTTGTGAAATAGTCTACTCCTACTATGAGGAATTTTACTTGTCCCGATCCCTGTGGGAAGGGTCTGAGAAGGTCGAGTCCCCATTTCGCAAATGGCCAGGGTGAGGTCACGTTGATGAGCTTTTCTGGTGGGGCAATGTGAAAGTTGGCATGCTTCTGGCATGGTGGGCATGTCCTTACAAATTCTGTAGCCTCCTTTTGTAGAGTTGGCCAATAGAATCCCGCCCGAAGTATCTTTTTGGTGAGAGCTTGCGCTCCGAGATGATTTCCACAAATGCCGCTGTGTACTTCTTCCAAGACTTCCTTTGTGTTGGAAGTTGGTACGCATTTTAGTAAAGGTGTTGATATCCCTCTTTTGTACAACGTGTTGTTTATGATAGTGTAGTACTGTGCCTCCCTTTTCAGCCTCTTTGCCTCTTTTTCATCGGTAGGGAGTTTTTCTTTTTTGAGGTAGTTTATTATGGGGGTCATCCATCCTTGATCCCGACCTATTATGGCTAGGATTCTTTCTTCTTCCGCTATTGACGGGTTCTGTAATACCTCCTGGATGAGGTTTCTGTTGTTGCCCCCTGGTTTGGTGCTGGCTAATTTTGAAAGGGCGTCAGCTCGGGCATTTTGCTCATGAGGTATGTGGTGGATCCTATATTCCCTGAGTTGTCCGAGCTGTTTTTTGGTTTTATCCAAATATTTCTTCATGGTCGGATCTTTGGCTTGGTAGCTTCCTGTTATTTGTGAGGTGATGACTTGTGAGTCACTGTAGATGTTGAGTTTCCGGGCTCCAACCTCCCTAGCCAGCTTCAGACCGGCTAATAGTGCTTCGTATTCTGCCTGGTTGTTTGAGGTCGGGAATTCGAATTTAAGGGAGAGCTCAAGTTGAGTTCCTTGGTTGCTCTCAATTATCACACCCGCACCACTTTCTGTTTTATTCGAGGATCCGTCTACGTATATGTTCCACTCTATGGGGATTTCCGGGATGTCTGTAAATTCTGCGATGAAGTCGGCCAGGTGTTGCGATTTGATTGCTGTACGCGCCTCGTATTGGAGGTCAAATTCGGACAACTCGATTGCCCATTGTAGGATTCTTCCTGCTAGATCTATTTTCTGCAATATCCCTTTTATGGGTTGGTTGGTTCGAACTTTAATGGTATGCGCTTGGAAATATGGGCGAAGCCGCCGGGATGTGAGGATCAGAGCGTGGGCAAACTTTTCTATTTTCGGGTAGTTCAGCTCGGATCCCTGTAGTGCTTTGCTAATGAAGTAGACGGGTTTTTACTCATGTTCGTCTTCTCTGACTAGTGCTGAGGCTATTGCCCGGCTTCCTACTGCGAGATATGATATGAGCGGTTCTCCTTCTTGTGGTCGAGATAGGATAGGTGGTCGTCCTAAGAACTCCTTGAAGTTTAGGAAGGCTTGCTCACATTCTGTCGTCCATTCGAACTGTTTTCCCTTTCTTAAAGTAGCATAGAAGGGAAGAGATCTTATCGCAGCTCCTGCTAAGAATCGGGATAGAGCGGCCAACCTCCCGTTGAGTTGTTGTACTTCTTTGATACAGGTTGGGCTCTTCATGTTGAGTATGGCTCAACACTTGTCTGGATTTGCTTCAATCCCCCTTTGTGTGAGCATGAAGCCCAAGAATTTGCCGGCTTCTACTGCGAAGGTGCATTTTGCGGGATTGAGCCGCATGTTGTGTTTCCTGATAGTGTAAAACACTTGAGACAGGTCGGATAACAATGTATCTTCGCTTTGTGTCTTTATCAACATATCGTCTACATAAACTTCCATGATTTTTCCGATGTGATCTGAGAAAACTTTATTCATTAGCCTTTGATAAGTAGCTCCTGCGTTCTTGAGACCAAAAGGCATCACGATGTAACAGTAGTTTGCTTTCGGTGTTAGGAATGAGGTTTTTTCTTGATCTGGTGGATACATGGGGATTTGGTTGTACCCTGAATATGCGTCCATGAATGAGAGATACTTATATCCTGATGAAGCATCCACTAGAGCGTCGATGCTTGGGAGTGGGTAGGGGTCTTTTGGGCAGGCTTTGTTGAGGTCGGTGTAGTCGGTGTACATTCGCCACTTCCCATTTGACTTTTTTACCAAGACGACGTTTGCTAGCCATAGTGGATATTTGACTTCCCTTATGAACCCGGCCTCAAGTAGCGCTTGTACTTGTTCCTCTACAGCCTGAGCTCGTTCTGGTCCAAGTTTTCTTCGTCTTTGTTGTACCGGCCGGGATCCCGGATAGACTGCCAATTTGTGGCTCATTAGCTCGGGATCAATACCTGGCATGTCGGCAGCTTTCCATACGAAGAGATCAACATTATCTCGTAGGAACCGTATTAGTGATTCCTTTATGTCTCCTTTCAGGATCGTGCCAATATTAGTTGTTTTATTCGAGGTGTCTCCGATCTGGATTCTTTCTACTTTTCCTTCGGGTTGTGGTCGGAATTCTTCTCGCCTCTGGACTCTACCGAGCTCGATTGTGTGGAACTCTCCTCCTTCACCTCGGAGGTTTAGGCTTTCGTTATAACAGCGACGTGCCATCTTTTGATCTGCCTTTATTGTAGCTATCCCTTCTGCAGTTGGGAATTTTATACATAGATGTGGGGTTGAAATTATTACGCCGAGTTGATTTAACGTTGTCCGACCTATTAAGGCATTGTAGGCTGAGCTTACGTCGACCATGATGTAGTCTATCTTGAGTGTTCTGGATTGGTTTCCCTTTCCGAAGGTTGTATGCAGTGATACGTATCCCAACGGTTGAACTGGGGCATCTCCTAGTCCGAACAGGCTGTTCGGGTATGCTCTTAGCTCTTTTTCTTCTAGACCGAGTTTGTCGAAGGCACTTTTGAATAAGATGTCGGCAGAGCTTCCCTGGTCAATTAATGTACGGTGAAGGTTGGCGTTTGCCAGTATGATCGTAATGACCATGGGGTCGTCGTGTCCCGAGATGATTCCGGATGCGTCTTCCTTGGTAAACGTGATTGCTGGGATGTCTGGGGCTTCCTTTTTTCCTTCGACGTGGTATACTTCTTTGAGGTGTCGCTTTCGAGATGATTTGGAGATTCCTCCTCCAGCAAATCTGCCGTGTATTACGTGAACGTGTCTTTCCGGTGTGCGAGGTGATCGTTCAGATCGTCCAACATCCTCATCCCTTCTTCTTTTTCTTGGTTCGTCATC
The DNA here is from genome assembly GCF_014773155.1 of Arachis stenosperma. Classification (NCBI taxonomy): domain Eukaryota; kingdom Viridiplantae; phylum Streptophyta; class Magnoliopsida; order Fabales; family Fabaceae; genus Arachis; species Arachis stenosperma. The sequence continues at coordinate 47,158,892 of NC_080379.1, read as the reverse complement.
CCGATTGGCCAAAAACCGATCTAGCTTTCCTTCTCTTACTAGTTTTTCTATGACGTTTTTCAAGTCGAAGCATTCGTTGGTGGAATGCCCTCGAAGTCGGTGATACTCACAGTATTCATTACGATTTCCTCCTCCTCTTTTGCCTTTAAGTGGCCGAGCTGGAGGGATTTTCTCTGTATGGCAAACTTCTTTGTAAACATCTACCAAGGATACCCTAAGAGGAGTATAGTTATGATATTTTTTTATTTTCTCTCCAGAGCGATCCTCCTTTTTCTTGGATTCTTTATCTCGGTAGGCAGAACCGAACCTTGAGGCTTCGCCAAGTCGAGAATTTTCCTCCATATTGATGTATTTCTGTGCCCGTTCTTGTACTTCGTCTAAGGATGTCGGGTATCTCTTTGATATAGATTGGCTAAATGGTCCTTCTCGTAGGCCATTTATGAGGCCCATAATGGCGGCTTCTGTTGGAAGACTTTGTATGTCCATGCATGTTTTGTTGAATCTTTCCATGTAGTTGCGAAGGCTCTCCCGATCTCCTTGCTTGATCCCTAGTAGGCTAGGTGCGTGTTTGGCTTTGTCCTTTTGTATGGAGAATCGGGCCAGGAACTTCTTGGCCAGGTCGTCGAAACTTGAGATGGATTTTGGAGGCAGGTTGTCGAACCATTTGATGGCTGTTTTGGTTAGAGTTGTTGGAAAGGCTTTGTAGCGAACTGCATCTGAGGCATCAGTGAGGTACATTCTACTTCTGAAGTTGCTGAGATGATGGTTGGGGTCCGAGGTGCCGTCATATAGAGTCATATCCGGAAGCTTGAAATCTTTTGGAATTTTGGTTTTCATAATTTCTCTGGTGAATGGATCTTGATCTTTCTGAGAGCTATCTTCTGCGGAGGATCGAGTAGCTTTAGTTTTAAGATCGGCTTCGAGTTTTACAAGCTTATCTTCTAGTTCTCTGCGCCGCCTTATCTCCCGGCGTAGATCTTCTTCTTTTTCACATCGATGTTGGGCTTCTTTCTCAAGTTGCTCCAATCGATTTTGAAGTGCTTCTATTACTCCTGGATTTGATGAATTTTTGTCGCCATTGGTTTCTGGAGTATCTTTGAGTATCGTGTCTGCGTTTTTATGCGGCGTTCTGTCTTCCAAACCTGAATCGTGGTCGTTGTCATGGTCATCCGCCATGTTAATGGGATGACTTCCAGGGTCCCCGGCAACGGCGCCAATGTTCCGAGAGTTACCTGAAATTGTAGGTCAATCTTGGGTGAGATCGTCTGTGTTGGTCAGAACCGACGTGTCCGGCAGGTGGGTATCGGCCGGAGCTGGTGTGTCCGACTTGTTGGACTTGGTGATGGTGCTGATCCTTCGTCCTCGGAGGGTGGGGGGTACCTGCTAGAGACTCCGATGCTTAAGTTAGCAAGGGTATTAAGCAGGTATTGAGTAGAATCAGAGTATGAGTTATACCTGGGTGCTCCAGTGTATTTATAATGGTGAGATGTGACCTCCTCTATGGGCTTGGGCTGCCCTTAGATTTGGGGTGCGTTCCTCTATTTAGGCCCTTCGTTTGGGCTTTTCTGTGACTTGGCCGAGCTCTTTGAGGAGAGGTCGGGTTGTCCTGTCCTGAAGAGGTCGGTTGCTTTGTCTGTCGAACATTCCGGGTCGGACAGCTCGACCCAAGGTATGAACACCTCCTTTTTTAAGTATTTGTGTAGATAGCCTGGTTTGTGGGCTTTGAAATTTTTTTGTAAATGATGTTTTGTTGACTATTGATACTCCAGTTGCTGCTTTTAGCAACTTTATGTTTGAAAAACAAAATGATTTCGCTTGCTCTTTGGGGTTGGCTTCAAGCGGCCTGTTGAGTCTTTGTTTTATAGTAACTGCGATATGCTTGCTTATAGCTTTCTTTGTTTTATGGCGAGGTCGAGGTCTATCGGGTCGAGTTATCTCCCCTCTGTTGGTTGATCTTCTCAATTGATCTTTTTCGAGCAACCCCTTGTGATTACTTTTTATGACTTTTTGTAGCTTTAGTCCGACTTCTTCATGTTGGTCCCCGTTTCGTTACTAGGTGATCCTTTTTCTTAGATCTTGTTCAGATCTCTTTTGAGGTTTTACCTTTTGTAACTTTATCTCTCCGGGTCGACTTTGTCACGTCGGGCTCTGTCAAGTTATTCAATAATCCTCTTTCTTGGACTTTGTTCAGGTCTCTTTCAGGAATTATCTTGTTTTATAGGAGACCGACTTCGTTAGGTCGATCTCTTCTAAGTTGTTTTTTGTAATCCTCTTTCTTGGACCTTTGTTAGGTCTCTTTCAGGGATTACTTTTACAACTTGTCTTGTAGGAGACTGACTTCGTTAGGTCGATCTCTTCTAAGTTGTTTTTGTAATCCTCTTTCTTGGACCTTTGTAGGTCTCTTTCAGGGATTACTTTTACAACTTGTCTTGTAGGAGACAGACTTCGTTAGGTCGATCTCTTCTAAGTTGTTTCTGTAATCCTCTTTCTTGGACCCTTGTTAGGTCTCTTTCAGGGATTACTTTTACAACTTGTCTTGTAGGAGACCGACTTCGTTAGGTCGATCTCTTCTAAGTTATAGCAATTCCTCATTAATAGGGTTGGCCAGACCTCTTTCCAGGGATTTGCTGATAACTTAGGTTGACTTGGTCTGACTTTTTAGTGCCGGCCAGTCTTTTTAAGTTATTATATAGCAATCCATAAGACCTCGTCAGGTTTTTTTTGGGATCACTTTCGATAACTTCTTGCATTATTTCTGTGTTCATCTTTGCCGATTTGTAGATGGTGATTTTTGTCCCGGTTTGATCGTCCTTTAGGTGAATCGTGTTTTCACCTTTGTCGGTCGATCATTCCTATCAAGATCGTACAGTGAATCTGTTCTTCACTTTCTGTCGATCCGTTGCTTTATAATCGGACGATGAATGCTTCAGATTAATGCGTCTTGGGAATTTGTAGAATATCTGAAATGTATTTTATTCAAAGAAAGTGCAAATATATACATGTGGGAGTTTTCCGTACCCTTAAGTCGGATTAAATTTCAATCTTGACGCCTTATTAAAAAACCTTTTCAAGAAAAAGAGTGCATTTTGTGATGAGATCTTTTACCTGTCCTAGCTATAGTACCTTCTTAGGTTACAGGCGTGCCATGATCTGGGGAGTTCTCGTCCCTCGAGTTCGGACAGTCTGTAGTAGCCTTTCCCAAGTACTTCTGTGACTCGGTAGAGTCCTTTCCAGTTGGCTGCCAGCTTTCCTTCTCTGGGTCGAGTTGTTCCAATATCATTTCGGATTAAGATGAGATCATTCTCAGCAAAAACTCTTGGCACTACCTTTTGATTATACCTGGAAGCCATTCGCCGCTTTAGTGCTTCTTCTCTGATCCGAGCTCTTTCTTGGATTTCTGGAAGTAGGTCGAGCTCTTCTCTTTGAAGTTGAGAGTTGGTTTGTTCATTGTAGTGGACTACTCGGGGAGACTGATACGTAAAAATTTGATTTCACGTATAACCGGCAAGTATACCGGGTCGTATCAAGTAATAAAACTCACTAAGAGTGAGGTCGATCCCACGGAGATTGGTAGATTAAGCAACTTTAGTTTAATGATGGATTTAGTCAAGCAAACATGGTTTTGATTTTATGAGCATTGTGATTTTTGAACATAATTGCAGGAATTTAAATGGCAAGGAATTTAAAGAACTGGAATATAGAAATAAAATGAAAGTAAATAACTGAAACTTAAAATGCAAGAAACTTAAATGACATCAAAGATAAATTGCAAGGAATTAAAGGTTGCAGAAATTTAAAGAGCATAAGAGCAAAGAGCAAGAAATAAAGAGACAGAATGTAGATGACAAGAATAATAAATTGCAAGAATGTAGAAGGGAAATGGGGTAATGGGTGTTCAAACAATTAAGAGCAAAAAAAATGAGAATTAATGATGGAAAAAATCATTAGGGATCAGAGATGCAAATTCTCATGAATTGATGTTGATCAATTCCTTCTCAATCATGGGTATAGATCCATGGCAAGTGGGTAATTGAATCCCAATCTCTTGGTGATCCAATTTCTCTCAACATAACCAATTGCCACTCTCGTGATCTAATTGTTCATGAGAAGAGATGAAGCTCAATTTCTAATCCAAGCCACACAATTTCCAGAATCTCAACTTAGGGAGGTTACATCTCACATACCAACCAAAGTGTATTGATTAAGGAGATTATGAAAGGATGAACTCTAAACTGAACTATGTGGTTCATTTCTCAAATTCACCACAAAATTCATATAGATTAACCCCTCTCTCGATGGTGATTGAATCTTTGAAGAACAAGAGTTTCCTCTTGGATTAACCACTTGAATTGAGAAGGAGAAGATGATTTATCAATGCATTCAAACAAGCAGAGCTCTTCCCCCTAATGAAAGTGGGGTTTAGTGAATCATAGCTCCAATTTCAACAACAATTGCCATAAATGAAAATTAAACGAAGTGTCAAGAAGGATGAAGAAGAAGAAGAAAATGCTTAAAAACTCAAAAATGAAAAGTTCCAAGAAGAACCAAAATAGCTTTCCGGTATCCTCCCGGAAAATGCAAGAGAGTTCTCCAAGTAAAAGTGCTAGTAAGTAAAAGTCCCTAAAAGTCTAGAAAAAGTGTCTAAAAAGTGCTCTCAAAGTACAAACTCCTTCTCTATTTATATTAGTCCTAAAACTCCTTCAAAGATCTTCAATTGGGCTAGCAAAGTGGGCTTCCTCTTTGTTGAATTCTTAGCTCAATGGGAGAAGTGTTGCTAAACATGGAAGGAGGAGTTCATTCATAATGCTTCTGGCCCAATGGCTTGGCGTTTTTGCCAATAACGCTAGCCTTAATGCACGTTGGCAACGTGCATTGTATTTTCCTGGGAGTGAGCTTTGAGACTTGGGCGTTGCTAGCCCAAGTTGTTGTTAACAACTTGTTTTTCTTCTTCTTGACTCTACATTCATGCTTAATGTTGCCCAGAATTTGAGTATCAATCCTCTGCTTCAATATAGACTATCATACATCATTGGAAAGCTCAGAGTGTCTTCTTTCTAATGCATTTGGAATCATCTCAATTGGATTTTTCTAGCTCAAGTTATGATTCCTCAAAGAAGGTAAGGTCATGCTGCCAAGTTGTTGCTGAACACGCCCCTTTCTTCTCAAGTTGGCAACGTGCCAAGCCTCCCAAGGCTGAAACATGGGGCTGGCGTTGTCCTCAAACACGCCTCCTTGTTGGCACATTGGCAACGTGCTCGTGCTCCCCTCCAGGGCTACTTTCTAGCCTTCAACTTTGCTTGTCACGTTGCCTTGGAACACGCCTCTAGAGCTTGGCGTTGGCAACGTGCTCGAGTGAGGGAAAGTTGCTCTCCAAACTTGTTTGCTGCGTTGTTGTGGATAACGCCCATGAATTTCAGCGTTGGCAATGTTGGCTTCCTTTCCTGGACAGCCTCCTTGCTTGGCGTTGTCACAAAACACTCCAACTCTTCCTGGAGTTAGCAACGTGGTCGAGCCATCCTCAAGGGCTCATTCATGCTTCCTTGAATTTCAACCTCATTTCCTTATTTTTTGGGGCCTAAAGATGACTCTAATTCGAGCTTTCATTTCATGCTCCACTATAGAATATTATATATGGTTGGAAAGCTCTGAATGTCAACTTTCCAACGCAACTGGAAGCACTCAATTTGGATCTCTGTAACTCAAGTTATGCTCGTTTGAAGGAGACAGGGTCAGGCTGCCAAAATCGCACACGTTTTTGGTGAAAACGCCCTTGTTTCCAGCGTTGCCAACGTGCTCAGATTCTGAAGTTCTAAATGAAGCCAGATTTTGAAGCTTCAAATGAATGCCAATCCCATACTATGATATATGGTTGGAAAGCTCTGAATGTCTACTTTCAAATGCTGTTGGAATCACCTCATTTGGAGCTTTGTAGCTCAAGATATACTCCATTGAAGGAGGTAAGGTCAGGCTGTCCAGCTCACCAGCGTTTTTGGCAAACACTCCTTTGTATTTCCAAGTTGCCAACGTGGGTTGCTTCATTCCAAGGTTGCCTAGCTGCTGGCGTTGTTGATGAACACGGCCTTATAACTCCAAGTTAGCAACGTGCTAACTTTATCCTCCTTGTCAAGCTTCCTAGCGTTGCCATTGAACACGCCTTCGGAACTCAATGTTGGCAACGTGCTCAAGCTATCATCCAGGGCTATCTCCTTCCTGAACCAAGCTTTCTTGCTGCGTTGCTTGCCTGCGTTGTCCTCAAACACGCCTATAGAACTTGGTGTTGGCAACGTGCATGCCTCTTCCTATGAGTGCTCCTGGCGTTGTTATGGAACACGCCCTTGTTCTTGGAGTTGGCAACGTGCCACCCTTCCTCATGGCTCCATGCTTGCTGCCTTGAGTTGTTGCCAAACACGCCAGTAGTAACCCAAGTTAGCAACGTGTAAGTCCTCTGCTTCCTTACCAAGCTTGAAATGTTCTCAAGCCTTCTTGCTTCATCACCTAACATAAACCAAAGAAACTTCCTCAATGTATTGCTATTCTATGCACCCAATTTCAAGAGATTCATTCATACTAATGCATTTATAAGCTTCTTGAATTATTTGCATGAATTTGGCCAAATTTCACTTAGTTCTTGGTTCATGAATGCATGGAGGAAAAGTTCACAAAATTGCTTATTTATTCCAAAGAAAATGAATGAAGCTAAGCTAAAATTAACTAAACTAACTAGTAAAAATGGCAAATATGCGAATGCATCACAGACCCTTCCTCAACTTCTATTGGAATCATTGTCTCCACTTCGTATGCTAATCGAAATGGTGATTTGTTCGTAGTAGAATGGGGAGTTGTTCGATACGCCCATAGGACTTGTGGAAGTTCCTCGGACCGAGCTCCCTTTGCTTCTTGTAGTTTCTGTTTCATCCCGGCCATTTGGTGGACGAAATTGTGATTCCTTTGTTATTCCATTTTGCAAAATTCATTGCTTTTCATTCCCTGGTAATGGCGCCAAAAACATGATGCCAATACCATGGTTCACAACTTCGTTCAACTTAACCAGCAAGTGTACTGGGTCATCCAAGTAATACCTTACGTGAGTAAGGGTCGATCCCACAGAGATTGTTGGTATGAAGCAAGCTATGGTCACCTTGTAAATCTCAGTTAGGCAGATTAAACAGTTTTGGGTTTCGAATAATTAATAATAAAAAGAAAATAAAAGGGATAGAAATACTTATGTAAATCAATAGTGGGAATTTCAGATAAGTGTATGGAGATGCTGTGCTCCTCTTGAATCTCTACTTTCCTCTTACAGTCGTCCAATCCTTCTTACTCCTTTCCATGGCAAGCTGTATGTAGGGCATCACCGTTGTCAGTGGCTACATCCCATCCTCTCAGTGAAAACGTTCCTATGCTCTGTCACAGCACGGCTAATCATCTGTCGGTTCTCAATCAGGTTGGAATAGAATCCCTTGATTCTTTTGTGTTTGTCATCACGCCCAGCCTTCAGGAGTTTGAAGCTCGTCACAGTCATTCAATCCCAGAATCCTACTCGGAATACCATAGACAAGGTTTAGACTTTCCGGATCCTCATGAATGCCGCCATCTATCTAGCTTATACCACGAAGATTCTGTTGGGGAATCTAAGAGATATGCGCCCGGCCTAGAGTAGAACGGAAGTGGTTGTCAGTCACGCACGTTCATAGGTGAGAATGATGATGAGTGTCACGGATCATCACATTCATCAAAGTTAAGTGCAACGTATATCTTGGAATAAGAATAAAAGAGAATTGAATAGAAAGTAATAGTAATTGTATTGAAACTTGAGGTACAGCAGAGCTTCACACCCTTAATCTATGGTGTGCAGAAACTCCACTGTTGAAAATACATAAGTGAAAGGTTCAGGCATGGCCAAATGGCCAGCCCCCAAAACGTGATCACAGGATTCAAAATACAATCCAGGATGAGATTATGATAGTAAAAAGTTCTATTTATAATAAACTAGCTCCTAGGGTTTACATGAGTAAGTAATTGATGCATAAATCCACTTCCGGGGCCCACTTGGTGTATGTTTGGGCTGAGCTTGATCTATCCACGAGCTGAGGCTTTTATTGGAGTTGAACTCCAAGTTATGACGTGTTTTGGGCGTTCAACTCCGGATCATGACGTGTTTCTGGCGTTTAACTCCAGACAGCAATAGGTACTTGGCGTTCAACGCCAAGTTACGTCGTCAATTTCCGAATAAAGTATGAATTATTATATATTGCTGGAAATCTCTGAATGTCTACTTTCCAACGCCGTTGAGAGCGCGCCATTTGGAGTTCTGTAGCTCAAGAAAATCCATTTCGAGTGCAGGGAGGTCAGATTCCAACAGCATCAGCAGTCCTTTTGTCAGCCTTTTTCAGAGTTTTGCTCAAGTCCCTCAATTTCAGCCAGAAATTACCTGAAATCACAGAAAAACACACAAACTCATAGCAAAGTCCAGAAATGTGAATTTAACATAAAAACTAATGAAAACATCCCTAAAAGTAGCTTGAACTTACTAAAAACTACCTAAAAACAATGCCAAAAAGCGTATAAATTATCCGCTCATCACAACACCAAACATAAATTGTTGCTTGTCCCCAAGCAACTGAAAATCAAATAGGATAAAAAGAAGAGAATATACTATAAATTCCAAAATATCAATGAATATTACTTATAATTAGATGAGCGGGACTTGTAGCTTTTTGCTTCTGAACAGTTTTGGCATCTCACTTTTTCCTTTGAAGTTCTGAATGATTGGCTTCTCTAGGAACTTAGAATTTCGGATAGTGTTATTGACTCTCCTAGTTATGTATGTTGATTCTTGAACACAGCTACTTATGAGTCTTGGCCGTGGCCCTAAGTACTTTGTTTTCCAGTATTACCACCGGATACATAAATGCCACAGACACATAACTGGGTTAACCTTTTCAGATTGTGACTCAGCTTTTCTAGAGTCCCCAGTTAGAGGTGTCCAGAGCTCTTAAGCACACTCTTTTTGCTTTGGATCACGATTTTAATCACTCAGTCTCAAGCTTTTTACTTGGACCTTCATGACACAAGCACATGGTTAGGGACAGCTTGATTTAGCCGCTTAGGCCTGGATTTTATTTCCTTGGGCCCTCCTATCCATTGATGCTCAAAGCCTTGGATCCTTTTTACCCTTGCCTTTTGGTTTTAAGGGCTATTGGCTTTTTCTGCTTGCTTTTTCTTTTTCTTTCTATTTTTTTCGCCACTTTTTTTCTTTTTCTTTTTTTTTTCCGCAAGCTTCTTCTTTTTCACTGCTTTTTCTTGCTTCAAGAATCAATTTCATGATTTTTCAGATCATCAATAACATTTCTCTTTGTTCATCATTCTTTCAAGAGCTAACAATTTTAACATTCATAAACAACAAGATAAAAAATATGCACTGTTCAAGCATTCATTCAGAAAACAAAAGTATTGTCACCACATCAATATAATTAAACTAAATTCAAGGATAAATTCGAAATTCATGTACTTCTTGTTCTTTTGAATTAAAACATTTTTCTTTTAAGAGATGTGAAAGATTAATGGAGTTTATTCATAGCTTTAAGACATGGTTACTACATACTAATGATCATGAAATAAAGACACAAAACATAGATAAACACAACATAAAAACCGAAAAGCAGAAAGAAATAAGAACAAGGAATGAGTCCACCTTAGTGGCGTCTTCTTCTTGAAGGACCAATGATGTTCTTAAGCTCTTCTATGTCCCTTCCTTGCCTTTGTTGCTCCTCCCTCATTGCTTTTTGATCTTCTCTTATTTCATGGAGAATGATGGAGTGCTTTTGTCCTTATTCCTGCTCATATAAAAGAGAAGAAAACAAGAAAAGAAAGAGGAATCCTCTATGTCACAGTATAGAGATTCCTTTATGTTAGTAGAAGAAGAAAGGGGAGGAGAGTGAAGAAGAATGGGTTCGGATATTTAGATGAAGAGAGGTGAAGAGAAGTGTTAGTAAATAATTAAATAAATAGAAGAGGAGAAGGGATAGTGAATTTCGAAAATAAATTTTTTTTTTAAAAGGAGTTAGTAATTTCGAAAATTGGATAAGAAATAAGATTAAATTTAAATTAAAAATAATTAAATTAATTAAAAAGAATTTTGAAAAAGGATGAGATATTTTCGAAATTAGAGAGGGAGAAGTAGTTAGTTGGTTTTGAAAAAGATAAGAAGCAAACAAAAAGTTAGTTAGTTGATTGAAAAAGATTTGAAATTTTAATTTTAAAAAGATAAGAAGATAAGAAGATAGATAAGATATATTTTTTTTTTTTTGAAATCAAATTTTTGAAAAAGATAAAATTTTGAAAAAGATAAGATAAAAAGATAAGATTTTTAAGAGAAAGATATTTTGAAAAAGATTTAATTTTTAAAATGACTTAACTAACAAGAAACTACAAGATAAGATTCTAGAATTTAAAGATTGAACCTTTCTTATCAAGAAAGTAACAAACTTCAAATTTTTGAACCAATCACATTAATTGTTAGCTAATTTTCGAAAATTAGATATAAAAGATAAGAAAAAGATTTTTGAAAAATAATTTTTAAAATTTTCGAAAAATAGAAAAAAAATGAAAAAGATATGATTTTTGAAAAAGATTTTGAAAAGATAAGATTTTTAAAATTGAAAATTTGACTTGACTTGTAAGAAACAACTAATTTTTAAAATTTTTTGACCAAGTCAACCCAAAATTTCGAAAATTTGGAGAAAATTAAGGAAAAGATATTTTTTTTTTGAATTTTTTGAATTTTTAATGATGAGAGAGAAAAACATAAAAATGACCCAAAACATGAAAATTTTGGATCAAAACACATGATGCATGCAAGAATAATATGAATGTCAAGATGAACACCAAGAACACTTTGAAGATCATGATGAACATCAAGAACATATTTTTGAAAAATTTTCAATGTAAAGAAAACATGCAAGACACCAAACTTAGAATTCTTTAATGCATGGACACTATGAATGCAAAAATGCATATGAAAAATAACAAACAACACAAAACAAGAAAACATCAAGATCAAACAAGAAGACTTACCAAGAACAACTTGAAGATCATGAAGAACACTATGAATGCATGAATTTTCGAAAATTTCAAGAAATTTTTAAAACATGCAATTGACACCAAACTTAAAAATTGACACTAGACTCAAACAAGAAACATAAAATATTTTTGGTTTTTATGATTTTATGAAATTTTTTGTATTTTCTTTTATTTTTTTCGAAAAATTAATTTAAAGAAAAGAATAAGGAAATTCAAAATTTTTAATAAGAATTCCAAGAATCTTAGCAATGTTAGTCTAAAGCTCCGGTCCAGGAATTAGACATGGCTTCATAGCCAGCAAAAACAGTAGATATGGCCAATGGCCAGCCAAGCTTTAATTGAAACATCCTATACAGTAGCCAATTTGCTGAGAAAGACAAAGAAGCTCTTCTCTAAGGATGAGTGAAACCTCGGTCCAAAAGAATTTAGACATGGCTTTTACAGCCAGCCAGGCTTCAACATGCTTTATGAAACTCTAGAATTCATTCTTAAAAATTTAGAATAATTTTTGAAAATAGATGAGAAATTTTTGAAAACTATTTTTGAAAACTTTTTGAAAAGAAAATAAAAAAGAAAATTACCTAATCTGAGCAACAAGATGAACTGTCAGTTGTCCATACTCGAACAATCCCCGGCAACGGCGCCAAAAACTTGGTGGACGAAATTGTGATTCCTTTGTTATTCCATTTTGCAAAATTCATTGCTTTTCATTCCCTGGTAATGGCGCCAAAAACATGATGCCAATACCATGGTTCACAACTTCGTTCAACTTAACCAGCAAGTGTACTGGGTCATCCAAGTAATACCTTACGTGAGTAAGGGTCGATCCCACAAAGATTGTTGGTATGAAGCAAGCTATGGTCACCTTGTAAATCTCAGTTAGGCAGATTAAACAGTTTTGGGTTTCGAATAATTAATAATAAAAAGAAAATAAAAGGGATAGAAATACTTATGTAAATCAATAGTGGGAATTTCAGATAAGTGTATGGAGATGCTGTGCTCCTCTTGAATCTCTACTTTCCTCTTACAGTCGTCCAATCCTTCTTACTCCTTTCCATGGCAAGCTGTATGTAGGGCATCACCGTTGTCAGTGGCTACATCCCATCCTCTCAGTGAAAACGTTCCTATGCTCTGTCACAGCACGGCTAATCATCTGTCGGTTCTCAATCAGGTTGGAATAGAATCCCTTGATTCTTTTGTGTTTGTCATCACGCCCAGCCTTCAGGAGTTTGAAGCTCGTCATAGTCATTCAATCCCAGAATCCTACTCGGAATACCATAGACAAGGTTTAGACTTTCCGGATCCTCATGAATGCCGCCATCTATCTAGCTTATACCACGAAGATTCTGTTGGGGAATCTAAGAGATATGCGCCCGGCCTAGAGTAGAACGGAAGTGGTTGTCAGTCACGCGCGTTCATAGGTGAGAATGATGATGCGTGTCACGGATCATCACATTCATCAAAGTTAAGTGCAACGTATATCTTGGAATAAGAATAAAAGAGAATTGAATAGAAAGTAATAGTAATTGTATTGAAACTTGAGGTACAGCAGAGCTTCACACCCTTAATCTATGGTGTGCAGAAACTCCACTGTTGAAAATACATAAGTGAAAGGTTCAGGCATGGCCGAATGGCCAGCCCCCAAAACGTGATCACAGGATTCAAAATACAATCCAGTATGAGATTATGATAGTAAAAAGTTCTATTTATAATAAACTAGCTCCTAGGGTTTACATGAGTAAGTAATTGATGCATAAATCCACTTCTGGGGCCCACTTGGTGTATGTTTGGGCTAAGCTTGATCTATCCACGAGCTGAGGCTTTTATTGGAGTTGAACTCCAAGTTATGACATGTTTTGGGCGTTCAACTCCGGATAATGACGTGTTTCTGGTGTTTAACTCCAGACAGCAATATGTACTTGGCGTTCAACGCCAAGTTACGTCGTCAATTTCCGAATAAAGTATGGACTATTATATATTGCTGGAAAGCTCTGGATGTCTACTTTCCAACGGCATTGAGAGCGCGCCATTTGGAGTTCTGTAGCTCAAGAAAATCCATTTCGAGTGCAGGAAGGTCAGATTCCAACAGCATCAGCAGTCCTTTTGTTAGCCTTTTTCAGAGTTTTGCTCAAGTCCCTCAATTTCAGCCAGAAATTACCTGAAATCACAGAAAAACACACAAACTCATAGTAAAGTCCAGAAATGTGAATTTAACATAAAAACTAATGAAAACATCCCTAAAAGTAGCTTGAACTTACTAAAAACTACCTAAAAACAATGCCAAAAAGCGTATAAATTATCCGCTCATCACCATTATGACTTTGTTGGCCGCTTCGGCTTGTCCATTGGCTTGGGGATGTTCGACGGAGGTGAACTGGTGTTTTATATTCAAGTTGGCTACTAGTTTTCTGAAACCTGCATCTGTGAATTGGGTGCCATTATCTGTGGTGATGGAGTATGGAACCCCGAACCTTGTAATGATGTTCCTATATAGGAATTTCTGACTTCTTTGAGCAGTGGCGTTGGCTAGGGGTTCTGCCTCGATCCATTTTGTGAAATAGTCTACCCCTACTATGAGGAACTTGACTTGTCATGATCCCTGGGGAAAGGGTCCGAGAAGATCGAGTCCCCACTTTGCAAATGGCCAGCGTGAGGTCACGCTGATGAGCTTTTCCGGCGGGGTGATGTGAAAGTTGGCATGCATCTGACATGGTGGACATGTCTTTACAAATTCGGTAGCTTCCTTTCGTAGAGTTGGCCAATAGAATCCCGCCCGGAGTACCTTTTTAGTGAGAGCTTGCGCTCCGAGATGATTGCCACAAATGCCGCTGTGTACTTCCTCCAAGACTTCCTTTGTATTGGAGGTCGGTACGCATTTTAACAATGGTGCTGAGATCCCTCTTTTGTATAGGGTGTTGTTTATGATAGTATAGTACTGTGCCTCCCTTTTTAACCTCTTTGCCTCCTTTTCATCTGTAGGGAGCGCTTCTGTTTTGAGGTAGTTAATTATGGGGGTCATCCATCCTTGATCCCGACCAGTTATGGCTAGGACTTTTTCTTCTTCCGATATTGATGAGTTCTGTAGTATTTCCTGAATGAGGCTTCTATTGTTGGTTTTATCCAAATACTTTTTCATTGTAGGATCTTTGGCTTGGTAGTTCCCTGTTATTTATGAGGTAATGACTTGTGAGTCGCTGTAGATGTTGAGTTTCCGAGCTCCAACTTCTCTAGCCAGCTTCAAACCAGCTAATAACGCTTCATATTCCGCCAGGTTGTTTGAGGCCGGGAATCCGAATTTGAGGGACAGCTCAAGTTGGGTTCCTTGGCTGCTTTCGATTATCACACCTGCACCACTTCTGGTTTTATTTGAGGAGCTGTTCATACCCTGGATCGAGCTGTCTGACCCGGGATGTTCCACAGACAAAGCGACCGACCTCTTCAGGTCAGGACAACCCGACCTCTTCTCAAAGAGCTCGGACAAGTCACAGGAAAGCCCAAACAAAGGGCCTAAATAGTGGTACACGTCCCAAATCTAAGGGCAGCCCAAGCCCATAGAGATAAAGGCGGTTCCCTTAAAGATGACCTCACTAAGAGATAAGATAAAAGATAAGATAAGATAACTAACTTATCTTATCCACAGAAGGCCACATCTCACCATTATAAATACACTGGAGCACCCAGGTATAACTCATACTCTGATACTACTCAATACCTGCTTAATACCCTTGCTAACTTAAGCATCGGAGTCCCTTGCAGGTACCCCCCACCCTCCGGGGATGAAGGATCACGCACTATCATCAAGTCCAACAAGTCGGACACACCAGCTCCGGCTGCTGAACACCTGCCGGACACGTCGGCTCCGACCAACATAGAAGATCTCGACCGAGATCGACCTACAGTTTCAGGAAACCCTCGGAACATTGGCGCCATTGTCGGGGAACCTGGAAGTCATCCCATCAACATGGCGGATGACCATGACAACGACCACGATTCAGGTTTGGAAGACAGAACGCCGCATAAAAACGTAGATACAATACTCAAAAATACTCCGAAAACCAACGAAGACAAAAATTCATCAAATCCAGGAGTAATAGAAGCACTCCAAAATCGATTGGAGCAACTTGAGAAAGAAGCCCAACATCAACGAGAAAAAGAAGAAGATCTACGCCGGGAGATAAGGCGGAACCAAGAATTAGAAGATAAGCTTATAAAACTCGAAGCTGATCTCAAAACTAAAGCTACTCGACCATCCACAGAGGATAGCTCTCAGAAAGATCAAGATCCATTCACCAGAGAAATTATGAAGACCAAAATTCCAAAAGATTTCAAACTTCCGGATATGACTCTATATGACGGCACCTCGGACCCCAACCATTATCTCAGCAACTTCAGAAGTAGAATGTACCTCACTGATGCCTCAGATGCAGTTCGCTGCAAAGCCTTTCCAACAACTCTCACCAAGACAGCCATTAAATGGTTTGACAACCTACCTCCAAAATCCATCTCGAGTTTCGACGACCTGGCCAAAAAGTTCTTGGCCCGATTCTCCATACAAAGAGACAAAGCCAAACACGCACCTAGCCTACTAGGGATCAAGCAAGGAGATCAGGAGAGCCTTCGCAACTACATGGAAAGATTCAACAAAACATGCATGGACATACAAAGTCTACCAACAGAAGCTGCCTTTATGGGCCTCATAAACGGCCTGCGAGAAGGACCATTTAGCCAATCTATATCAAAGAGATACCAGACATCCCTAGACGAAGTATAAGAACGGGCGCAGAAGTACATCAACATGGAGGAAAATTCTCGACTTGGCGAAGCCTCAAGGTTCGGTTCTGCCTACCGAGACAAAGAATCCAAGAAAAAGGAAGATCGCTCCGGAGAGAAAATCAAGAAATATCATAACTATACCCCTCTTAGGGTATCCTTGGTAGATGTTTACAAAGAAGTCTGCCATACGGAGAAAATCCCTCCAGCTCGGCTACTTAAAGGCAAAAGAGGAGGAGGAAATCGGAATGAATACTGTGAATATCACCGACTTCGAGGGCATTCCACCAACGAATGCTTCGACTTGAAAAACGTCATAGAAAAATTAGTAAGAGAAGGAAAGCTAGATCGGTTTTTGGCCAATCGGGACGACGAACCGAGAAAAAGAAGAAGGGATGAGGATATCAGACGATCTGAACGATCACCTCGCACACCGGAAAGACACGTTCTCGTAATACACGGCGGATTGCTGGAGGAAGAATCTCCAAATCATCCCGCAAGCGACACCTCAAAGAGGTGTACCACGTCGAAGGAAAAAAGGAAGCCCCAAACATCCCAGCAATCACGTTTACCAAGGAAGATGCATCCGGAATCATCTCGGGACACGACGACCCCATGGTCATTACGATCATACTAGCAAACGCCAACCTTCACCGTACACTAATTGACCAGGGAAGCTCTGCCGACATCTTATTCAAAACTGCCTTCGACAAACTCGGCCTAGAAGAAAAAGAGCTAAGAGCGTACCCGAACAGCCTGTTTGGACTAGGAGATACCCCAGTTCAACCGCTGGGATACGTATCGCTGCATACAACCTTCGGAAAGGGGAACCAATCCAGAACACTCAAGATAGACTACATCGTGGTCGACGTAAGCTTAGCCTACAATGCCTTAATAGGTCGGACAACGTTAAATCAACTTGGCGCAATAGTTTCAACTCCACATCTATGTATGAAATTCCCAACTGCGGAAGGGATAGCTACAATAAAGGTAGATCAAAAGATGGTGCGTCGCTATTATAACGAAAGTCTAAACCTCCGAGGCGAGGGAGGAGAGTTCCACACAATCGAGCTCGGTGGAGTTCAGAGGCGAAAAGAACTCCGACCACGACCCGAAGGAGAAGTAGAAAGAGTCCAGATCGGAGACACCTCGGATAAAACAACTAATATTGGCACGATCCTGAAAGGAGACACAAAGGAATCACAAATACGGTTCCTACGAGATAATATTGATCTCTTTACATGGAAAGCTGCCGACATGTCAGGCATTGATCCCAAACTAATGAGCCACAAATTGGCCGTCTACCCGGGATCCCGGCCGGTACAACAAAGATGAAGAAAACTCGGACCAGAACGATCTCAAGCTGTAGAAGAACAAGTACAAGCGCTACTAGAGGCCGTGTTCATAAGGGAAGTTAAATACCCACTATGGCTAGCAAACGTCGTCTTGGTGAAAAAGTCAAACGGGAAGTGGCGAATGTGCACCGACTACACCGACCTCAACAAAGCCTGCCCAAAAGACCCTTACCCACTCCCAAGCATCGACGCTCTAGTAGATGCTTCATCAGGATATAGGTATCTCTCGTTCATGGACGCATATTCGGGGTACAACCAAATCCCCATGTATCCACCAGATCAAGAAAAGACATCGTTCCTAACACCGAAAGCAAACTACTGTTTCATCTTGATGCCTTTCGGTCTCAAGAACGCAGGAGCTACTTATCAAAGGCTAATGAATAAAGTTTTCTCAGATCACATCGGAAAAATCATGGAAGTTTATGTAGACAACATGTTGATAAAGACACAAAGCAAAGACACATTATTATCCGACCTGACTCAAGTGTTTTACACTATCAGGAAATACAATATGCGGCTCAATCCCGCAAAATGCACATTCGCAGTAGAAGCAGGCAAATTCTTAGGCTTCATGCTCACACAAAGAGGAATTGAAGCAAATCCAGACAAATGTCAAGCCATACTCAACATGAAGAGCCCAACCTGTGTCAAAGAAGTACAACAACTCAACGGGAGGTTGGTCGCCCTATCCCGATTCTTAGGAGGAGCTGCGATAAGATCTCTTCCCTTCTATGCTACTTTAAGAAAAGGAAAACAGTTCGAATGGACGACAAAATGTGAGCAAGCCTTCCGAAACTTCAAGGAGTTCTTAGGACGGCCACCTATCCTATCTCGGCCACGAGAAGGAGAACCACTCATATTATATCTCGCAGTAGGGAGCCGGGCAATAACCTCAACACTAGTCAGAGAAGACAAACATGGGCAACAACCCGTCTACTTCATTAGCAAAGCGCTATAGGGATCCGAGCTGAACTACCAGAAAATAGAAAAGTTTGCCTACGCTCTGATCCTCACATCCCGGCGGCTTCACCCATACTTTCAAGCGCATACCATTAAAGTTTGGACCAACCAACCCATAAAAGGGATATTGCAGGAAACAGATCTAGCAGGAAGAATCCTACAATGGGCAATCGAGTTGTCCGAGTTCGACCTCCAATACGAGGCGCGGACAGCCATCAAATCGCAACACCTGGCCGACTTCATCGCGGAATTCACAGACATCCCGGAAATCCCCATAGAATGGAACATATACGTGGATGGATCTTCGAATAAAACAGGAAGCGGTGCGGGTGTGATAATCGAAAGCAACCAAGGAACTCAACTTGAGCTCTCCCTTAAATTCGGATTTTCGGCCTCAAACAACCAGGCAGAATACGAAGCACTATTAGCTGGTTTGAAGCTAGCTAGGGAGGTTGGAGCTCGGAAACTCAACATCTATAGTGACTCACAAGTCGTTACCTCGCAAATAACGGGAAGCTACCAAGCCCAAGATCCTACCATGAAAAAATATTTGGATAAAACCAAAGAACAGCTCGGACAACTCGGGGAATATAGGATCTGCCACATACCCCGTGAGCAAAATGCCCGAGCTAACGCCCTTTCAAAATTAGCCAGCACCAAACCAGGGGGTGATGAGCGGATAATTTATACGCTTTTTGGCATTGTTTTTAGTATGTTTTTAGTATGTTTTAGTTAGTTTTTATTATATTTTTATTAATTTTTAGTTAAAATTTACTTTTTTGGACTTTACTATGAGTTTGTGTATTTTTCTATGATTTTAGGTATTTTCTGGCTGAAATTGAGAGACCTGAGCAAAAATCTGATTCAGAGACTGAAAAGGACTGCAGATGCTGTTGGATTCTGACCTCCCTACACTCGAAGTGGATTTTCTGGAGCTACAGAAGCCCAATTGGCAAGCTCTCAATGGCGTTGGGAAGTAGACATCCTGGGATTTTCATAAATGTATAATAGTCTATACTTTGCCCGAGATTTGATGGCCCAAACTGGCGTTCCAAATCAGCTCAAAACGCCCAAATTGGCACAAAAGCTGGCGTTTAACTCCAAGAAAAATCTCTACACATGAAAGCTTCAATGCTCAGCCCAAGCACACACCAAGTGGGCCCAGAAGTGGATTTTTATGTCATTTACTCATTTTTGTAAACCTTAGGCTACTAGTTCTCTACAAATATGACCTTTTACTATTGTATTTTTATCTTTAGATCTTTTGATCTTTTGATCTTTGGGATCTTTTGATCATGTTTTTATGATTAAACCCTCATTGGGAGGCTGGCCTCATGGCCATGCCTAGACCTTGTTCTTATGTATTTTCAACGGTGGAGTTTCTACACACCATAGATTAAGGTGTGGAGCTCTGCTGTACCTCGAGTATTAATGCAATTACTATTGTTCTTCTATTCAATTCAGCTTGTTCTTATTCCAAGATATTCATTTGTACCTAAGAACATGATGAATGTGATGATTATGTGACGCTCATCATCATTCTCACTTATGGACGCGTGCCTGACAACCACTCCCGTTCTACAAGCAAACAAGGCTTGAATGTTTATCTCTTGGATTCCTTAATCGGAATCTTCGTGGTATAAGCTAGAATTGATGGCGGCATTCAAGAGAATCCAGAAGGTCTAAACCTTGTCTGTGGTATTCTGAGTAGGATTCAATGATTGAATAACTGTGACGAGCTTCAAACTCCTGAAGGCTGGGCGTTAGTGACAGACGCAAAAGAATCAATGGATTCTATTCCAACCTGATTGAGAACCGACAGATGATTAGCCGTGCTGTGACAGGGTGCGTTGAACATTTTCACTGAGAGGACGGGATTGTAGCCACTGACAACGGTGATGCCCAACATACAGCTTGCGATGGAAAGGAGTAAGAAGGATTGGATGAAGACAGTAGGAAAGCAGAGAGACGGAAGGGACAAAGTATCTCCATACGCTTATCTGAAATTCTCACCAATGAATTACATAAGTATCTCTATCCTTGTTTTATGCTTTATTCATATATCACCCATACCCATTTAAATCTGCCTGACTGAGATTTACAAGATGACCATAGCTTGCTTCATACCAACAATCTCCGTGGGATCGACCCTTACTCGCGTAAGGTTTATTACTTGGACGACCCAGTGCACTTGCTGGTTAGTTGTGCGAAGTTGTGAAATTATGTTTAGACCATGGTATTGAGCACCAAGTTTTTGGAGCCATTACCGGAGACTGTTGAGTTGTGAAAAGAATGAATCACAATTTCGTGCACCAGGGGGCAACAACAGAAGCCTCATCCAGAAGATACTATAGAACCCGTCAATAACGGAAGAAGAAAAAGTCCTAGCCATAATAGGTCGGGATCAAGGATGGATGACCCCCATAATAAACTACCTCAAAACAGAAACACTCCCTACAGATGAAAAGGAGGCAAAGAGGCTGAAAAGGGAGGCACAGTACTAGACTATCATAAATAACATACTATACAAAAGAGGGATATCAACACCTTTACTAAAATACGTACCGACTTCTAACACAAAGGAAGTCTTGGAGGAAGTGCACAACGGCATTTGTGGTAATCATCTCAGAGCGCAAGCTCTCACCAAAAAGGTACTCCGGGCGGGATTCAATTTGCCAACTCTACAAAAGGAGGCTACAAAATTTGTGAGGACATGCCCACCATGCCAAAAGCATGCCAACTTTCACATTGCCTTACCAGAAAAGCTCATCAGCGTGACTTCACCCTGGCCATTTGCAAAATGGGGACTCGACATTCTCGGACCCTTCCCACAGGGATCGGGACAAGTAAAATTTCTCATAGTAGGAGTAGACTATTTCACAAAATGGATCAAGGCAGAACCCCTAGCCAACGCCACCGCTCAAAGAAGTCAAAAATTCCTATATAGGAACATTATTACGAGGATCGGAGTACCATACTCCATCACCACGGACAACGGTACCCAATTTACAGATGCAGGCTTCAGAAAACTGGTGGCCGACTTGAACATAAAACACTAGTTCACCTCCGTTGAACACCCCCAAGCCAACGGACAAGCCGAAGCGGCCAAAAAAGTCATATTGGCCGGACTAAAGCGGAGGCTACAAGAAGCAAAAGGAGCTTGGGCCGAGGAACTTCCACAAGTCCTATGGGCGTATCGAACAATCCCCCATTCTACTACAAACGAATCACCATTCCGATTAGCATACAGAGCGGAGGCAATGATTCCAATAGAAATCGAGGAAAGATCTCCCCACTACAATGAACGAGCAAACTCCCAACTTCAGAGAGAAGAGCTCGACTTGTTACCCGAAATCCAGGAAAGAGCTCAGATCAGGGAAGAAGCTCTAAAGCGCCGAATGGCTTCCAGATATAATCAAAAGGTAGTACCAAAAAGTTTTACAGAGAATGATCTCATCCTAATCCGGAATGATATTGGAACAACTCGACCCGGAGAAGGGAAGCTGGCAGCAAACTGGAAAGGACCCTATCGAGTCATAGAAGTACTTGGGAAGGGCTACTACAGACTGTCCGAGCTCGATGGATGAGAGCTTCCCCGATCGTGGCACGCCTGCAACCAACGAAGGTACTACAGTTAGAAAAGGTAAAGGGACTCACTAAATGGATGCACTCTTTTTCCTGAAAAGGTTTTTTAATGAGGCACCAGGTCGAGACCTAGACCAGAAAATTCCCACATGTATATATTTGCATTTTCCTTTAAATAAAATATATTTTAAATATTCTACAAAGATTTCAAGATGCATTAATCTGAAGCATTCATCGTCTGATTATAAAGCAACAGATTGGCAGGAAGTGAAAAACAAATTTCACTGCACGATCACGGTAAAGACAACCGTCTGATAAAGGTGAAAACGCGATTCACCCAAAGGACGATCTAGAGATGACAACCACTTTCAACAAATCGGCAAAGATGAACACAGAATAATGTAAGAAGTTATCGAAAGTGATCTAAAAAAGAACTTGACGAGGTCTTACGGATCGCTAAAATAATAACTTAAGGACTGGTCGAACGTTAAGAAATCGAACCAAGTCAACCCAAGTTATAAGTAAACCCTGGAAAGAGGTCTGGCAAACCCTATTAAAGAGGATTACTTTAACTTAGAAGGGCCTGACATAATAAAGTCTGCCCAAAACGAAAAGTTATACAAGTAGTCCCTGAAAGAGATCTGACAAAGATCCAAGAAAGAGGACTACGAAAAATAACTTAAAGGAGACCGACACAACCAAGTCGGACTCCTATCACTAAAAAAGTTATACAAGTAGTCCCTGAAAGAGATCTGACAAAGATCCAAGAAAGAAAACTACGAAAAATAACTTAAAGGAGACTGACACAACCAAGTCAGACTCCTATCACTAAAAAAGTTATACAAGTAGTCCTTGAAAAAGATCTGACAAAGATCCAAGAAAGAGGGACCAGCGCAAAAGACCCATCAAGAAACAAGTTGGACCCCTGAGTCACAAACTCAAAGGATCAAAGCTACAAACAATAAAATAATCCGAGGAGGTCGAGCTGCAAGATCTCAACATCAGCAGAAAACAGAAGAAAAGGCCAAGTCAAAAAACTACTTTTTTTTAAGGCCGTGAAAGGCCACCAAAACCTACTATCAAAAGACAGCAAGCTATTGTTCAAAATATAAAAGTTGCTAGAAGTGTCAACAATTAAATAAAAAAGTTTCAAAAGCCAAAAAGCCGGGCCAGCTACAGATCAACATGCTTTAGGAACCTTCTTGGCATCATCAGGACAAGGAGAAGGAGGACGAGTCTGAATAGGAACGGCATCTATAGTTCCATCTTCCCGGTTCAGAACCTGGCAATCCGAATCAGGCGCAACCGGAAGAACAGAAGAAGTCGATACTTTGGCAGAGGACACAGGAGGAGGATCAGCATCATCATCACCATCGTCATCAGGGACAATCTTGCCATCCCTGACAACATTGCCCAGGCTGAAAGGGGTGAGATCGGCCTCGGGGGCAATGACCCGAGCTTGCTCCTTCAAGTTCTCGTAAGCAGCAGTCACACTACCCACGAGATGACCTTGGAGCTCAGAATAATCCTCCCGGACATTGTTCAACTCCTCCCTCAGGCGCATCACCTCCCGATAAGTCGTAACATAACTCTCCTTATGCATCAGGGCTGTGTCCTCGACCAACCTCAAAGAAGCCGCCAGTGAAAGAGAACTCGCCTTCTCATTTTCTAGATCCTTCTCTAACTTGGTCACCTTTAATTCAAGCTCCTCCTTCAGCCCCTTTATCCGGTCAAACTCCTGCTTTGCCTCCTCCATAAATGCCTTGGTGGCATGAAGAGGGAGACTTTGAGCAGTCCGGTGTATAGCGGCCGCCATATACGCCATCTGTACGTGATTCCGAGCCATAAATTCCAAATGATGGAGGATGGACACGTCGTCCATTGAGAGGGTACCGTAGGGCCCAATTTGTTGATCTATAAACTCAATGGCATTGAAGTCAGGGGCATTGAGATCGAAGGGCTCAACCGTCTTTTGCTTCTTACTTGGAGGGGCAGCAGATGGAGCGGCAGAAGTAGGGTGAGGGTCCACCAAGCGGACCCGAGGCGTTGGGATCACCTTCCTCACCCCGGGGGAACTCGTCACTAATGGCTTCTTGCGCACTTGGGAGGACCCCTCCCCAGCCACCTTGGCGGCAATATTCCTGGCAGCAGTCGCCTTCTGCGCCCTCTTAAAAGCTTTCATAGATTCGTTATTCTTCATTGCCTCTGCAAATAAAACAGAAGTCAAGCTACAAATCAAACAAGTCGGAAATACAGCTACAAGTAACATAAACAGATAGCAAAGAAAACACAAGATACCCAGTTCAGTTTGAAGAAGAGAAGGATTGGTTAGAAATTTCTTTGTATCAAGATGGGGAGGTTGACCCCAGCGCTCTTCCAAAACAGTCACAAAGGCCTGCTCAGCCTCATCCAACATGTCCCAAGAATACCTGGAGACCCTCACATCTTTTTGCCATTCCAGGGGAAAGGTAGGCTCATCATTTTCATTCAGAAAAAAGGGGCGAGTTCCTTTAACAGCTCGGACCTTGAAAAAACAGTTTTTAAAATCACGGAATGACTCGTCAAACATGGAAAAAACTTTCTTTCCCTGGGTAGAACAAAAGGAGACCCAAGCTGCCTTCTTTTTTACCACTCCAGGCTTAGTCAAGACAAACAAATAGAAGAAAAGAGATTGGGAAGCAGGAATACCAAAGCCATTGCACAACAATTGGAAAATTTTTATGAAACCCCAGGAGTTGGGGTGAAGTTGAGAAGGGGCAACATTACAAGACCATAACAGGTAGATTTCAAATTGAGTAAAGGGAAGGGTGATACCCAGCTGACCAAAGAAAAAGTCATAAGCATAAAAGAAAGGGCGACCATCAACAAACCGAGTTGAAAAATAGACTCTCTCGTCAAAAGAAGGAGGGACAAGTTCATAGTTCTTCTCATCACCAGAATTGCTACAGACACTATGAAACTGCCTAAGCTGAGTACAAAACTCAGAATCAGCCAGCAAGACACACAGGAGAACCATGGAGTCCACCCAATCGGCCATACCCGTAGGAACCTGGGAAGGCATCTCGACGGGCGGATAAACCAAAAAGGGAAAAACCCCAAGACTCAAGATAAAAACTCTTGGAGTATCCCTTGGAGGCAGTAAACAAGAAAGTTCTTCAAATCATTTCTACAGTCTACATCTCGGCACTCATCAAAATAAAATCCAGAAAAGAAAACAAAGGAAGCAAAAAACGCAAAAGGTCCACCCTTCTACAGTTTATCAGGAAAAACATTGCTTCTACAGTTTACCAGCACTACTGCTATAGTTTGTCAGAACACCAAAAAAGGCCAAAATGGAAAAACAGCAAAGGCACAAACTTTTCAAAATCAAGCAAAAATCATCAGACAAGGCACAAACAGAAACGGCGGTAACATGCAAAAGAAAAAGATTCAAGCAAACAAAAGATTCTCACTGAAAAAGAGAAAAAAACCAGAGCATGCAACAAGTCAAGCACGATAAAAATAGAAAGATCCAAACTTTCTCCAAAAGGAAGATCAAAAGGAAAACCCCATCGCAAAATTAGAAATAAACGAGGAAACAAGAAATGAGACTAACCTGGAGAATAGAAGGAAACCTCAAAGAAAGCTGAAAAGCAGAAGCAACAAAGCCACCCCCTCGAAGAGGAAGAATGCGAAGACAGAAAGAAAAAATGTGGAAACAGCCCTCTTCCGAAAATGCAGTAGCAGAACAGACGTCACAAAGAAGAAACTACAGACTCTGGGCAAGAAACAGAAAATGAGAGAGTAAAGGAAGGAGTTACGGAGAAGAAGTGAAGAAGAGAAACCGTTTTTTGATTAAGAGATTCAAAATAAAAGGCAAGAGAAAATGGGGCAATTAATGCCAATTAAATGCAGATGTTAAAACTGCTTTCGTTCCCAAAAAAAGCGCTAATACAAAAGCGCGCGCTTTTAGAAGAAAACGTTCTACATTCAAAAAAAGACTCTACAAAGAAAGGAATCGACAAAATGCTTGAGTTCGACTTCACTAAAGAAGGACCGAAGTCAAAGACTCGGCCTCAAAAAAGAAGACCGAGCTCAAGCAGGGGCATTGTTCATACCCTGGATCGAGCTGTCCGACCCGAGATGTTCCACAGACAAAGCGACCGACCTCTTCAGGTCAGGACAACCCGACCTCTTCTCAAAGAGTTCGGACAAGTCACAGGAAAGCCCAAACAAAGGGCCCAAATAGAGGTACACGTTCCAAATCCAAGGGCAGCCCAAGCCCGTAGAGATAAAGGCGGTTCCCTTAAAGATGACCTCACTAAGAGATAAGATAAAAGATAAGATAAGATAACTAACTTATCTTATCCACAGGAGGCCACATCTCACCATTATAAATACACTGGAGCACCCAAGTATAACTCATACTCTGATACTACTCAATACCTGCTTAATACCCTTGCTAACTTAAGCATCGAAGTCCCTTGCAGGTACCCCCCACCCTCCGGGGACGAAGGATCACGCACTATCATCAAGTCCATCAAGTCGGACACACCAGCTCCGGCCGCTGAACACCTGCCGGACACGTCACTCCGACCAACATAGAAGATCTCGACCGAGATCGACCTACAGTTTCAGGAAACCCTCGGAACAGGAGCCGTCCATGTATATATTCCACTCTATGAGGATCTCCGGGGTGTCTGTGAATTCTGCAATGAAGTCGGATAGGTATTGTGATTTAATGGCTGTTCACGCCTCGTATTGGAGGTCAAATTCGGACAACTCGATTGCCCAATGTAGGATTCTTCCTGCTAGATATGTTTGCTGCAATATCCCCTTTATGGGCTGGTTGGTCCGAACCTTAATGGTATGCGCTTGGAAGTACGGGCGAAGTCGTTGGGATGTGAGTATGAGGGCGTAGGCAAATTTTTCTATTTTCTGGTAGTTCAGCTCTGACCCCTGCAATGCTTTGCTAATGAAGTAGACGGGTTGTTGCCCACCCTCATCTTCTCTAATTAGTGCTGAGGCTATTGCCC
Source organism: Arachis stenosperma (assembly GCF_014773155.1). Classification (NCBI taxonomy): domain Eukaryota; kingdom Viridiplantae; phylum Streptophyta; class Magnoliopsida; order Fabales; family Fabaceae; genus Arachis; species Arachis stenosperma. Next base: position 47,132,125 of record NC_080379.1, on the reverse strand, counting down.
GGCTTCCTACTGCGAGGTACAATATGAGTGGTTCTCCTTCTCGTGGTCAAGATAGGATAGGTGGCCGTCCCAAGAATTCTTTGAAGTCTCGGAAGGCTTGCTCACATTCCGTTGTCCACTCGAAGTTTTTTCCCTTCCTCAAAGTAGCGTAGAAAGGGAGGGATCTTATCGCTGACCCTGCTAGGAATCTGGACAAGGCCGCCAATCTCCCATTGAGTTGTTGTACCTCTTTGACGCAGGTTGGGCTCTTCATGTTGAGTATGGCCTGGCATTTATCTGGATTTGCCTCGATTCCTCTTTGTGTGAGCATAAAGCCCAAGAACTTACCTGCTTCCACAGCGAAGGTGCATTTAGCTGGGTTAAGTCGCATGCCATGCTTCCGTATGGTGTCGAATACTTGAACCAAGTCGAACAGTAATGTTTCTTCACTTTGTGTCTTTATCAACATGTCATCCACGTAGACCTCCATGATTTTTCCGATGTGATCTGAGAAGACCTTATTCATTAGCCTATAATAAGTAGCTCCCGCGTTCTTAAGGCCGAAAGGCATTACGATGTAATAATAGTTTGCTTTGGGTGTTAGGAACGAGGTTTTTTCTTGATCTGGTGGATACATTGGGATCTGGTTGTACCCCGAGTATGTGTCCATAAACGAGAGATACTTATATCCCGATGAGGCATCTACTAGAATGTCGATGCTTGGGAGTGGATAAGGGTCTTTTGGGGAGGCTTTGTTGAGGTCGGTGTAGTCGGTGCACATTCGCCACTTCCCATTTGACTTTCTTACCAAAACAACGTTTGCTAGCCATAGTGGGTACTTAACTTCTCTTATGAACCCTGCCTCTAGTAGTGCTTGCACCTGTTCTGCTACAGCCTGAGACCGTTCTGGCCCAAGTTTTCTTCGTCTTTGTTGTACCAACCGGGATCCCGGATAGACTGCCAACTTGTGGCTCATCAGTTCGGGATTTATGCCTGGCATGTCGGCAGCTTTCCATGCGAAGAGATCAACATTATCTCGTAGGAACTGTATGAGTTATTCCTTTGCATCTCCTTTCAGGAATGTGCCAATATTAGTTGTCTTATTCGAGGTGTCTCCGATCTGAACTTTCTCTACTTCACCCTCGGGCTGTGGACGGAGTTCTTCTCGCTTCTGAACTCTACCAAGTTCGATTGTGTGGAACTCTCCTCCTTCGCCTCTGAGGTTTAGACTTTTGTTATAACAGTGACGCGCCATCTTTTGATCTGCTTTTATTGTAGCTATCCCTTCTGCAGTTGGGAATTTCATACATAGATGTGGGGTTGAAACTATTGCGCCGAGTTGGTTTAACGTTGTCCGACCTATTAAGGCGTTGTAGGCTGAGCTTACGTCAACCACGATGTAGTCTATCTTGAGTGTTCTGAATTGGTTTCCCTTTCCGAAGGTTGTATGTAGCGATACATATCCCAGTGGTTGTACTGGGGTATCCCCAAGTCCGAACAGGCTGTTCGGGTATGCTCTTAGCTCTTTTTCTTCTAAGCCGAGCTTGTCAAAGGCAGTTTTGAATAAGATGTCGGCGGAGCTTCCTTGGTCAATTAATGTACGGTAAAGGTTGGCATTTGCCAGTATGATAGTGATGACCATGGGGTCGTCGTGTCCTGAGATAATTCCGGATGCGTCTTCTTTGGTAAACGTGATTGCTGGGATGTCTGGCGCCTCCTTCTTTCCTTCGACATGGTATACTTCTTTGAGGTGTCACTTGCGAGATGATTTGTAGATTCCTCCTCCCGCAAATCCGTCGTGTATCACGTGGACGTGTCTCTCCGGTGTGCGGGGTGATCGCTCAGACCATCCGACATCTTCATCCCTTCTTCTTTTTCTTTGGCTCTTCGTCCCGGTTGGCCAAAAAACGATCTAGTTTTCCTTCTCTTACTAATTTTTCTATGACATTTTTCAAGTCGAAGCATTCGTTGGTGGAATGTCCTCGGACTCGATGGTACTCACAGTATTCATTCCGATTTCCTCCTCCTCTTTTGCCTTTGAGTGGCCGAGCTGGGGGTATTTTTTCCGTATGGCAGACTTCTTTGTAAACATCTACCAAGGATACCCTAAGAGGGGTGTAGTTATGATATTTTTTATTTTCTCCCCGGAGCGATCTTCCTTTTTCTTGGATTCTTTATCTTTATCTCGGTAGGTGGAACTGAACCGCGAGGCTTCCCCAAGTCGAGAATTCTCCTCCATGTTGATGTACTTCTGCGCTCGTTCTTGTACTTCGTTCAGGGATGCAGGGTACTTCTTTGATATAGATTAGCTAAACGGTCCTTCTCGTAGGCCATTTATGAGGCCCATAATGGCAGCTTCTGTTGGTAGACTTTGTATGTCCATGCATGTTTTGTTGAATCTTTTTATGTAGTTACGAAGACTCTCTCGATCCCCTTGCTTGATTCCTAGTAGGCTAGGTGCGTGTTTAGCCTTATCTTTTTGTATGGAAAATCTGGCCAGGAACATTTTGGCCAAGTCGTCGAAGCTTGAGATGAACTTTGGAGGTAGGCTGTCGAACCATCTAATGGCTGTCTTGGTAAGAGTTGTTGGAAAGGCCTTACAGCGAACTGCATTCGAGGCGTCAGTGAGGTACATTCTACTTCTGAAATTGCTGAGATGATGGTTGGAGTCTGAAGTGCCGTCATACAGAGTCATATCCGGAAGTTTGAAGTCCTTTGGGATTTTGGTCTTCATAATTTCCCTGGTGAATGGATCTTGATCCTTGCGAGAGCTATCCTCTGAAGTGGATCGAGTAGCTTTAGTTTTGAGATCGACTTCGAGTTTTAGAAGTTTATCTTCTAATTCTCGGCGTCGCCTTATCTCCCAATGCAGATCCTCTTCTTTTTCGCGTTGATGTTGGGCTTCTTTCTCAAGTTGCTTTAATCGATCTTGAAGTGCCTCTATCACTCCTGGATCTGATGAATTTTTGTTTCCGTTGGGCTCCGGAATATCTTTGAGTGTAACATCCGCATTCTTGTGCGGCGTTCTATCTTCCAAACCTGAATCGTGGTCGTTGTCATGGTCGTCCACCATGGTGATGGGATGACTTCTAGGTCCCCGGCAACGGCGCCAATGTTCCGAGGGTTACCTGAAACAGTAGGTCGATCTTGGACGAGATCTTCTGTACTGGTTGGAGCTATTGCGTCCGACTGATTGGACTTGGTGGTGGTGCTGATCCTTCGTCCCCGGAGGGTGGGGGGTACCTGCAAGGGACTCCGATGCTTAAGTTAGCAAGGGTATTAAGCAGGAATTGAGTAGAATCAGAGTATGAGTTATACCTGGGTGCTCCAGTGTATTTATAATGGCGTAGAGTAACCTTCTTTAGATAAGATAAGTTAGTTATCTTTATCTTATCTTATCTTATCTTTTGGGTGGGGTCAGCTTATCTTCAAGGGAACCGCCCTTCTCTCCGTAGGCTTAGGCTGCCTTTGGATTTGGGGCGTGCTCCTCTATTTGGGCCCTTCTTTGGGCTTTCCTGTGACTTGGCCGAGCTCTTTAAGGAGAGGTCGGATTGTCCTGACCTGAACAGGTCGGTTGCTTTGTCTGTCGAACATTCCGGGTCGGACAACTCGACCCAGGGTATGAACAGTTGCCAACGTGCTTGTTGCCATCCTGGAGCTTGAATTTCATATTGGAGTTGGCAACTTGAGTTGCCAACGTGCTTGTTGTCATCCTGGAGCTTGAATTTCATATTGGAGTTGGCAACTTGAGTTGCCAACATGCTCCTTCTCTCCATGGAGCCATGATCTTGTATTGGAGTTGCTAACTTGAGTTGGCAACTTACTGTTGGAGTTGGCAACTTGAGTTGCCAACTTGCTCTTCTTCTTCATGGAGCCAAGGATCTTGCGTTGGAGTTGCTAACTTGAGTTGGATACTTTCTGTTGGAGTTGGCAACTTGAGTTGCCAACTTGCTCTAGGGCTCTCTGTTTCATCACCTATCATTAACCAAAGAACTTACATCAAAGTTTTGCCATTCTATGCAACCAATTTCAAGAGATTCATTTATACACATTCATTTATAATTTCCTTGAATTACTTGCATGAATTTGGCCAAAGTTCACCTAGTTCTTGGTACTTGAATGCATGGAGATAAAACTCATCAAAATGCTTGTTTATTTCAAAGAAAGTTAATAAAATTAAGCCAAAACTACTTAAACTAACTAGCTAATATAGCAAAGATGCAAATGCATCACAACACCAAACTTAAACCTTACTTGTCCTCAAGCAAGAAAAGAATTATGCAAAAAGATTTCTTTTAATTGGAGTGGGTTAAGGAATAGCTTGTAATGCCTTGGTGAGTGAAGTGATTAAGTGACAGTGGGGTGAACTCTGAATCATATGCTCATGCAAGGATTCCAGTGCTTATTAGTCCCTACATTTTGGAAGTCTTAGATCTTAGGACTTCTATTCAAATTATATCATAAAAATCTCTGTATAGGTAATCACCTTGAAGCAGCTCATAGTTTCTGTGTCTTGGCCCTGACTCTAAGTGTCATGTCTCAAAGCGGCTCTTTAGATAAGCTTTCAATCAATACTCCCAAACCAGTTGGTTTTAATGTATTAGGTGTTGAAGCACCCCTTAGGATTTACTTGCTCAAGCCTCTCTCTTTGACACAATTCTATCACAAGTATTTAACTAGGATAGTAACTCTTTGAGTTCTCATTTCTTTCTTTTTCTTCCTAGTAATTGATGCTCAGAGCCTTTTGCCATATTCTTTTGTTTTTCTGTTTCTTTTGCTTTTTTTTGTTGCTGCTTCTTGGATCAAAAGATGTTTGAGAATCTCCATAATACTTCTTTGAACTCTATTTCCTGCCTATGAGCTCCCATGCAAGTTTTCACAAACATGCAACCTCAATACACAATCATACAACTAGAACCACCACTTTTCTTAATCTTTTGCTTGCCTTAAAACAAAGTTTTGACTCCTCAATCATTCTTTTCAAAGAAATGTTCTCTGTTTGCATTCTTATAGATATTGAGTGCAAGCAATTTCAAGAGTATGGTGTTATGATATATCAAACATCTTAGTTATTGAACTACAAAGAAGTTATACTAAGTAGACAAATAGGGGTACAATATCACTTTCAATTATAGCAGTTTTGAATACAAGACAATCACTTAACAATACAACCTTTTGGAGTTTACTTGTTTTACTCCTTATCATCATCATTGTTGGTCTTTACATCCCTCTTTGTCTCTTTGGTTGATGATGCTTAATCCTTCCTAAGATTGAAGTGACTACCTACAATGAACTTTGAAAGTTGCTTGTCCCCAAGCACTTGAAAGGTAATTATCATGCATATATGCTTATGAATTCTAGAACTACAAGTGGTGTCCAGACACCAAACTTAGTTCCTTGCTTACTTCTATATGTCAAATAGAGTGCATCTTTCATGCCTATATATTACCTCATATGCTTTAATCCTATGAAGAAATAAAGTGCAGAACTAAAAGGTAAACAAATGAAATGCAAGTTTAATCAATCTCTATGATTGTTTGGAATTTGTGACTATTCATGATTGTCTCAAGGGTTACTTTGTGCGTAATTAATGTTACTGGTGGGACACCAAACTTAGTCTCATGCATTCACCCTTAATTTTGTTTCTCTGTTGGTGTAGTCACATTGGTGTGGAACACCAAACTTAATTCCTCACAATACACAGAAATTGAACTAACTGTTTATTCTACGAAGTGTAAAGAAAACAGGCTACCTAAGGTTGGGTTGCCTTCCAACAAGTGCTCTTTTTTTGTCACTAGCTTGACGGTTGTCCCTCATTAGGGAGGGTGATGATCATAATGCCTTAGTCCTTCCCCTCTTATAGTGAGCTTTCTTCCATTATCATTCTTGATGATTTTCACATGTTCAAGTGAGAGGATTTTATTCACTGTATAGTATCCAGAAAAATGTGGAGATGTTTTCGTTGGTTGGTAAGTTAGCATCACCTTATCCCCTGGTGAGAAGCCTTCAGTAGGGATTTTCTTGTTTCTCTATTCTATCGGCACTTTCTTCTTGGGATTCTTTTCTTTTCCAAGAGATGGTTTAGGTTTTGAGGCCTCAGTGCTTGGAGATTTCTTGCTGAGGCTCTCATGTGCAGGCTTTGGTTGTAGCTTCTCCTCTATTCTTTGAGCTTGTTGCACCACTTCTACCTCTTCCTTTCTTTTCCAGCATGAGTTCAAGTGCATTAGATGTGTCTTATTAGGTGCCTCTTTCAAGTTTGGATTTATGGAATCCATCTTCATACACTCTTCTTCTTGGGTGGAATCTTGCAAATTCTTGAAGACATGGAACATTATATGCTCTTCATGCACCCTCAGCATTAATTCTCCTTTTTCAACATCTATCAATGCCCTGGCAGTAGCTAAGAAGGGCTTCCCTAGAATGATGGGAGTATTGTCATCTTCCTCTATGTCTAGGATGACGAAGTCAGCTGGGAGGAAAAATTTGTCCACCTTTACCAATACATTCTCCACAACCCCAAGTGCTTGCTGAATGGATTTATCCGCCATTTGAAGGGTTGATATGATGAGAAGCTCCAGTGTTTAAAAACCAAGAATTCTCAAAAGATACAGCTGGTGAAGTAATGTAAGCTATTCGATTGTGAAAATTTGATGGGAATGGTGGAGCAGATGTAGTTGTTGAGCTTGAATTTGTCGCTGAATTTGCTTGAAAACTCTAATCAAATCTGTGAAATCAATTCATAGCAGTATGTCCAAACCTTTCACAAACTTGACATTGAGGTCGATTTGATGAGTTTCAATTATTTCTTCCTCTTCTCCAAGCTCTACCACGACCTCGTCTTGTTGAGAAGCCTCTACCATTTCCTCTATTATTGTATTGAAAACTTATCTGAGTAAAATTGAATTAAAAATACCAAGATCCAATTTCTTGATTCTGTCTAGAATGTTTTCATAAGTGATGAGTAATGCTTCAGCGTGAATTAGGCACATAGTGTTTGATTTTGACATCGCAGAGATGTACATAGCATATTCCTCACTCAAACCTTCAGCAATTGCATCGAAATGTTCATTGACTGTTAATTGGTGACCAATAGCAGCTAGGGAATTAACCACTTTCCTAATCTTCTTGAGATATTCACGTGCTGCTACGGATCCACCTTTCTTGATGTTCTTCAGCTCAATCTTTAATTGTTTTACCATGATCTTTTAAAATTTGGCAAAAGATGCTTGAATTCTGTCCCACATTTGATGAGCAAAACGGCAACCAATCATCTTTGTCTTGAATGAATGATCCATTAATTGCATTAAACATTTTGTCAGGAGATTATCATGGAGTTTCCACTACTTGTAAGTTTTGGACATGGTTCCTGAAGATTCATCTGCATTGGATTCATTTATTGGAGGAACTAGCTTTTTTTTAGATGATCTTCAAGATCATTAGCTCCAATTGTGAATAGTTCCAGTTGCTCCCAAGTTAGAAAATTTGCTTCATCCAATTTATCCTCAATTGGCAGAAATTTTTGAGAACCATGCTAAATAAGGGGAAGGTTTGATGTCATGGTGTTGGGTTGCAAAGAAGTGACATCTGGTGGGTTATTTTCTGTATCTAAATTTAAATCTTGATCTGATACCATGTTAGGCACCAGAGGTCAAGGGAGATATGATTAGTAGTGTGATTAACAAAAGTAGGGAAGATAGAATAGAATTGATTTTACAGAACATGACTTTAATTTCAAGTAATTTGGATAGAAGCCAACTTGCTATTTATATATAAAGACCTAACTGAATATAACTAACTTAGTCTAAACCAATATTGATAACCGAAAGTTTAGTTACAAACTTATTGAAAGAAGAGTCCTTGTTGACTAAGTCAATGCAGGCACTGGGTGCCAATGGACGTTAGGCACCAGATGGTGTCGAACACTGAGCGCCGGTTCGTCTCTTGTCTTCTCGGCTACTCTATTATACTTGACATGATTAACATAGATATCAAATCTATAAAAACAGAAACACAGCAAATTCAAATGCAAAGTGATAAAATTAAATATCCAAAATAATACTCCATGTCTTAGACATAACATAACATTGATTTGCACAAAACGTAATCATCAAGAGAAATTAGTATAAAGGTATTTTGTTTTCTTATATTCTCAAAATATTGTTAGAGGAAAGAAAATAAATTAAAATGATCACTAATAAACAATTAAAACAACCGCACGATTCTTTTATTACACAAAAAATTCATTATTGTCCAAATTTAATTATTCTTAATATCCTTTGATTAATATATGATACAATTATAGCTTAAATTGAATTTTATAAAGTTTAAAGAGCCATATATTAAATTATGGTTACATTCTGTATTGCAATAATTTTCTTTGTTCATATAGTATGTTATTAAAAAAAAAGTTTCAGGTCTTTTTTTAAACAAACTTTGACATACTCATATTGTTTGATGTTAATAAAACAACAAAAAGACTCAGAAAAATTGTTGTGCTCCCTGTTCCTGCTTCAGAAATTGCAACAATGAATTCTCTGTCATTCTACAATAGTTCTATTACATAGCATGTATCTTTGAAGGAGTTATAAATGACATAATAACTGTTCTAAGATCAACAAAATTTTCGTATCCCTTTTGAACGTTCAAAAGTAATCTTACGTAGTAATCTTCTTTATTCATCGGTAGTACATGAGATATTCTTCTTATGGCATAACTTTTCTTTCTGTGGGTCCACAAATAATGCTCTTCATTCCAAAAAAAAGTTTGTAGAAAACTCAAAATAAGTTAGATCTTTTGTATCAATATAGTCTTCATTTTCTTTGAACCATCCAATCAACATAGATTTTTTGAAAAAAAAAAAAACTTCAGCAACCGATTGAATTGTATCGTTATCTTTATACGAAATTGGCTTATCATTAGAAAGATGGAATGACAATATTATGACTGCTGGTTTCTTCATTTGAAAAGGGTAACCAAACAATCTTCATGCAACTTCACATGTTAATATATATCAACAACCATAATAATTATATATTTCATCTACTTGAATACAATTGTTTTGACAAAATGTAGTTGTCAACCTGCCATTTTTTTATGAATATACTTAAAAAGATATTTGATGACTGAATTGGCAAGCATAGTCAATACTGATGTTATATCCAAATTTGAGAAGAAGACCAAAGACATTATATGAACCTATAAATGAGTTGTCAACCTCTATTTTTTCTTTGATACAATTCGTTTGTCATCTCTTCTTTGATATTTAGAAAGCATGGTTTATCAATAACTGTTCTATCTCAAAATGCTTTGGAAAAAAAACTTTGAACATTTACCATTGACCATGCATTAACTGTTACTATTAAAATGACCACATGGATCAAGAACTATATAACTAAGTTGCTAATCAAGAGGTGCTTGGTGTTGTAAAGAAGATTTGGTGCATGATTTCTTTGCTTTTTGATATATTTCAAATTTAGTAGTTTGGATAGTTGGTATGATTTTGTTATTGGTTTGTTATTGTATTGTCTATTATAGCCTTTTTTTGTATTAAATGCCTTTGGCTTGTTCAAGGTTATACTTATAAAATAATAAATAAATAAATTATTAATATTTATAAAGTGACTCAGTAGCACTTAAAAAAATAAAAAAAATTAACTAACTTTGTCATCAATTATTAGAACTATTTTTATGTACATAATCTTATTCTTGTCAAACTTTAGTGGTATTTTTCATATTCATATAATAACTCATGTCTTTGTTTTTTATACTTTCTCATCACTTAATCCACTATAAGTGATATTATTAATAAAATTGTAAATAGTAGTTATTATGTATAAAAAAGAAATACTAGAATAAGAATTATATGTCTGAATTCTCTAAATGAACAATCACGATGAACATAAAAGGAAATTCATCGCTCATCATATATACTAGTAATATTAATAATTAGAAAATAATTTTGGATGTATTTTTGAGATAGAGTAATAATGAAAGAAATATTTTTCTCTTTTTTAAAAGAATAATATGACCCTCCTCTTTGTAAATGTTCTTGGTATAACCTAAAATGAAGAATTGCACTTTATGCAGAGAATAGAGAATATGCATAAAGAGATTTAGAAACTGAATATACTTTTATATTTGATATATAATTTTTCACCCTTTTACAATATAGCATAGTTCCACATTACACACACACATATGCTAGGATGCCTCAACATAACTAATTGATAGAAATCTGAATTCTTCATAATAGACTTATAACTAATCCAAACTGATTCTAACTAATTCTAGTTGACTTATCACACACATCATTAATCTTTCCTTAACACACCTTCTCAAGCTTAGTTGGGATTTGATTTCCAACCTAAGCTTAGGACTTAAAGCAATCAAAAAGCTTAGATGACAATGATTTAGTCAACAGGTCTGTTACCTGATCTTGTGTCGACAGATTAACAACAAATACTTGTTTCTAGTTGACAAGCTCCCGAAGAAAATGTAGGTCCGTTTTAAGATGTTTACACCTGCTATACATAACTGGATTTGCTGCGAACATACAGGTACTTTGATTATCCTAGTAGATAGTAGGTGTAATCATTTGTGGTACTTGAAGTTCCTTCAAGAGATTCTGAATTGCCATAATCTTCGTTTGAGCCGATGCAACTGTGCGATACTCTGCTTATGTGCTTGATCTGGTCACCTTAGACCGTTTCCACACTCCAGGCCATCAAATTACTCCCTAAGAACACCAAATATCCACTCATAGATCTTCTATCATCCAAATCTGTCGCACAATCTGCATCAGCAAAAGAAATAATTCGATAGTCAGTGTATTTGCTAAATATCATTCCTTGATTCATACTTCCTTAAAGATATCTCAATATTCGCTTGACTACTTTTCATTGTTCAACCGTAGGTCTACTCATGAACTGGAAACACTTGTTCACTACAAAGGCAATGTTTGACCTTGTTATAGTCAGATATTGAAGGGCACCTACTATGGATCTATACTTTTTTGGATCTTCAAACACCTCTAAATCATTCTTGTGTAATCTTAATGAGGACACCATAGGAGTGGGCATAGGTTTAGATGGATGCATTTATGCCCTTTGCAGCAAGTCATTTGTGTATTTTGTTTGCGTAAGTAGGAGTTTGTTACTATCCAGAAATTCAGCTTCTAGGCCCAAGAAGTAGTTAGATTTTTCTAAATCCTTCAAAGAAAATTTGTTATTCAATGCAGTAATTAAATCATTAATTTCAATAGGATTGGAACCTATTATAACAATGTCATCAACATAGATGATCATATATATAACTGACACAGATGACTTTCGAATAAACGAGGCAACATCAGAAGTAGATGTATAAAAGCCAAACTGCTTCAATGTTTGGGATAGAGTCTTATACCAAGTCCTTGGTGCTTGTTTGAGACTGTAGATTGTCTTATGCAGTTTGCAAATCTGGTTAGAGTTCTAAACAGCATAGGCAATAAGTTGTTTCATGTATACTCGATCTTCTAACTGTCCATTAGGCAATGCATTGTCAAAATCAAATTGTCTCATCACCCAACCTTGTATCAAGGCTATAGTGATGATAATTCTAATAGTTGTACGTCTCACCACAGGATTGTACACCTCTTCATAGTCAATTCCTTCTATTTGGTGAAATTCCTTTGCTACAAGTCTTGCTTTGTATCTAAGGATTTTACCATTTTAATTCTTTTTAATTACAAAAATCCACTTACACCCCACTATAGTGGCATTTTTCTTCTACAGAAATTGCTAATTTTTTTGATGATTCTGAGTCTTCTTTTTTTTTTTTAAATGGTTCTTACATTCATATTTTGCTAGAGCTTTTAATGGATCGAGATGATCTTCATGTTCTAGCATCTGAATCATGAGAAGAATGCTATATTTCTAGGTAGTGAAGTTTTTCTCTTCTAACTTATCAGCTAATGGAACTAACATATTTCTGATAGAATTGAAAAATGATACAAAAAGGAGGGCTATGATGATCATGCACCAAGCTTTTGATACCATGTAAATATTCTTGGTATAACCAAAAATGAAGAATTGCACTTTATGCAAAGAATAGAGAAATTTAGAAACTTCTATATTTGATATGAAATTTTTTTACACCCTTTTACAATATAGCATATTTCCACATATATATATATATATATATATATATATATATATATATATATATATATATATATATATATAATTAATTAATTAATTGATAAAAATTTAAATTTCTCATAACAGACTTATAACTAATTCAAACTGATTTTAACTAATTCTAATTGATTTATCACATAAATCACCAATATCTTCCCTTAACACCCTTTTTTACTGTTATATATGTTTAAAAATTACTCTATATACTTGCCTAATATTTTCTTCGTTATATAATATCGTGTTCAAATAATTATAAGTGTGTATTCAACAAATTATAATATCATGTATTTATTTACTAATTATTAGACCAGGAATCATAATAAGTAATCTTATAATATTATTCAAATCATCCAAATAATTATATTATCGTTCAGATCATTATAATCTTACTTATAAGAATTACACTCAATCAAATAATCATAAACTCATTATAATATTTTTTATAAGAATTACTCTGATTCAAATAATTATAATATCATATTCAAATAATCTTATAATTGTTGTTAGTAAAAACATTTTTAAAGATATAGCAAGAATTAAATAATGTTGGTAAGAAGATTTAATTACTCTATGAGTCTTTACAATTTTATTGAATTTTTAATTAGATTCTTATATTTTTTTTTTTTTGTAATTAAGTTTCTACCGTGACAAAAACGTTAGAATTAATGGAATATAATATTCAATTCCATTAAAAAAATGAATATGCATAATGTTTGATTGAATATTCTGTATAGTTTAACAGAATATTTTGTTAATTTCAATTTTTTTGTCACTATAAAAATTTAATTACAAAATTTAATATAGTATGGAACCTAATTAAAAAAAATATAATGATTTAATTGAAAATTTGGTGAAATTATAGAGAAAGATAGAGTAATTAAACCTAATAAAAACATGTTCATATACATATTATTTAATTGATAAAGGACAATATTTTCATTATTATAAACTGTTTTATTATTATTATTATTATTATTATTATTATTATTATTATTATTATTATTATTATTATTATTATTATGTAGAAGATTAGTAAAAAATAGCATGAATTAATTTATTATGAAAAAGAATTTACACAATAATAAGCAAGAATAAGAGTAGCAAATAATTGAATTAACAATTATAAATAATTATATTTATAATTTATTATTTATTATTGATAATGGTATTATTATTAGATAATTTAACATAGATTAGAGAAGATTTGCTAGAACTATAATAAATTTAATTGTTATTTAAAACGAGTTAGCAATAATTGAAAATAAAATTGTTAGTAAATATCAGAAATAGAAATAAAAGAAATAAGTAAATAATTGATAGTGAATAAAAGTTTATTTATTTTGGAGGGAAAAAATCATAAAAACATAACACTTCGTATTCATTAATTTGGGCAACTAAGTTATAAAATATTAAGGAGATGAGAAGAAAGTTTGCCAAATGACCAATAAAAGGCACCATTTTAAAAATAAAAAACTTAATTATTTGATATTTAAAAAAATTAAAACCGAATTAAGTTATTTAACCAAAAATAAACGTTACAAAATATGGAAGAGAGAGAAGAGGATCTAGACACAAATCATAGTGCCTAATTCCCATCTGCTAGCGATCGTTTTCTGTTCAAAGGGGAATAGGATGCATGGGACCATATAGATACAACTTGCATTGTTGTTGTAATTGATATTTTTGGATTTTATTCAAAAGGCTACCTCTAATGTTCTTTCAAAAAGTATAACCTACGATGAGAATATGCACGTTGATATAGATATGTCTGTTTAGGGCTGTTAAAATGGTCAAATTAAAAGATAAGTAAAAAAAGTCTATACAACAAAATTTATGCTAACTTAAAAGAAGTTCTTATATGAAGAAGATTGTTGAGATATAATTATTTATATATCTTTTTTTGTTAGTTTAAATTTGTATGAGATATAATTCAAATTTTAATTTTAATCCTGATCATCTATAGATATAATTATACAGTATATAAATTTGTGTGTGTTATAGTATTATATAAAGTAAAGTATTATTTTTGTCTCTAACGTTTGAGGTAAGTTCTATTTGTGTCTCTAACGTTTAAATCGTTCTATTTGTATTCCTAATGTTTATAAAAGTGATTCAATGTTATCATACTATCAATTGTACTAACAAATCAGATTATATTTTTCAATTATTCTCACTTGGATGTATTCATTCTCAATTAGGTCTCACTTGAATGTGTTCGATTTTAATATTATACCCACTGTTTGTGTTCAGATTCAATTATGTTCTTAGAAAAGTAAATTATGTAAATATTGTAGGAATTAGTTTCAACTTTTGATGAGCTATTTTTCAGAGTGGATCATCAATTCTATCCAGGACATTTATATTCTAACTTTAAGAAAGATTTTTAAAACTCAAATTAAAGCGTTCATGATGTGTAATTAACAGCATGATAACATTGAATCACTTTTATAAACGTTAGAGATACAAATAAGACGATTTAAACGTTAGAAACACAAATAGAATTTACCTCAAACGTTGAGGACAAAAACGATATTTTACTCTATTATATATATACCATGCTCTTATGTAATATATCCTATGTGTGTGGTTTGGGTTTTATATTTTGTTTTGTGTACTACAATATTTGTAGACCAATACAAAATTGAATTATTGACCGGATAATAGACAAATATATCTCTCTCTCTATAGCGAGTTAGAGTAGTAGAAAACATGAGTTCATTTTTATAAAAACAAGTAATAAATATTACTAGCTGGTAACATTATTCGGTTACTAATTAATAATAAAGAAGACTACAAAAATGTATAAATAATTAACACAGATATATACTTATGCTAACATTATAATTTGTAAATAAAGCTGTTAGGATCGTGTATTTTTATTAATATTATTGGTGTGAATGCACATCATTCTCTTGATAATCACTTGGGACTAAATGGTAATTAATTAACTATTACTCCACATCGTAGCTGCCAGCCTGCCACATTAATATTGGTATGCATGATGTCTCATCACTTCGCAGTTCGCACTAAGGTTTAATTTTTGAAGAATTTCATTTATCTCTCTCTACTATTTATATATAGTAAATATAATATGGCTTTTATTAATTTTCTGCTGCCTAAAGTATCACATCTTGATTCTTACCTATCTCCAATCGCCAAGCGAGCTAAGCCAAAGGTTAATAATAATAATAATAATAATAATAATAATAATAATAATAAAGAATATTGTCAATCACGTCGCTGCTTGCTCTTATGGCTACCCAACTTGTCCCTTTGCAATCATAGTGTTCAAAAAATATTAGACAGTGAAAATTGAGAACTAATCATTCAACTTTTGTTTTAGCCAAATGAATTGTTCTTTCTTCAGTCCGTTCCAACTCCTAAACAATGCAATGCACTTAATAATAAAACTATGTTCTGCGGTTAGCTTGTTTTGATTTCTATATGAATATATGAATATAATACGAATGTGTTATTTCCAATCATTACTTTCCAGTTTCACCACATCATTTTTAGAAAATTAAATACCTATCATGCATGTAAATTTCACACTTCATATGTATGCATGTCAACTCTTCAAATGAAACAATCACCCATCAATTATTGTATAAAAACGTATATTTAGTGTGCATTAAAAAGGTTGGTTATGTATTGTAACAAAGTTTAATTATTTTACTTTAACAAGTTTGATTATTTCAGTTGTTGATTACTTTGTTAAGAAACGCTACGTGTATTTATACTAAAAAACAATGGTAAAATCAGCCATACATTTATATATATTTATATAAATTGATTCACATATTTTCAATTAAATAATTAATTATTAAAATGATCGAATCGGTTATAGTAAAACATTACAAAAAAAAAAAGGCCTATGATCACGGTAAAAAATCGTGACCATAACTAGTAAAAAGGGTGACCATAGATCTATGGTCACGATTTTGGACCTATAATCACGATTTTTTACTGTGGTCTATTCTATCGTGGCCACAGGTCTATGGTCACGGTTTCTATGGTCATGGTTACAATTTTCAAATTATGACACTTTAGGCCACGGTTTTCCACCGTGACCATAGGTTAATCTATGGTCACGTGTAAAAATCATGACTATAACTTTATCTATGGTCACGGTTTTTGCCGTGACTATAGCCTCTATAGTTACCCCTCCTCAAAACCGTGGCCATAGCCTCTATGGTCACCCCTCCTCAAAACCATGACCATAGCCTCTATGGTCACCCCCTTCAAAACTGTGACCATAGCCTTATCTATGATCACGGTTTTTGCCGTGGCCATAGCCTCTTTGATCACCCCTCCTCAAAACCGTGACCATAGCCTTATCTATGGTCACAGTTATTGCCTTGGCCATAGCCTCTATGGTCACCCATCCTCAAAACTGTGACCATAGCCTTATATATGGTCACCCCCTCAAAACCGTGACCATATCTATGGTATGGTCACGGTTTTTGCCGTGGCCATAGCCTCTATGGTCACCCCTCCTCAAAATCGTGACCATAGCCTTATCTATGGTCACAGTTTTTGCCGTGGCCATAGCCTCTATTGTCACCCCTCCTTAAAACCGTGACCATAGCCTTATCTATGGTCACGGTAAAAAACCGTGACCATAGGTTATCTATGGTCACCCTATTTTAAAACGGTGACTATAGCTTGTTGTTGTTTATCAGATTTAATTTTTTTTAAATTATCATCACATTCCAATATGATGATAATCACAAAATAAATCTAAAAAGAAGAAACTCAAGAAATATAAATCATAAAAGTTTCATTATAAGATAGATATGTTTAATTTTTACTCTAAATAACACAAATCAAAATAGAGTGTAATTTATCCAATTACATGTAATACCTCAAAAAGTACATAACACATCAAAATATTATATTTACATAACTAAGGTCATTGTAAGACCCATCCCATGTCATATTTGTACGGAACATATTTTCTTCATCACATCATGTCTTCCTGCTAGCAAAATAAATAAACATGTTAGAACAGAGCAAAAATGCTTTTGATGATGCAGTACATATGCAGCAAACTAAGGCTATAAGATAAACTATGCTTATTTAGTTTCTTGCTTTTAAAACTTTGCAAGTTATACTTGCTGCAGTAACTTGTTGAGTTTCTTCATTGGTCAAAATAAATAAATAATAAAAAAGAACTCATTTCTATTATTAATACAGGCGAAAGATAAAATAAAGGAGTTTTAAACCTTTGTCTTACTTGATTTTGTGTTCAGTTAGCAAGTGAACAAATTAAAAAACATAAGCAATATGATTTGAATTGAAGAACATAGAAATTGGAAAGTGAATGAAAATTTTTGACTGAATTTTTTCAGCACTTAAATATAACATCTGCATTTTCCAAAAAAAAAAATGCATGACTTGTGAGACATTCACGTACGCCACAAATTGAGAGGCCAAGCCATTGTTTTCACTATGAAAGGCCTAGTCGTCTTGTGCATATGTTTGTTTTAGTTTTACAGTCAGTTTTCATGTATAAATATAAATGATTCACAATCCTAAAACCTTAACTTTAACTCAAATTCATGATATGTCATTTACCAAAAGTATACTATTAATTTAACTACTAATTTTGAACATTACTTACTTCCATATCCTTTGTTACATGGTTCGATCCAAGTGAAGGAGGAATGCTTCGCCGCACATCATTTGATGCACTAGTCGTGTCAGGCGGAGATTGTTGGGCGGCTTCTATCATTACTTGCACTTGTTCTGCACTCATACCAGGATTGACTTGTTGCAACAACATTTTAATCAAGTTTGTTAAACCATCCAACATGGAAGTTAAGTTATTTTGATTTTTCTCCATAGTTGAAACCACTTCATTATGTTGTTGTTGCATTTGTCGGATTTTCTTATCCTTTTTAAGAGAGGATTTTGTGACTGATCGACCATAGAAACGAACTCTATCATATCTCTCTTTTCCAAAAACTGTTTGAACTGATTTATCATCATTGTATGCTGATTGTTTCAAATTTTGAAGATGATCTATTACACACAAATAGGATCAAAATAAGTGCATGCACCTAAATGCTTTAGAATAAAAAAAAATAGCTAACACATTTCTTGTTTGGTGTACTTTTCTAAGAAATTAGACAACTCACAATCGTCTCTTGTGTTCCCGAATCGGTCTCTCTTTTTTTGTTCGTACGAGTTATAACAAACATCTCAAATTGTGATGAATCTTCATTGTCCTCCTTCTTTACACGCTACAAAGAAACCACAAACATGTGACTAAATAAACACATATAACATGAAAGATGCAAAAATACTTGAATAAAAAGTACAAAAAAATACCAATTCAGCGTGTACTAATTCAAAACTAACTGGACCCATTCGATGATTCCAATTTAGCTACTGGGTCTATCAAAAAGTTCTCGCAGTTGCAGCAGCAGCCATAATCTTCAAAAGCCACCAGAAATCTAAAAAAAATTAAAATTCGGTTAGAGGCCAAAATTCAAAATTCGGTTAACGGCCACCAACATATACTAATAGCTTGAATAGTTATAAGCTTTTATTACTTGCATTACTCAGTGAATGAATACATAATCCTTGTCAAGTTAGCATTTTCTAATATTCTATATGCTGCTTTTTTTTAGATTGTTTAAAAGAGAGGTAAAGTTTGTTATTTTATACTTGTCAAATGGTCTCATTAATTATTAACATAAATAAGCACTATCAATTACAGACTATCAACTAATAATTTCTCTACTAATAATTACAATCCCAACAGTGTGATTGATCGAATATAAATTTTAAGAAAAACAAATAGTCAAACTCAAAATTCCTTACCTCTTTTAATAGATATTTACCATGTATTTTTTATACTATAGATGATAAAAAATACATGATTCACAAACTGATGCAAATTATTTAACTCTCACAATGTCCAAATTCCCTCAGATTAACCGGTAACTTTTCTATCCCTCCCACCCAAAGCATCCTAAACTAGAAGACATGCCCTTATTGTAAAAGAAATTAAACTTTTTTCATATTTCTCAAAAGTTTTTTCACCAAACATCTGCACCGTAGGATTCATTTGAAGCAGTAAGAATTGAGTAGACAATACCAAAACACACATTTCACATGAAAAACATTAAACAATTACATGATCCTAAATAGAATGAAGTATTAAATTAGCAAATTAGAAAATTTGTATACTAAAACTATAAAAACCAGCCACATTTAAAAAGAGAATGTAATGAGAGACAAGCATGAATGCATCATACATAATATTCCTCTAAAATAACTAGACATATTAATAAAACCAGCAGCAACAGTAGTGCTACAATAGATTACAAGTATATACCCCTAGCTAATAAATGAACAAATTACAAGCCTTAAAAGTTGAAAGTTAAAAGTCAAACTTGCATTCCATTTTTGCTTGGGTTACAGGGTATTCCTATATGTATTAGTACACTTTTAATTAGAATCATAGGATACGATATATAGCTAAAGAGCAACCTAAAGGGACTCTCCGATATATAGCTAAAGAGCAACCTAAAGGGACTCTCCGAATGCAGATCAATTGTCATTAGAATTGAAATTATGAGATCAAATTGAAAAAACTTAGCTAATTGTAAAAACTAAACTAATTAAATTGAAAAGAAAAGAAAGAAACTTACTTGAAATACTCAATGGAGTGAATGAGTGCTAACACGAAGAGCTTTGAGGGCTATGTACACCAACAGGACTGATGCTCAGTTTCACGGGTTGGAGCAAGACAACAACGGACGGTAGGCTTCAAAACTGGTGACCAACGACTAGGTTTTTCCTGTAACATGCAACAAAAACCCTCAGGCCTCAGCAACCAATAACAAATAAATTAAGCCCAGCAATAAAAAAGTTCAGCAAACAAATCATGAATAGAATAACAATAAGCTCAGCAAGCAAATAATAACCTCAACAAAAAAATCATGAACAGAAAATCAGAAATAACAACCAAATCATGAATAGAATAACAATAAGCTCAACAAACAATAAGCTCAACAAGCAAATAATAATCTCGGCAAAAAAAATCATGAAAAGAAAATAAAAAATAACAAATAAATCTATTCCAACAAACAATAACCTCAGAAAATCCAGCTAATCAGCAAATGAATTACTAACAAATAACAACTATTATCAAAATCAACTGCTAAACCCTAAACCAGCAAGAAGACGCAGAGGAAATGGCTGCAAAGTTTATGAACAGAGTATTACTTACCGGCGGCGAGGAGGAAGGCGAGCAACGGGACGACAGAGGAGGCGACACCGGCGAACGCAGAGAAGGCGAGCTCGGCGATGACAACGATGCGGTGGGGGCTGTGGTGGTCAAACCTGTCGCTGCGGTGGCTACAGGACGCGGCAGCTGCTCGATTCGTGGCTTCTATGGACTATTGTCCTCAGAGAAGAATAGAGGAGCGATGGGTTTGTGTCTTTGTGAAGAAGATGGTTAACAGAAGGGTATTGAAACGACGAGAGAGGGAGGAGGGTGCGTGGCTAGGCAGGAAAGAAGGCTTGCCCAGTTCTCTTTTTTTTTTACCCTAACTTAGGAACTTACGAGCTGAGGGATTGGGGAAATTTGGAGGGAACTTACGAGGGAATGGAGAAATTTGGGGGGGATGAGGGATTTTTGTTTGAGGAGGGGTTGTGTTTGGACGACGCTGTTTTGTCCCTGGTACGTTGAAAGAGTTTCTGGAGAGTTGGAAATCCGTACCATTGAGAAAAGAGAGGTGCAAGTATTGGCTAGTTGAATTCTTCTCAGTTATATAGATTATCTGGCTACGTATAAATGATGCCATATTTCAGTGCAAGGCAATAGGGATTGGTAACTGTGTGAAGCAATCATTCTCATGTGCTAAGAAATGATGTTGTAAATAACTCATGTTGTTGATAGCTATGCTGGAGATGACATAGGAGTTGTTATACTTTTATCGTTCTTGTAATTGTTTTACAATGCTCCACTTGAGTGTTGAGCTCTTATTTTAAAAAAAAAAATTAATGTCATTAATAAGTAGGACTAATTAGAATATGATAAGTAGATTAACAAGAGAGTGAAATAAAAAATAAAATTATTATTAAGTTATATAAATAAAATAAATCATAAAAAATTTTAGTTAATTATGGTTGAAAATTGTTTGTTATCAAATTTTTTTTTACTTTTTAATATTCATAGGACACGTTTGTAAAACATATACACAACTGTCTCACATTAACATAAGATAACATGCCCTTCTCTCTTTTCTTTGCTTAATTGTTTTCTATTATAATTTATAATATACGAAAAGGTAAAATTGATATTCTTTGGTATTCTTAAGAGGATTAATGATTCAAAACAAACATTTTTAATATGTATGTGTTCCTTAGGTTTTTTGTTTTCCATCCCTTTAACTAGAATTATTAATTAATGGACGCACTTAGCAAAACTTAATAATATAAACAAGTTCCATGATGTTTAAGAAACCTCGGCATAGGAGACCTAAAAGCACCATAATATAATGGTGGGCTCATCATAATGTGAAAATACATGAATACTCATTATAGTTATTATTAGTAGCTTATTAGAGCTGTTTCCTTTTGCTCCTGATGTGTTAGGCAGGTGGGAACCATCCAAAAATTAAACCAATTTAAGTTACTCAGAATTTAATAATTGATTAGTGCCTATTTAAATCATACATCACGTGATGAGACTTAGCTGTTACTATTATATCTATCTCCAATTCCATTATTATGCATTGCCCCAAAGTGCTAATAGCTAGCTAGTAGTGTTGTGCTGTGCTTATGATGTCTCCCTCTTTTTCTCGACAAAACCACAATTATGCATAAAATTGATTATGCCCAGTTGTGCTGTATAATGCATGAGTCTTTGTTACTTAGTGTTCTTATTATTATATAATTAACTAAGAAACTAGTTAGAATTAATTAGAATACCATGGAAAGGAGAGGTTCTGTCTAATACTTTTGACAATTTTTTTTTGGATTTCTCATGATATTTTTTAATTCGATAGATTAAGAATTATTCTATCATGGATCAGAACTCTATTAAGAGTTTGTCGTTGGTCAATAAATTACTACATGTACAAAATAAAATTAAAATCATCAATACTTTTTTAAACAGATTAGTGAACTAACTATTAAATGAACTAATCACTTTTGACATTTTTACTCCAATAAATGATATTACCCTCTAGTACTTTTAATTGGATTTAAGGCACTTTATCAGCCCACACATATTTTTTTGCAAGAATAATTAGATTTTAGGAGATCAAAATTTTCTAAAATAAAAAAGGTTGGTAAAATAAGAAAATAAAAAATTTAATCATCTTTAAATTAAAATAATAAAGTCTAGACGTGATAGAAATTACAAATTCAATGATAAATAACCTATTACTTATTACTTTATAATTCTCATTACTTTACAAAATCTTTTTTTCGTGTCTTGAGATACTTGAACCTGATTGTATTTTGCCAAATTTGTTAGAAATTTGGTACAAATAATTTTTTTAAATCTATAACAAATATACTATAAATATTAGGTGGAACGTTCGTTCAAAAGTATACTATTTTTTTTAATTCTTATATCTTTTTGATAACTATTGATTTTTATTAGAATCTCTTACAGATATCATCTCTATTATTCAACTCAATGAATTGTGATTTATTAGAAGTTTCTAGTCCTTTGGAGATTAACTCAGGTATTTATTGTTGAACAAAATAATATGTCACATTTTAATGAGAGAAAAAGAGAAAAAAAATTCTTCAATTAAAGCAATTTTTTTTCAGAAATACATTTTCACTCCTGTTTTCTTAAGAGGAACTAGTTCACATTAGGAAAACGAAGTTCTAGTTAGTAAAATTTCATTTTTATTGCAAGGAAGTAATGGTTTTCTCGACATATATAGGTTCAGATATAAATATAAGAAGTAAATCATAGAATTCAATGGTTATTCTGCCTCTATAAAAAATGTACAAAAATACTCAAGATGAGACATTTGCTTTTTCTTAAAGGATAAATCACATATTTAAAATAATTGGAATTTAAATTTATTCAAATACAATATTTCGAGATTGATGATTATATTTTGGTCTTGTAGTTCTTTTATATCAACTACTGCAGTGTATGTGTAGAGTTTTCAACATTTACAAACCGCTATAGCTCATGAAGAATTTGGGGAAAAACAAAATAAGGATAAACCGGTACTGATTGTAAAAGTTTATAGAAAAAAAAAATTCAAGTGTAGAACTAGCTATAGCCAACAAAGGATTATGAAAAAAAGATATGGTGACTTCTCGAGTGTATGTAGCAGGTTTCCATAGAGGAGAATATCCTTGATAGTTCGTAGCGGTTTATAAAACAATAATTTCTGCACGTAAATCATACAAAAATATTTAAATTTAATATTCATATCTAAATGCATACGTAAATTAAGAAAATAATTTTAAATATTAAAATTTGAATATTAAAAAATATATTTAAAGTGCAAATAATACGTAATTTTCTTTTCATATTCCATTTTATTCAATTGATTCATATGGCTTAAAAAAGTTATAACCTTTCTTATTCCACTTTAAACTAATTGAACTTTAATTAATTATACTTTAATTTAAAATTTTATATTTTTAAAATCTTTTTAAATTTTTTTAATATTAAAATTTTAATATTTAAATTATTTTATATAAAACTAAGAATATAATATAACTCCTTGTAAATCTAAAAATTCTTAAAATATATCAAAAAATAGTTCTAAGTTATAAGAGTTATAAAGAATTATATTATTATAAATACTATCTAAGTCATCATAATATAACCATCTCTTTCTAAGATTAGTTCTGATGTTGTTATAAAATTTGTGCTAAAAAAGATAAAAGTTTTATAGTTAATATTCATCAATAAACACTATAAACACATTATGCTGATGCTATATATATGTTCTAATTACTATACATGATGTATATGTATAGTGTTTATTATTGAATATTAACTATAAAATAAAGTTTAATTACTTTAAAATAGGATAAAAAAATTGTAACGTTTTTAAACAATATCAATCCACACGGAATAAAATGGGATATAAGAAAAAATTACGTATAATTTACACTTTAATTTAAAACATTACATTTTTAAAATTTCAATATATTTTTTTAATATTTAGATTTTAACATTTAAAATTATTTTTTTAATTTGTGTATGAATTTAAATTTAGATATAAAATTTTAATTTTTTTGTAAGGT
Source organism: Arachis stenosperma (assembly GCF_014773155.1). NCBI lineage: Eukaryota > Viridiplantae > Streptophyta > Magnoliopsida > Fabales > Fabaceae > Arachis > Arachis stenosperma. The sequence continues at coordinate 47,107,721 of NC_080379.1, read as the reverse complement.
TTACGTATAAAAATTGTTTTTTTACTGCTATAACTTATCAAGGATGTTGTCCTTCACGTAAATTTTTTTTTCAAAGATAAAAATATATTTCATTTCATTAAGTTTGGTAAATGAAATATAGAGTTTATGTCAGGACAAAAATAATGAATGATGGAGATCTTTTAAATAAACCACACTTAAAAAGAAATTTAACAGTAAAAAATAAAAAAGAAAATTGTAAAAAGTGAAAGTAAACTTCTTTCCAGAGAATAATAAGACTTGTGAACTAACTCAATGAGAAGCTACATAGAGGCGTTGAATCTCTCGAAAGAATTTACTAAAAGTATCGAGAATAGAAGTTGGGGCAGTGTTGATTCTTTCAAAAACAAAGAGATTCCTAACTTTCCAACAGTTTTAGGTTCTGCATTTAGAATACTTCCGTTTCTGAAATATTTACCTCTGTAAATTTTGGCCAATAGAAAATTAGAATATGTTGCTATTCTCCAATACCGTTTGCCTAATAAAGCAAGGTTTTGAGCCCTAAGTTCTTTAAAACCAATACCTCCTTTCTTTCTTGGGTGGGTCATAGTGTCCTAGCTGATCTAGACCAGTCGCCTTTCATTTTCTTTTTGACCCCACCAAAATTGAGTCAATAAAGAGTGAATATCGAAGATTAGATTGTCTGGTAATCTGAAGCAAGAGAGAGTGTAAATCGGGATGGCCTCCCCAATTGTCTTTAATAAAACTAATCTTCCCCCAACAGACAATAGGTTACGCTTCCAACCTTAAATTCTTTTCTGTACCTTCTCCTTAACCATGTTAAAAGTGGCTCTCTTTGATCTATTAATAACAAATGGCAACTCAAGATATTTATCTTGAGCTCCTATGTGTGAAATGTTTAATGAGGCAGCCAGACGAGCACGAGAGTCAAAAGGAATGTTATGACTGAAAAAAACTACAAACTTGCCAAGATTAACTTTCTGACCTGCTGAAGCACTCGTACGTAGTTAATAAATCAAGGGTGTTTCCACAAACAGTTGAATTAGCCTTAGAAAAAAGAATAGAATCGTCTGCAAATAGAAGATGATTGATCTTAGGACAACGCCTGTTAATCCGAATGCGTTCAATAAGATTGTTTTGTTCTGCTTTGTGTAATAAAAAAGAGAGATCTTCTACACAAAATAAGAAAAGATAGGGAGAAAGAGGATCTCCTTAGCAGAGAACTCTTTAGGGTTTGAAAAAATCATAGGATTGTCCTTCCACAATCACAGAATAAGAAACAGCCGTCACTAATTCACGAATCCAAATAATCCAAAGGGGATCAAATCCTATTTTTTCCAACATAAACCACAAAAAGGTCCACTCTACTCTGTCGTAGGCATCATATCCAATTTGAGGGTCATCTCATGTTCCAGACATTGTTTTTTATTCTTGAGGTAATGCATATATTCATGGGCAATTAAGATATTATCAGAGATCAGTCGGCCTTTAATAAAAGAACTCTAAGAAGGGATGATAAGTTTATGCATCATTTCTTGAAGTTTGTGAATTATGACTTTAGAAATAATTTTATAAACTACAGAAGAAAGGCTAATTGGTTTCATCTGAGACATATTTTTAGTATATGGGACTTTTGGGATCAGACAAAATTGTGTATGGTTGAAACTTTTTAATATACAACCTCCTGTAAAGAACTTGTTAACTGCCCAAAACACATCACCACTGACGATATCCCAATAATGTTAAAAGAATTTAGTTGTTATCCCATCATCTTCTAGAGCACTTTGAGGGTAAACACTGAATGTAGCCCGTTTGACTTCCTTTATAGTAACCGAACGAAGCCTTCGGTTCATAGAAGCTGTAACTTTAGGCTCGAAGTCAGTGAATAGTGGGTTTGTATCATTGTGACAAGAGGAGGAAAAAATATCTCTAAAATAAGATTCCGCTACTGCCGCCATATTAGCATTTGAAGAAAGTTATTCGCCATGATTTCTAGTCAAGTGCCAGATTTTATTCTGACGAGTACGGTTATGAAATTTCTGGTGAAAGTAACTAGTATTTTGATCTCTCGCCTAAAGTCATCTGACCCTAGACTTCTCCTTCCAATATAATTATTCATTATGGAGAGACTTTTTTAGTTTGCTTTCCAAATCTGAGATGATATTACCTCAACGGACCCTTACTGTCCGAAACTCCTCTAATTGAGATTGAAGAGAATCAATTTCCTCTTTAGAGTTCATTCTATTAGACTGCTACTATAAGACAAGACTGTGTCAACACATTTTCAATTTTTGAAATAAAATAAATATGGGGTTACCTTCTATTCTCTCCCTCCATATCTCATTCACAATTTATCTTACCTCATTATTAAAACACCACCATTCTTAAAATTTGAATCGCCGTTTAGTTCTCGACTTAAATCAGTGAGAAGAGGAGCATGATCAGAACCTGATTCAGAAAGCCAAAGAGCAGTAGTATTAGAAAATAGTTGCTGCCACTCAGAACCAACCAGCACACGGTCAAGCCATTCCGGAATTAAATCTGGATCAGACTGTCGATTTGACCATGTAAATGGTCTGCCATTCCAATATCCATTAGAGAGCTCTCATCAATAAACAAATTAAAGGTTTCGATAGAAGTTGTTGACATCACTCCCCCGTCCACCTTTTCATTCTGGTTAGATATAGCATTAAAATCTCCTATGATTATCTCTCATCCTTGAAATGCTTGAATAATAGGTCGAAGAGCCTCATACTGTATCCGCCTACCTTGATCATGAGAAGTCAAATGAACTCCAATAATATCCCAAGAAATATTAATGCCCACTTCCACCATCGAGGCCACAATGTAAAAGCTGTCAGAATTAATAATCTAAATATTGCATCTCCCCTTCCATGCCAAACAAGGTCACCGGTAATTTCCGATAGATCCGTAATGAACCAATCTTTAAAACCACAAGATTTAAGATTTACTTCTACTTGTTGAGGTTGGTTTTTGATTTTTTAGAGAAAATTAACTTTGGGAGAGTAGGATTTACAAATTTCTTTTAAATTGTAGATTGTCAAGGACCTTCCCAAACTCCAACAATTTTAAATTAGTAGTTTTATAATTTTATGGGTGTCATTTGAAGACTGACACCTTTCACCATCATAGTATCATTAGAATATTTGTCAAGATAAATTTTTTTCATATTTTGGGTGCTCATTGTAAAAACACGAAGATTTTTTTTATAAAATTAAAGATAATAGATTTAAATGAGGGTAGATGGAGAAGAAAAAAGAAAAAAAAAGTTATATATGCTGAAAGAGATTGATTAAAAGAAAGAAGGAAGAACCTAATAGCGCGCTATAAAAATCCTAGCAGAATATATTAGGAATCCTATTAGAAGAGTACTAAGAGTACTGTCCTTCACGTAAATGACTATATACACTCGTAGTTTATATTACCATGTCTTTTTTTATATTCTATTATTTACTATAACAATTTTTACACAATTTTTTTTAAAGCCATTACAATTTGTAGTGATTTATGTTTATTTTTTTAATTAATTCTTTATGGATTATAGTGTTTTTTTAATGTTAAAAACTTTACACATTGTAGCGATTTACATAAAAAAATTATAGAATTAAAATGTAACTAATCTTTAAATATTGTATTTGGATAAATTTAAATCCTAATTATTTTAAATATGTGATTTACCGTTTCTTTAATTTCCAAGTAAAATTATTCTGAAAAACTTTTAGGTACAAAACCTAGATCTGAAGACAAAATATGTAGTTGTGACTATCAATGCTCACACATCAAGTCGAAGTGAAAGAACAAGTTATTTGATATATAAACATGTAATATGTATATATCCAGAGAAATCCTCCGATATATAATAAAAGATACGGGGACCCAAAAGTTTTTCATAATTGAGATATTGTTTTTCTAGATTTGGAATGCATAATTTATAAAATTATTAATTCTGCATATGTATGTTTCACCAATTCTCGGCATGAAAAATAATTATTCTCTTTAAAGCAATTATTTTATTTAACAGAGGATCGCTTTGATAGCTCTCTACATGAAACTGGCAAAGCAAGGGGTATCAATCTTATCCTATATCATATCCTAAAAGAGATAGGCCGGTTTAGATGGTAAAAATTATTTACTCTCTTCTCTTCATTTTTTCACTAATACAAAAGGTGCGTTTCATATAGTTTAATTTGATAAAGTTTTATATATTATTCAAAAGTAGTTTATAAAAGTTAATTTTTAAAAAATATTTTTTAAAAAAATGTAATATTTTTATTTAATAAATTAAATTAAAAATAATTTTTAATAAACACAAACAACAACTAAAAATATTAGAAAAAAACATAAATTTAAGTATTAAATTTAAAAATTAGTTAATATATAAAGTTATATTAGACTTTTAAATTTTAAAAGTACAAGCTAACTTTAAAAATTACAAATACAAACACATTATCTTTTTTATTTACTAAACACAAAATGAGAAATTTGTACTTTTAAAAAATACAGACACCTCTTCAAAAAATTTTACTAAACCAAACCTATATATAGCTTATGAGTTGACTTATGAGCATGCTTATTTCAAATTCTTTTAAAAAATATAATTTTAAATTTTAAAATTTATGTTATAACTTTTATATCATTAATTGTTCGGTAATAATATTAAAAAATTAATTATTTTCAGTCAACATTAGCTAATTTTTTAAAATTATTTTATTTATTTTAAATTTTACAACTTATTAAATCATGAACTCTTAATTTCAAATTCTAAATTACAAACTTTAAATTCTAAATTTTCCAAAAAATAAAGAGCATTTTTAGAATTAAAATAAAAAATTGACTAATATTGACTAACTAAGAGTTAGTTTTCTTTACATTTTTTAACTGTTTTAGAAAAATTCATTAGCATCATATATGTTAAAAAAATGGAAAAGTCTAGGGAGCCAGCAGTTTTATTGAATTTTGGCCAGCATATAACCAGCAGAAGAAGGTGAACCATTGGATGAAATCTCACACCAATCTCACACCATCAAATCATTATTGATGGCTAGTTGATGGCTAACAATCACAAAAATTGCTGGCCCCCTAGCATTGCTCTAAAAAAATTTAGGAGTGATAAAAGATAAATGTTATTGCTATATCAGATCAAACTCTTTCAAACTAAAAATATTAGTAATGTGAGAAAATGAATATCTAATTACTTATAAATTAAGAGAACGAGACTCATTGGTAATTGAATTTTTATTTTATTACTTTAATTATCAACCTCTTATGCTATAGGAACTTTTTTCTTCCATCGCTAGCAGTTTAACAAAGGCCGAGTACTTGAATTAATTACAAAATGAAAAAGGAAAAAAATAGATAAAGTGATATGACGAAAATATATCACGCTCTACCGTTGTTTTTCTAGCTACTCATATATCTAGTGGTTTCAAGTGTATCAACTATCAAGTATCAACAAAAATGACAACCAATGGTAATATAATGGGATATGGGTGTTAATGGCATCAATACATAATGACAAAACATACTCTTCATCATGTGTATATATTGCCACTTCAATGATATATTTAAAACTAATTATGTTATGGTAAGTGCATGTTTGGGTGTTATTATTTTGTTAAAAAAATAATTTTTTAATAAAAAAATATTTTTTTTAATTTTTTAACGTATTTAGCAAATTTCTAGTAGTAAAAATAAAAGTATTAGTAAAATAAAAAAAAATCTTTTTTGAGAAACTGTAATTTATATCTTTTTTTTAAAAGATTTTTTTCCTTAAAAAATGATGTTTTTTATGTAATAAATAAACAAAAAAGTACTTTTATATTATTATACCCAAACATAATTGATAGATAAAAAGACCTTTTTATATGAGATATCCAAACATAAAATTATTTTTACTTCTCTATAAGATCTTTTAAAAAAGATAATTTGAAAAAAATTTTTTTTTAAAAAATTCATCCAAATAAGTTCTAAATATATGTAATCATTAAGGCAATTATTATTAATATAAAATATATATTAAAAATAATAAATTATATAATACATATATTTATACATAAATATATAATAATTAATTTTAATATATAAATAATATTTTTTATTTAAAATATAGTACGATAATAGTATACAAAATTCAAAGCCCACAATAATAATTCATCATCACAATGCAAGAAATAGCTGGTGGGTCAATTAATCAATTTGGGGCTAATTTTTTTTTATATTCGCTAAATATAGGTGTAATACATTGTTATGGGAAAATTATGTGTTTTTTTTTTATATGGTGTTTTATTCAAATCGGATGGTCCGATTTGTTTGATAAAAAAATAAACCACAAATCGGAGGGTCCGATTTGCTTGAAGAATAAAATAAACATGAAATCGGAGGGTCCGATTTGTATTTTTTATTTTTTTTTAATTTGTTGAAATGGAAATCGGACGGTCCGATTTCAACATTAAATTTTTTTTTTATTTTTGAAATTACAAATCGGACCGTCCGTATTGTAATTTTAATTTTTTTTATTTTTTTTCAAACTGAAAACAGAGGGTCCGTTTTCTCCTAGCACCATATATATGTAAAATATCTCTCTTCTCCACATTGTTGTATTACTACAACCTCTTCTCCATATAAAAAATCAAAAGGTGTCAATTTGGATAGCACTGTTTCAGCTCCACCAGGCTAATTATCTAGTTATCTAGTTATCTAGATAGAATGAAACGACATGCAGCATCATAATAATGCATATAAGTAATCATAACAATAATAATTGTTGTGTTTGAAACAAAATTAAAGGACACATATATATACATGTAGTATATATGCTGATGGATGAGTGTGACATCGTCAAATTCCATGCATCGTAGTAGGTACGGGAGGGGCATATGATGACATAGTAATAGCACTAACTACTAATAAGGTTTAAGCTGCTGCATGCTGCCGCCACAAAAAATAAAAATTAAAATTAAAATAAAAGTGAGATGGATAATAATGAAAGCAGGTTACTGTTATTGTTTCTCTGAGCTTTGGACCACGTGATTGGCTTGTTTGGATCCCGATAAAGATCTCCAATATCTCACAAACAGTGCTTCTTTCTTTCTCATTTTCACTCACTGAATGGCCTTTCAGGCTTGGATATATGTGGATATATGCATGCATGTATGTAACTGTTATTATGATATACATCCATGAAAAGGTTACACACACATTGATCCTGATGAAGAGAATGCGTTAGGCAGAAGAGAGCAAATAATAATCCACACACTTCAACGACTTTGCACTTTATTTGAATTGAGGAGATCACAGATTATTATTGACTCAAACTCCAATTAAGTCTTGAGCTTTATTGGTGTTTTTATTTCTTTAATTAATTATCATGGTCCAACTTACATGAGCTAATTTTGGAGAATGAGGCAAAATTTCAATGTTACTAGCTAGTAGCCAAAGTAGAGCCCACCAGCCAAAAATTCATTATACTTCACATGTAATATTTGATTATGAAAAATGTGAAATTGTTTGTGTGTATACATTTTCCTTTTGTTTTTCTTTTTTAACTTAGGTGATGTGAGTAATGAACTCTAATCCCTTGTTATCATTCATCTCCTGCTATTCATCTTTTGGCTCCGATCATTCATTTTCTCGTTGTGGCTCATTTCCTCGTCGCAGCTCATCTTCTCCTGCTGCAAGCAACAACGTTCTCAGCAAACTTTTACGATCTAATTTTGATGTTGTTTGTAACAACTTAGATTTTTAATAATAAATTTCTCAAGTTTTAAATGTTAAAAATTTATAAAATTCGAGTGCCTGGGATAGACTTAGTTTGACAAGCCAATTTTAAATATGTAAAAAAATAAATAATAATATTTTAATGATATTTTATTAAATAATATTTTATTAATTTATTTTAGTGAGTCATCTTATAGGAGGCCACTCAAATAAAGACGCTTAAAACGTCTTTTTTAGAAGATGTTTTTATGTTGTGTTTTAATTGGTTTCTGTATAATTATTCGATGTTCCTCATCACATATTATTAAATTTCTCAAAAGATTTTCTTTCCAAAAACAATAAAAAGCATTTAATTTGGACTATAACAAAAAAGATAATAAATTAACTATTAGATTTTTTTAAAAGATTATTTACATAATATATATATATATATATATATATATATATATATATAACAAGCTCTTAAAATTTTATAATAAAAAGATAATTAATTTTTATTCGTATAATATATAAAATAATTACTATATTATTATTATATTATAGATTAAAATTTACTAATTTAAATTTTATTTTTATTTTTAATATAAGCATTAGAAATAAATAATTTTTATATAACAAGATGTAATGTAACAAAATATATATAATATTAATTAGTTTTTAAAAAATTTTGAAAAGATGGTTTTTTTCTAATAAAGTGTTATTAAAAAATTAACATTATAAAAAATAATTCCAACCAATATGATATAATAGGTTATTAAATATATTTAATACAAAACACATTTATTGTTGAGTTTAAATTTTAAATAATTTTTAATTGAATTTCAAATATTTTTATTTTAAAGAGTTAGAATATTTTTAACATCATTTTTTCATATTTTTTTAATTGAGTCTTTGATTTTTTAAATTATAAACCTTATTTATAATTAAGAGTAATGTTTTAACACCACCAATTAGTCACACAAATAAAAATACAAGAACAATTCTATTGTCATAATTATAATCTAACTTTATAAGCAATACAATACAATGAAACTATATATAATTAATATAACTAAATTTTATCTACATCTATAGTCACATTTCATAAATAATATAATTAAATTATATTTATGTTTATATTAAAATATGAATAAAAATAAAAAAAAATTATCAGGATGGTTTTCGTTCATAATTTTTTTTATTATTTTTGTTGTGAAAAGTTTAATTATTTTAATAATTAATTATTTTTTAAAAAAGATAATTGAATAACAAAAAAAAATATTATTAAGAGTAATTTATTTATATATGATTAAAAAATAATTGAATAATTATATACGGTAAAAAATTAATATTATTAAAAAATAAAATTAAAAATCATGGTTTTTTTTATTTTTTTCAAAATGTATCTACAAGTAATTCTATAAATATTTTATGATGAATAAAAATATTAAACTCGTACTAAAATTTATTCTAATAAAATTTATTTTTATTCTACTAAACATTAAATAAACTATTGAAAACAATTTTGTTTCCTCCATTAGAGAAGAATGATAAACTTCTATACTTCTATTATGTTATGGCAATAATTTGGCCTGTTATTTTTTAATAATAATAATAATAATAATAATAATAATAATAATAATAATAAACAAGTATATCACAGTAAAAAAGGAAGCACGTCACCAAATAATTTATCATCCGAATTATATATAAATCAAATTGATAATATGAGGGCTAACATTACAAAAATCGATAACAAGATTAGAAACTTACAAAACCTTTCTTAAGATCATAGAAAAAAAGTTTATATTTGAGTGATATATAAAACAATTATCATATTATTATTATTACATTATATATATATATATATATATATATATATATATATATATGAGCAAAAAAAGTCCAATTGTTTTAAAATAAAATTGTCTTTTAATATTTGATTAAATGTTCTTGTATTTAGTATTTTTTTTGGCACTTTCTCTTAGTTAAAAATATAATCATTATAATTTTTTAGTTATTATTGCTAGGGGTGTTTACAGACGGGATATGACTGAAATTTCGATCCAATCCGCACTAAACTCATTAGATCAAATTCGATATTCGCACTTTTTATGTTTGGATCAGATATCAAATATATTTATAAAATAAAAAATATTAAAAAATTTTATTTTTATAAAAAAAGTCAATAATTTTTTTGCTTACTTTTTTAAATATATTTACTTCTATCTGATTTGAGTGTGGATCCAATCCAATTACAGATCAGATCACATCGTCTCTGAAATATGGGTAAGAACTGGTGCAAACCGGTCTAACCGAACTGGTCTACTTGAAAAATTTTTTAAAATGTCTCCAAAAAGTCTCGAACCAAGAACCTTGGAGTAAAAACAACCTCTACTTGCCACCTAGCCATTACACTTCTAAGTATTATATTTGACAAATACTAATTATATAGTATATATAAATATCTAATTTAATTTAATTTTTGTTTTTTCTATTTTTAAAATTAATTATATTTTAATTATATACCATTATTAATATAAATATAAATTTCACTAAAAATGTATTAATTTACTTGATCTATTTTATTGTTAGTATTGTGATTAAGGTTATTTGTTTTGATGTTAGTATTAAAATCTACTGATATTATACTTAGATGATAGGCTTTGTGAATTAATTATTTTTTTATTGTGTCAAAATAAGATACTATTGTAGTATTAAAATTTTATGGTTTTTTTATATTAGTTATTTTTAGAAGTTGAGACTTGATTCTTCATAAAATGTTAGTGAAGAAATATGTATTTCAAATTTTAATTTTAAGTTTTTAACTATTTTATATTTTATATTTACGTGAGATCGGTTTTATCGATCTAACCAGTGATTTATCAGTTGAACCAATAAACCAGTGAACCAGTAACTTGACCGGTTCGATCACTGGTTCAGTTCTAACAACTATGTTTCAATCTAATTTCAAAAATTTCGATTTACTCAATTTAGTCTCCCAACTTAATAGTTATGACTCACATTGGTTCCTAATCTTATTTTTGTCACTGTCTCACAAAATCGTTAACGACATGCTGAGATGGACTAACAACTGCTACACTATACATTCTAGCGACTATTTGATGTGACAATTGAAATTTTTTTACCTTATTTTTTTAACTAAACATTTAAAACCCTAATATAAGTCACGAATACCTAAGTTAAAAAATCAAACTAAGTAAATTGAAACTTTAAAAATCAGATTAAAGCTCGAATATAACTTCAAAATAGAACTTTAACTTAACAATTGAAATTTTTTTACCTTATTTTTTTTAACTAAACATTTAAACCCTAATATAAGTCACTAATACCTAATTAAAAATCAAACTAAGTAAATTGAAACTTTAAAAAATCAGATTAAAGCTCGAATATAACTTCAAAATAGAACTTTAACTTATGTAGTGATTAATTTAAATGAGAATCAAATAATCAAAATTCAACATAATTTTTATCAATGGTTTCAAATTCGAAATTTCTATACCAAATTAACTAGGATTTTTTTTTTAAATTAAAAATTTAATGAAATAGTGACTTTAATTATCTTAACCAATGTCCTAATTAATTACTTTTATGTCTTAAAAAAATTGTATTGAAAGAAAATAATTAATTTGTCTAATGAAAGAAACTATTTTTTTAGAATTTTTTAATAACTATTAATATTATATAATTTTGTTACACTACATTTAGTTATAAAAATTTTATTTATTTCTAATGCTTATATTAAAAATAAAAAGAAAATTTAAATTAGTGAATCTTAATCTATAATATAATAATATAGTAATTATTTTATATATTGTACGAATATAATTAATTATTTTTTATTTATAAATGTTGAGATTTTTTTTTGTAACTAAATTTTAAGAGGTTTGAGCTTGTTTTATATATATATATATATATATTATATATATATATATATATATATATATATATATTTTGATGTTAATCTATTACCCTTTTTTGTTTAATCTAAATTAAATATTTTTTATTGTTTTTGGAAAGAAAAGCTTTTGAGGAATTTAATAATATGTGATGAAGAATACCAAATAAATTATACAGAAACCAATTAAAACACAATATGAAAACATCTTTAAAAAAAGACGTTTTAAGCGTCTTTATTTGAGTGGCCTCCATGATAAAAATCTATATCCAAATCCAGATAAGAATTGAAAGGGTAAAAGTTACTATCATTAACAAGGATAGAATCACGGTCATATACTACTCTAAAGTCTAATCAAACTATGTATGCTTACCTCATTAATCTTAGAAATCAAAGGCACCTCATGAGTTCTTCTTCTTGTTAACCTTCTTCTTGGACTTACTAGAATCTTGGCTCTTACCCGCTTCATGACCATGGATCATACCATGCAGCTCGAAACCAATGAGGTAGCAAAGATAAGTATCAATGGTGATGAACATTGTCTTCTCATTCGTATACACATTGTAATAACAGCACGAGCTTTCTTCATCGTACCAGTCTATCTTCTCTTCTGGCCTCACCACGTCAAAGTGCTTCCCTAGCACTGTCTTTGCCAACTTGTCAAGATTGTACCGCCACATATCCACCTTCTCCTCTACCTCTTTCATCCCTTCCACCGCCATCGCCCTAAGTTCCAACGCCTTCTTCAGCTCGATCCCGTGGTGCTTCTCCAGCTTTTCCTTCACCTTTTCGATCTCCATTCCCACCGTGATAACCCTAGGGTTGGCGAAGAAGTCGCAGAGGGGCCTAGGGTTTTGCTTCGCTTTGTAAGAGTCGGCTTGTTCGAGAAAAGGGTAGAGGAGGCAGTGAGAGCCAACGCAGAAGGAAATGAAGTCGTAGCTGTGGTCCTTGATGCTGCGCTTGGTGTACTTGGTAAATTGGTGCTCGGCGGTTACGCACACGATGGCCGGGGTGTTTTTGGGAGTGGACTTGAGGAGGTTGGTGAGCCACTTGGAGAGCGTTTGGGAAGAGGTGGTGTTGATGTAGAGGATGCATTGGTCGTCGGCATAAACGGTGTAAGGATAATGGCAGGAAGTGAGGTCGTAAGTCTCGACTTCGGGGATCATGCTGGGTTCAATGCTGATCTCGAGAACCATTATTGTTAGTGGTTGTAAGATCAGGGACTTGCAACGGTTGTCGGATCGTCTTCTTGGAGTGGCCGGGGTGGTTGAATCTGCAAAGATATTCCACAAAATGGATCTAAAAAGTATAAAGTATGAAGAATGAGTGAGTACTTAAGGAGCCTCTGACTCCCCTTTATATAGCTTATGATAGTTATCTTATCTTATCTGACTTATCCGGCTTTGATAAGTAAAGTATTTAAATTCGAATCATCTTATCAAATATATGTCAGTTGAAGCCGAATAAGCTATATATTTGATAAGATGATTCGAATTCAAATACTTTACTTATCAAAGCCGGATAAGCTAGATAAGATAAGATAACTATCATAAGCTATATAAAGGAGAGCCAGAGGCCCTTAGGTACAAACTCATTCTTCATACTTTATACCTTTCAGACTACGGAGTATCTTTGCACATTTCACTATCCCGGCAACTCCAAGAAGACGATCTGACAATCATTGCAAGTCCCTGATCCTACAACCACTAACAACAATGGTTCTCGAGATCAGCATTGAATCCAGCATGATCACCGAAGTCGAGACTTACGACCTCACTTCCCGCCATTATCCTTACACCGTTCATGCCGACGACCAACGCATCCTCTGCATCAACACCACCTCTTCCCAAACGCTCTCCAAGTGGCTCACCAACCTCCTCAAGTCCATACCCAAAAACACCCTGGTCATCGTGGGCGTAACCGCCGAGCACCAATTTATCAAGTAAACCAAGCGCGACGTCAAGGACCACAGCTACAACTTCATCTCCCTCTGCGTTGGCTCTCACTGCCTCCTCTACCTCTTATCCAACAAACCGACTCTTACAAAGCGAAGCAAAACCCTAGGCCCCTCTGCGACTTCTTCGCCAAACCTAGGGTTATCGCGGTGGGAATGGAGATCGAAAATGTGAAGGCAAAGCTAGAGAAGCACCACGGGATCGAGCTAAAGAAGGCGTTGGACCTTAGAGCGATGGCGGTGGAAGGGATGAAGGAGGTAGAGGAGAAGGTGGATTTGTGGCCGTACAATCTTGACAAGTTGGCGAAGACAGTACTAGGGAAGCACTTTGATTTGGTGAGGCCGGAAGAGAAGCTGGACTGGTACAATGAAGAAAGCTCGTGCTGTTATTACAATGTGTATATGGATGAAAAGACAATGTTCATCACCATTGATACTTATCTTGCTACCTCATTGGTTTCGAGCTGCATGGTATGATCCATGGACATAAAGTGGGAAAGAGCCAAGATTCTAGTAAGTCTAAGAAGAAGGTTAACAAGAAGAAGAACTCATGAGGTGCCTTTGATTTCTATGATTAGTAATGAGGTAATGCATGCATAGTTTGATTAGACTTTAGAGTAGTATATGACCGTGATTCTATCCTTGTTAATGATAGTAACTTTTATCCTTTCAATTCTTATCTGGATTTAGATATAGATTTTTATCATGGAGGCCACTCAAATAAAGACGCCTAAAACGTCTTTTTTTAAAGATGTTTTCATATTGTGTTTTAATTGGTTTCTGTAAATTTATTTGGTATTTCATCACATATTATTAATTCTTCAAAAGATTTTCTTTCCAAACATAAAAACATTTAATTTGGATTAACAAAAAAGGTATGATTAACATCAATATATATATATATATATATATATATATATATATATATATATATATATATATATAATATATACAAGCTCAAACCTCTTAAAATTTAGTCACAAAAAAACCTCTTAAAATTTTTATATAAATAAAAAAATAATTAATTTATATTCGTACAATATATAAAATAATTACTATTTATTATTATATTATAGATTAAGATTCACTAATTAAAGTTTTTTTTATTTTTAATATAAGCATTAGAATAATAAAATTTTTATAACTAAATGTAGTGTAACAAAATATATATAATATTAATTAGTTCTTAAAAAATTCTAAAAAATAGTTTTCTTATTTTAGTAAAATAACTATTTATTAAAGTAGACAATTAATTATTTTCTCTCATATATAATTTTTTTAAGACATAAAAGTAATTAATTAGGACATTGGTTAAGATAATTAAAGTCACTATTTCATTAAATTTTTAATTTAAAGAAAAATCCTAGTAAATTTTGGTATAGAAATTTCGAATTTGAAAACATTGATAAAAATTATGTTGAATTTTGATTTATTTGATTCTCATTTAAATTAATCACTACATAAGTTAAAGTTCTATTTTGAAGTTATATTCGAGCTTTAATCTAATTTTTAAAGTTTCAATTTACTTAGTTTGATTTTTTAACTTAGGTATTCGTGACTCATATTAGGGTTTTAAGTGTTTAGTTAAAAAAAATAAGGTAAAAAATTTTCAATAGTCACATCAAATAGTCGCTAGAATGTATAATGTAGCAGTCGTTAGTCCATCTCAGCATGTTGTTAACGATTTTGTGAGACAGTGACAAAAATAAGATTAGGAACCAATGTGAGTCATAACTATTAAGTTGGGAGACAAAATTGAGTAAATCGAAATTTTTGAAATTAGATTGAAACATAGTTGTTAGAACCGAACCAGTGATTGAACCGGTCAAGTTACTGGTTCACTGGTTTATTGGTTCAACCAATAAATCACTGGTTGGACCGATAAAACCGGTTTCACGTAAATATAAAATATAAAATAGTTAAAAACTTAATTAAAATTTGAAATACATATCTTCACTAACATTTTTTGAAGAATCAAGTCTCAACTTCTAAAAATAAATAATATAAAAAAACCATAAAATTTTAATACTACAATAGTATCTTATTTTGACACAATAAAAAAATAATTAATTCACAAAGCCTATCATCTAACTATAATATCAGTAGATTTTAATACTAACATCAAAACAAATAACTTTAATCACAATACTAGCAATAAAATAGATCAAGTAAATTAATAAATTTTTAGTGAAATTTATATTTATATTAATAATGGTATATAATTAAAATATAATTAATTTTAAAAATAGAAAAAACAAAAATTAAATTAAATTAGATTTATATGTATACTATATAATTAGTATTTGTCAAATATAATACTTAGAAGTGCAGTGGCTAAGTGGCAAGTAGAGGTTACTTTTTGCACCAGTTCTTACCGGTTCACACCGGTTTTATTCCTTAAACGGTCTAAGGAGTAAACTGAATCGGACCAGGGTTCGGTTGTAGTCCGGTTCACTAGTTTTTCGGTCAAACTAGCTGATCCAGTTTGATTTTTACAAGTATGGATTGAAATATGAACATAATTTCAGAGACCAACAAGTATTATCTCTTTGTTGACAATTAAATTATTTTAATGGTAATTAAGATCTAATAATGGTTTATAATAAAAGAAGCATTCTTTTGCAATACTGAACCTATAGTAGTAGTTAGGGGTGTTCATAGATTAGATCATATCCATATAAATCCACAGTATTTATCCGTATCTGATCTGTAATTTGAGGATGTGATCTGATCTGTAATTGGATTGGATCGAATCGGATCCACACTCTTAATCATATAGAAGTAAATATGTTTAAAAAAGTAAGCAAAAAAGTTTATTGACATTTTTTATAAAAATAAAATTTTTTAATATTTTTTATTTTATGGATATATTTTTTAATCAATTTGATTTATATATAATTCGAATGATAAAATTTGGTGAGGTGCTTCCTTTTTTTACTGTGATATACTTTTTTATTATTATTATTATTATTATTATATTATTATTATATTATTATTATATTATTAAAAAAATAGCAGGCCAAATTATTGCCATAACATAATAGAAGTATGGAAGTTTATCATTCTTCTCTAATGGAGAAAACAAAATTCTTTTCAATAGTTTATTTAACGTTTAGTAGAATAAAAATAAATTTTATTATAATAAAATTTAGTACGAGTTTAATATTTTTATTCATCATAAAATATTTATAGAATTACTTGTAGATAAATTTTGGAAAAAATAAAAAAACCATGATTTTTAATTTTATTTTTTAATAATATTAATTTTTTACCGTATATAATTATTCGATTATATACATAAATAAATTAATTATATATAAATAAATTACTCTTAATAAGACTTTTTTTGTGTTATTCAATTATTTTTTTTAAAAAATAATTAATTATTAAAATAATTAAACTTTTCACAACAAAAATAATAAAAAAATTATAAACGAAAACCATCCTGATAATTTTTTGTATTTTTATTCATATTTTAATATAAACATAAATATAATTTAATTATATTATTTATGAAATGTGAGTATAGATGTGGATAAAATTTAGTTATATTAATTATATATAGTTTCATTGTATTGTATTGCTTATAAAGTTAGATTATAATTATAACAATAGAATTGTTCTTGTATTTTTATATGTGTGACTAATTGGTGGTGTTAAAACATTACTCTTAATTATAAATAAGATTTATAATTAAAAAAATCAAAGACTCAATTAAAAAGATACGAAAAAATGATGTTAAAATATTCTAACTCTTTAAAATAAAAATATTTGAAATTCAATTAAAAATTATTTAAAATTTAAACTTAATAAAAATTTATATTCAATATGTTTTGTATTAAATATATTTAATAACCTATTATATCATATTGGTTGAAATTAGTTTTTATAATGTTAATTTTTTAATAACACTTTATTAGAAAAAAAATCATCTTTTCAAAATTTTTTAAAAACTAATTAATATTATATATATTTTGTTACATTACATCTTGTTATAAAAAAATTATTTATTTTTAATGCTTATATTAAAAATAAAAATAAAATTTAAATTAGTAAATTTTAATCTATAATATAATAATAATATAGTAATTATTTTATATATTATACGAATAAAAATTAATTATTTTTTATTTATAAATTTTAAGAGCTTGTTTATATATATATATATATATATATATGATAATGTATATTTTTAAATGTAATATTATTTATTTGTTTAAAAAAATCGTTTAAAAAAATATAATAGTTAATCTATTACCTTTTTTGTTATAATTCAAATTAAATGCTTTTTATTATTTTTGGAAAGAAAATCTTTTGAGGAATTTGATAATATGTGATGAGGAACACCGAATAAATTATATAGAAACCAATTAAAACACAATATAGAAGCATCTTTAAAAAAAGATGTTTTAAGCGTCTTTATCTCAGTGGCCTCCCACCTTGTAACTCTTACGGCTCAGTTCCTCAAAGTTTAAACTACTTTCTACCTTTTCCTCTTTTCGTGGCCACCTCCTGCTTTCTTTCTTCGTACGTAACATTGAGAAGAAGAATGAGAGAGAAAAAGGTTAAAAATTCCATAGTCGGCCAATTTCTAAGATTTGATCTTTCGATTTGAAAATTTTAATGGAGATTCTAAACTGATTAAAGTGTTTATTTCTTTTTTTTTTTACAATTATACTAGATTTGACAAGATAAATTTTTTTTTTTAAAACTATGATGGAGATTCGATTATTATATATCGTGGTTTAAATGTTGTTTTGGTTAAAAATGGGAAGAACGTGAGCTAACGATTATCAAAAAAGAATCGGTTCTGTGAACTAACACCAAAAAATAAAGTTTCGTAAATTAATTTCAAATTGATTGTGATTTGATACTTGGTTGATAATTAAGTATTTGAGACATGAAACTGTATTTACGTGACGTTTTAATAGTCTCCTCGAAGTATAAAAATATTTGCACGCTGGAAGTCTTCCCTTGATAAACACATGGGTACTGGGCGCCCAGCTAAAAACCAAATCGAAGGCGCTGGTCGCCCAAATTTGGAAACATGGCGTCCTACTTTAGCCTTGGGCCCCACTTTATGAATTTTGGGCGTTGGGCTCCCCACTTCAAGAATTAAGGGCGCTTGGTGCCTTATTAGTGAATACCCGAAGGTGCTAGGTGCTAGGTGCTAATTGTGGGCATTAAACGTTGTGGATAACAAAATTAAAAATGGACTTTTAGAATAATTAAGTGGAGAAGTATAAATTATTAAAATTAAGAGTAAAGGAGTAGTTAATTAGAATACAGAGAAACTAATGTAGTTAATTTAAATGTTGGTAAATTAAAGCACAACTAATTAAAGTCAGTGCACTAAATTAATAATAGCTAAAATCCTAAATATTAAATATAGTAGTTAAAAGTTAAAAGATAAAAGATAAAAAAAATTTGATAAAAAGTGAAATAAGTAATGTAAGAATATAATGGTAATTATAATAAAAGATATAGAAAGATAATTAGAAACCCAAAACATAAAGGTTTTCTCCATAAAAGGTCTAGGGTGAGGTAAGAGAAGTGAAGAAGGATCAAATAAGATACGAAAAGAGAAAAGAGAAAAGAGAAAAGAGAAAAGAGAAAAAAGAAAAGAAAAAGATTAAATGAAGTATAAGGAAATAGAACTAGATAATTGAGATCTAGAATCTGACAGTTAGAACGAAGTCAACTGAATGGCTTTATCCATAAGACTTAAAAACTAAAGTTTGAAAACAAAAAAATAAAGAAAGACCGTGAATAATGAACGAAATAACTAAGAAGGTTAAACGAGTGACTGAATGCTAGACAAAGTTGAGGGTTTCGTCCCACTTGTTCAGTGTTTGAGTGTATTAGTGGGATGTTCACAAACTGAGAATTATTTTTCAGATGAAAGGCATAATTAATACAAATTAAAGTTAACGGAAAGGCTATGTCGTCGGGCTTAATACAATTTAATGTCAACTGAATTGCTATGTCGTAGGGCTTAATATATAAATCCCGGGTAATTAATAAATAATTAGCCAATAAATTAATTATTATTTAAAAAATAAAAAAAATTAAAGTTATAGTTTAATGAGGTAGAAATAATCAAAATATAAATTTTGACATTAATTTTAAAGATTTTGGCCTAAACCCAGATTAATGGGCCGAACCGTCAAACCAGAGCTAAACCAGACCCAAGACCCAAGCCCAATTAGATTGCATAGAGAGGAAGAGAGAGCACGGTGATTTAGGGAAAACAGAAACCCTATTCACCGATAACTTCTGTCGTCCATAACTTTCAATTCGGAGCTCCGTTTGATGAGTTGTCAGCGGCCAAGCGTTCGTCTCGAAAATTTTACAAAACCCATCGAACAATTTGGTAAAGAATTTTGTTTTTGTGCCCATCCTTTTCCTTCTATTCAGATTTCGTTTTTGGGTTAATGGGTATTGAGAATTTTGATGTTTTGACGTATTAGGATTGAATTACCTTGAGAAAATTGATCGGTTTTATCTAAATAATCTTTAGATAAGGTAAGAAAACTATATGTTCTTGTGGTTATCCAATTATGTGAACCCCAGTTATTAATTTGGTGAATTTCATGGATTTAGATTGAGTTTATGTTAAATTGGAGTGCTTGAAATCAAGCTTTGGTGGCTGGACCTTGTAGCACTTGATTTGGAATCTTGGAGGCTTGAATTGAGGAGTTTGAGTTTGGGGAGAAATTGGCCAAGGTATTATTTTGTTTTCTCATAGATAATATATAATGTATCGTGAAAACTTAGGCTAGTTGACCGTAGGATAGGTTGAATGTTGTGAACTTGCTAATGTTAGTGGGTTTGGTGAAATATTGAGATTGTGATAAGTTTGTGATGATGATTGATGAGCCTTTGATGATGGTTGATGAGACTTGATGATTTAAGTATAATTATTGATGTATTGATGAATTGCATTGTTTTAATTGAAAATGGTTGGGATAGAATTGTCACAATTTGAGAATTGATATGTTGTGAAGGGATAAAATGGGTATGGGACTGTTTGGAGTATATTTGATGTTGTTTGAGACGTGAAACTTTGGTTGGAAATTGAGAATTTGGAAAATAGAAGTTTTGAACTCTTTTGGTAAAAATAGATTTTTAACAAACTTCGCCAGATCATAACTTGAGCCTTGGAATTTGGATTTGAATGAAAGCTATTTCCAAGAAAAGATAATTTTGAAATCTTTAAAATGGTATAAAGTTTGTAAAAATCAAAGTTTTGTAGAGGAAAAGGGAGTGTCGCGTATGCGAGCCCCCTATTTTAGCCAAAAATGAGAATTTTGAATGTTTAACCAGTCTTCTAACTTTTCAAATCTCTTTTAAATTTGTTTAAAGTCCGTTAGTCTTAGAACGGGGATGAGTCTATTTAAATAAGTTGAGGAGATACATGAGAGGGTTTTGTGAAGAGTTAACTGAATTAATGAGGCATTAGTAATATTGAATAAGAAGTAAGTAATGAAGATAATGATAATAGTAATGAAATATGGCCGAGTTGAAAGATGTTTGATGATGAGGTTGGTTATGAAAAAGAAGAATAAGGATAACTGAGTTAATTATTAACTTTGAATGAGATATAATGAGATTGATTGAGATATATGAGACCGGATAAGATGCAATGACATTGTCCATTTGCTCCGGGAAAGAAATGAGGAAGAAGAATCATTGAAAGTGATTATGAATGTGAAGTGTGAATGTATGTTCTGTTTTGTTTTGTTGCATCATTTTCTCTTTGTTGTAAAGTGTGTTGGGCACTATATCCCATGAGTGTGACGGGCACTATATCCTAAGAGTGAGGCGGGTACTATATCCTAAGAGTGTGGGAACACTTTATCCTAGAAAATACGACGGATACTATATCCCATGAGTGTGTCAGGCACTATATCCCAAGAGTATGACGGGTACTATATCCCAAGAGTGTGGAGACATATTAGAGGGACAATATCCAGATTAGCTACTGGGTGTGTCGAGTTTTGGCAAAGTAACCGACACATGAGCTCACGGTTGTAGGACAAGCATAATCATGTGCATTTGTATGTTCTGCTTGAGTGTACGTTGTTTTGGTTTGCTTAACTGCTTTATCCCAGCTTATCTTCTACTTGTTCTACTTGCTGTAACTGCTATATCTATACTTGTGTTTTTCTTGTCTGTTTTGTATGTGTTAGCAACTGAGGGATCCCTCGTTTGGTGGAGGAGTGACGAGGATTGTTCCACCGGTGATTCGAAAGGTTGGAGGAGATAGAAAGTAAAATGTTGGGTTGACAGGAGGGGAATAGTTAGATTAGAATTTGGATCCTTGGATACAATACCGAAAACTTATGGTTTAGTAAAATCTTTAAGTTTTAAATCTGAGTGTCGACGTTCTAGGAATGCCTCTGGCTTTTCTGGGACCTTTTATATTAACTATGCGAACACCTTTCCCATACTGAGAACCTCCTCTCATTCCATACATATATTATTTTTTCCAGATGTAGGACGCGAAGCACCACACTGAGCATTCTGGAGACTCTTGTAAGCGAACTACCTTAGGACTCGATGGTTGTATTTTGTTTATATTTATATATATGTAATAGATTCTCCACCTTGTATTTTGTATTTTTTTTCTCTTAGAGGTTAACTTGGAGAAACAGGAGTTATGTTTATCTTTTAGTTTATTTTTGAGTTGTATATATATATATAGCTAGCATTTGCTTTGCAGGTCGAGTTTAGAGCTTGCTTACGTATCTATCCTTTGAAACTCTGTTTATAATACTTATCTCATTGGTTTTCTATATAAGCCTTCTATCCAATCGCTTTTCGAGTGTGACGCATTTTCAGTCTTGTTTTGATCATCCTTTTTTCCAAGGCTCCTAGTGAAACTATTCTTTATATATATATATATATATATATATATATATATATATATATATATATATATATATATATATATATATATATATAATGTATTTTTGTTTTAGAAGTCGTAGCGCCTCACCACCTTTGATTTACATCATATACGTAAAGTTCTGTGTGGTAGGGTATTACATTATGGTATCAGAATAATTTGTTCCTGCAGAGCCTGAGGGACGGACTAACTATGCTTCTGGACATACTCTAGCTGTCTGTACATGCCAATTAGGTTATCTAACTGGTATATGTGGCATATTTGTTCATGAGCTTACATTTGGGAATTTGAAGTACTGGACTTGCGATATTGAGACTGATCATCTTGATATCTCTTATTTGGTGTGAAAAGGAACTAAATGGCATCTCACGGACCTGGGCGAGGTATTCGGAGAGTGCTTCCCTCTACTTTCCTTAGTAACCAAAATTTTCGAGGGCAAAAAGTTCTATTAGGGGGGTAGGATGTAAACTTTAGGTAATTAATAAATAATTAGCTAATAAATTAATTATTATTTAAATAAATTAAAAAATTAAATTTTATACTTTAATGTGGTAGAAACAATTAAAATATGAATTTTAACACTAATTTTAAAGATTTTGACTCAAAACCAAACCACGGGTTAAACCAACCAAACCGGGCCTATGAACCCAAGCCCAATTATTTAAAAAGCCTTCCCCACTCTTTGCAACTCGTATTGCATAGAGAGGAATAGAGAGTACGGTGATTTAGGGGAAACAAAAATGCTATTCACCGTTAACTTCCGTCGTCCATAACTTTCAATTCGGAGCTCCGATTGACGAGCCGTCAGCGGTCACACATTCATCTCGAATTTCTCTACAAAATCCACTGAACAATTTAGTAAGGAACTTTGTTTTCGTGCCCATCCTTTCCCTTTTATTCAGATTTCGTTTTTGAGTTAATGAGTATTGAGGATTTTGATGTTTTGATGTATTGGGATTAAATTAACTTGAGAAAATTGATGGGTTTTGTCTAAATAATCTGTGAATAAGGTAAAAAAAACTCTAAACCCTTGTGGTTATCTAATTTTGTGAACCCTAGTTATTAATTGGTGAATTTCGTGGAATTAGATTGAGTTTATGTTAAATTAGAGATTTAATCGGTGAATTTGAGTGCTTGAAGTCAAGCTTTGGTTGCTGGACCCTGTAGCACTTAATTCGTAACCTTGGAAGCTTAAATTGAGGAGTTTGAGCTTTGGGAAAAATTGGCCAAGGTATGGTTTTAGTTTCCATAGATAATATATAATGCATCATAAAAACTTAGGCTAGTTAACCGTATGATAGGTTGAATGTTGTGAACTTGCTAATGTTAGTGGTTTTGGTGAAATATTGAGTTTGTGATAAGTTTGTGATGATGATTGATGAGCCTTTGATGATGGTTGACAAGCCTTGATGATTTGAGTATAATTATTGATGTATTGATGAATTGCATTGTTTTGATTGAAAATAGTTGAGATAAAATTGTTACAATTTGAGAATTGATATGTTGTGAAGGGATAAAATGGGTATGGGATTGTTTGGAGTATATTTGATGTTGTTTGAGACATGAAACTTTGGTTGGAATTTGAGAATTTGGAAAAGAGAGTTTTGAACTCTTTTGGTAAAAATAAAATTTTAACGAATTTCGGAAAATCATAACTTGAGCCTTGGAATTTGGATTTGAATGAAATCTATTTCCAATTAAAGATAATTTTGAAAACGGTATAAAGTTTATGAACATAAGAGTTTTGTAGAGGAAGTTATAAGCATCGGAAGTTAGGTGTAAAACTGGTTTTTTTTAATGAGTTAACAGCTCTTGAAGAAAAGGGAGTGTCGCGTATGCGAGCCCCCTGTTTTAGCCAAAAATGAGAATTTTGAATGTTTAACCAATCCTCTAACTTTCCAAACCTCTTTTACACTTGTTTAAAGTCCCTTAGTGAGTCTTTAAACCTTATAACAGGGATGAGTATGTTAAATAAGTTGAGGAGATACATGGAAGGGTTTTACGAAGAGTTAACTGAATTAATGAGGCATTAGTAATATTGAATAAGAAGTTAGTAATGAAGATAATGATAATTGTAATGAAATATGGCTGAGTTGAGAGGTGTTTGATGATGAGGTTGATTATGAGAAAGAAGAATAAGGAGAACTGACTTAATTATGAACTTTGAATGAGATATGATGAGATTGATTGAGATATTGATGAGCCTTTGATGATGTTGGATGCGTGAGCATCTTTTCTCTCTTTTCTATTTATTTTAGATATAAATTTATTGAGTTTTAATTGGATTTTAGTGTTTGAAGCCTATTTGGATGCTACTTTGAGTCGCTTTATTGTTTTAATTATATCAGGTAAAGTTTGGATCGGTTTGGTAGAGTTCGTGTGTAAGAAAAGAGAATAATTTGGAACCTACCAAGCTGGCGCTAAACGCGGACCTAGGCGTTTAGCTCCAGTTGCCTTGTGATACGTGAAAAGCCTCTACCATCAAGGGCGCTAAACGCTGAACCTGGCGTTTAACGCCAGGAAGTCAAAATTGAAAGTGAAGTTTCTGCCACTTGGGGGACTAAATGCCGAATCTGGTGTTTAACGCCAACAACACGGATCAATTCACCCAAAGGAGAATCTTTAATTGGATTTGGCTTTTAATTTTTATATTTTATTTTGTTTTAAGTATTTCTATTTTCAAACACAATTTTTTGGGCTTTAGTAATTATTAGTTTATTTTATTTTCAAATTAAATTAGGTTAAATATAAAAGGGAAAAGATTTCGCCCTTCGAGCTCTTCTCTCGGACCTCGTTCCGCACTTACACACTTTTGAACCCTAGTTTTCTCTTTGATTCATGAGCAACTAAACCTCTTTGGTTAAGGTTAGGAGCTCTATTTATTTCCATGGATTAATACGATTATCACTCTATTTTAATTAATGTATTAATTTAATTTCAAGGATTACTTTCGTTCTTCATCTTATGAATTTGAGTGTAATGGAAAATAACTCCTATTCTACATGAGTTCTTGTTGATTCTTGAAAAAGTTATCTCACTTGAATACTAGCTTGAAAATAAATTCCTCCTAAACTGCTAATTACTTGGACTTAACGGGATTTGTGACCTATAATCTTCTTATATTTGGGTAATTAGGATTTTTGTCGCTAATAAACTAGAATTGAACCTAACCCTCTAATCTATATTAAGTGACCAAGAAATTGGCGGTTGATTAGGTTAGAGGAGACTAAATCACTAAGGAATTAGGGTTTAGCCAATTACAGTTTGCCATGAAATGACTCTTGCATAATTAAAATAGTTGGTAACAAATTCAGAAGAATAAATAATGTTTAATTATTCTATTGGTCCCTATAGTTTCACGAAATTTTCAATTAGGTCCCTATACTTTTTTTCTTTTTAATTGAGTCCTTGCACCAATTTTTTTTTTAATTGGGTTCCTACACTTTTTTCCTTTTATTTAGGTCCATATACCAATTCTTTTTTTTTTAGTTGGGTCCCTATAAAATTAAGCCAATTACTACTAAGAAGGACTTAAATAAAAAAAAAATTAGTGCAGGGACTCAATTAAAAAGAAAAAGTATAGGGACCTAATTGAAAATTTCACGAAACTATAGGGACCAACAGAGTAATTAAACCAATAAATAATTCCGAAACCTTAACTATCTTCTCATATACTTTTCACAGTAATTTCATTGTCTGTGCTCCTACTCTTTCAATTACTGTTTAATGCTTTTGAACCTCAAAACACCATATTCTGTTTGCCTGACTAAGTGAGTCATTCGACAATTATTGCCCTGTCCATCAATCCTTGTGGGATCGACCTTCACTCACCTGAGGTATCACTTGGTACGACCTGGTGCACTTGTCGGTTCAGTTGTGGACATTCTAATTCCGCACCAAGGTTTTGGCGCCGTTGCCAGGAATTGACTGCGATTGACAACTATTGGTTGTTTGATTTCTTAGATTAGGCATTTTTGCTTTAATTTCATTTAATTTCTTTCTTTAAATTTTCGAAAAATTCAGTTTTATTCCATTTAAATTTTTCTTGTAATTTCTGAAATTAATTTTGGTGTACCTTAGTTGTTTTATTTCTTTTGGTTATTTTACCTACTGAATTCGAATTTTATGTTTCATATTTGCTTATTAGTTGTTTGAATTTTCTGTTTTATTTATTCAGTTATTTTATTTTATTTATTTTACACATGTTACCTCACTAGGAATTTTTTTCACATTGACGTAGAGATTCACACCTTTTCTTTATTTTCTGTTGTTTATGAGCAGGAATAGGAACTAAGAACATTTTCTAGACTTTGATTCGGAGATTGAAAGGACCTTGAGGCAGCATTTACAACAAGCTAGAGCTTACAAAGCCAATGAGAATCTCAGGGATAATTTTGAGAAAGAAGCTGAAAAATCCACTATGGAGCTCAACAATAACAACAATGCGGTTAATGCTAATGTTGTTAATCCTCCTAATATAACTGAACAACCTAGGAGAACACTTGACTCATACACTGCTCCCAGCCCTGATTTCTACGGGAATAGCATTGTTGTACCCCCTATTGCTGCTAATAACCTTGAGTTGAAATCTCAATTGATTTCTCTGGTGTAGCAGAATTACCAGTTTTATGGACTCTAGCAAGAAGACCCAAATTTGATTATCTCTAATTTCCTGCAGATCTGTGACACTATGAAGACTAATAGAGTCCATCCTGATGTCTACAAGCTACTTCTCTTCCCATTTGCTATAAGGGACAAAGCTAAGCAGTGGCTTAACACTCAGCCCAAGGAGAGCTTGGACACTTGGGATAACGTGGTCAATAGGTTATTGACCAAGATCTTTCCACCCCAGAAGCTGATGAAGCTGAGGATGGACATTCAAACCTTCAGACAGTGAGAGGGAGAGTTTATCTATGAAGCTTGGGAAAGGTACACGTTAATGCTCAGAAAGTGCCCTCCTGATATGTTCTCAGATTGGATTCAGCTACAGTTCTTCTATGATGGAGTTTCTGAGACTGCCAGAATGTCTCTGGATAATTTTGCAGGCAGATCACTTCACATGAAGAAGACCCGTGATGAGGCTATAGAGTTGATTGAAATGGTTGCTAATAACCAATATTTGTACTCTTCTGAGAAAACCTCAGTGAAGAAAGGAGTCATGTAATCGGATGCTTTGGATGCCATTCTTGCTCAGAACAAGTCCATGTCTTAATAGATCAATGCCATTACCTAGCACTTGAGTGGAATGCAAGTCTCAACTATTAATACTCAAGATACATCTTATGATATGAGTGGTGGCTTCCCTCAAGGTGAGACTTATGATTATGCTCAATTTTCTCCTAAACAGGTTAATTACATGGGTAATTCCTCTAGACCCCCCAACAATGATCCTTTCTCTAAGACATATAATCCGTGGTGGAGGAATCATCCTAATTTTGGTTGGAAAAATCAAGCATAGAGGCAACAAAATTTTGGCAACGATGCTCAGGGCAATTTCAAGTAGAATAACTTCAGCAACCAGCAGTTTTAGCCTTCTCAACCACAACAAGCATCTTTTCAGTCTCAGAATTCTCCTGACTTAGCATCTATTATGGTAGAACTCTCCAAGAATACTCTTAGCTTCATGCAGGAAACCAGAGTTTTACTCAGAAACTTGGAGGTGCAGATGGGTCAAATAGCCACAAAAGTTGCTGAAATTGATCAGAGGTCCACTAATTTCCTTTCTAGTAACACAATTCCAAATCCAAAGGAGGAGTGCAAGGTCATTACCTTAATAAGTGAACAAGTGGCAAGTGCAGAGTCACAAGTTACTAAGAAGCCAGGTGAAAAAGAAGCTTCGAAGGAGGTGCAGAGTAAAGAGGAGCACACCCCTTCTAGACACCCAGACAACCCCTTTTTGGTTGATGTTGAGAAGTATCCAGTGTTGAGAAGTATCCAGTGTTGCCTAAGGCACCAGAGTACAAGTCAAAGATGCCATATCCTCAGAGGCTTCAAAAAGAGACCAAGGACAGGCAGTTTTCAAAGTTCTTAGAAGTCTTTAGAAAGTTGCAAATCAATATTCCTTTTGCTGAGGTTTTGGAGAAAATACCTCCCTATGTCAAGTTCATGAAGGAATTACTTTCCAAGAAGAGAACTTTAAAGGGAGATGAAACAGTGGTCCTGATCAGGGAATGTAGAGCAATAACTCATAGCAAATTACCAAGAAAGATGCCAGATCTAGAGAGCTTTCAGATTCCATACACCATTGGGAGCATAACCTTTGACGAAACCTTATGTGATCTGGGTGTGAGTATCAACTTAATGTCCTTGTCTGTGATGAAGAAGTTACAAATCAAAGAGGCACAACTAACAAGGATAGCATTACAAATGGCAGACATGTCTCTGAAACATGTACATGGAATAATAGAGAATCTCTTGGTCAAAGTGGAGAAATTCTTTCTCTTAGCAGATTTTGTAATCCTTGACATGGGAGATGATGAAAATGCCTCTATAATCCTAGAAAGACCATTTCTAGCCATTGAGAGTATTTTGATCGATGTGAAAAAAGGTGAATTTGTTTTGAGGGTGCATGAGGAGTTTTTTATCTTGAAGGTTTTTAGATCCATACAACACTCAAGTGAAGAAGACAAGTGCATGAAGAATGAACTCACTAATCCAAGTCTCCAAGAACCCCTTAATGGGGAAAAATAGAGTTTGCAACTCAAGCCTCCTTTGGTGGGAACCAATACAATTTCCCCTGACATCAAACTTAAGTTTGGTGTTGGATGTGCATCACCCACCAAGTAGGAGGTTCCCAAGAAGAAAATACCCAAGAGATGGAGAAACAAGAAGATCTTCACTGAAGATTTCTCACTAGGAATGAAAGTGGTGTTGACTAAAACCCCAGTGTTGCCTCATTACAGTGAACAAAATCCTCTCTCTTGAATATATTGAGTTAATCTATGAGAACACAGGAAAATGATTCACAGTGAGAGGTGAGAAAGTGAAGCACTATGATTAACCCTTGACTTAGCAGAGCTGAACATCAAGCTATTGATGTTAAAGAATCGCTTGTTGGGAAGCAACCCATCCTTGAGTATCCTTTGATTTTGTGTTTCATTTGATTTCTATTCATTTATGATTATTATTCATAGTTTTCCTTGGTTTTATTACGTTTGTGGTCATGCGAAGTTCTTAGAATAGGAACAGAAGGAATCTAAAAGAAGAATAGAACACCTTGGAGAGGATTTTATTTGAGTGCTCTGGTGCTAAACGCCAAGATGGGCGTTCAGCGCCAGATATGGCACAAATTTCAAGGAGCTCTATGTTGGGTGGCGTTAAACACTAGGCTGGACGTTTAACGCCAAGGAGCACAAATATCGAGGTATATTTATGTCGTATTGGGCGCTAAACACCGAGGTCCGCGATTAGCGCCTGGATTGGCATCAAGGTTGGTAGCGTTAAATGCCAGGGTGGGCGATTAATGCCCTAGATGGCATGCAAATCAAGGAGTTTACTGTCCTGCTGGCGTTAAACGCTAGGGTGGGTGTAACGCCAGCCATCGTCCCCAAAGAATTTATTATTTTCCTTAAAGAAAATTCAAAAAGGGCAATGGCACTAAATGTTAGGATGGGCATTTAGCGCCCTAAATGGCACATATTGCGAAGTGCTGTGGCGCTAAACACTGAAGCAGGCATTTAGCGACGGCTAGTGAAGAAAGGGATTCAAATTTTGGAACGGTCAAAACCGTATCCCCACCCCATCACCCTATCAAATCTCATCAAATCCCCTCCATTAACTCCAATTCATTACCCATATACCAACCACCTATCAACTTACCCCCCTTTTCATGAACCAACCGAGCCTCGCCTTCCCCCACTATATATATACCATATTTTTTTCAATTTTTTTACCACAACACCTTCCTCTTCCTTCTTCCCTTCTAACTCCCATAACCCCAGCTTCTTCTTCATCACATTCCCTTCCTTCTACTTTAATTTTCTATTATTATTCATTCTATTATTGTTTTCATCATCACCATATTTTTCTTCCACTATTTTTGTTTTTATCTTTGCTAAAGGACGAGCAAAAGTTTTATGTTTGGTGTTGGGGCGCTGTGCTTTTCTCTCTTTGTGACTATTCCATATGGCACCCAAGACCGAAGAATCTTCTTCTAAGAAGAAAAAGGAGAAGGCTCCAGCAACCGGTCCGTTTGATGTGAACCAATTTAGCTCCAAAACTCATGAGGACCACTTTCATGAGATTGTAAGCAAGAAGAAGGTTATTCCGGAGGTGCGATTTGACTTACAGCCGGATGAATATCTGGAGATCCGGGAATAGATTTTGAGGAGGGGTTGAAAAGTTTTGTGCAACACCAAACTTAAACTTTTGCTCAGAAAATTAGTATCTTTTAGAACTAGAACTCGGATGATGTTATAGATTCTCTTCTTTAGGCTCTAATTGATTCTTGAACACAGCTCTTTCTTTTCTTTGGTGCTTTGCACCTTGAGCCTCGTCGTGATTCTAAGTGTTTTGTCTTCAAGCTTAACTTGATACAACAACACCACAAGCACTTAACTGGAAAACTCCTTGAGTTCTAATTTTTCTTTTTATTTCTCCCAGATAGTGGTGCTCAGAGCCTTAGGCATACTCTATAACAGCAGTTGATCACGACTTTAAGTGTTCAGTCTCAACGGTTACTTGACACCTTCACACCACAAGCATAAAGTTAGGAAAAATCACTCTTTTGAGCTTTAGATCAATTTTGTCCCTCCTAACCATTGATGCTCAAAGCCTTGAAACTTTTTCTATTTTTTTTATATTTTTTTTACTTTTTATTGTTTGTTTTGCTTCAAGAATCAATCTTTTTCTTATATCAGAGAATCAATAATACTTTCCTAAGTTTCTGTTTCTTAAGAACCAATATTTTTAACTCTAATATCAAATATGCATGGTTGATTCATACATTCAGAAACAAAGATAGTGCCACGACATCAAAGTAACTAGAATAACTCATATATATATATATATATATATATATATATATATATATATATATATATATATATATACATACATACATATATATATATATATATATATATATATATATACATACATACATACATATATATATATATATATATATATATATATATATATATATATATATATATATATATATGTATATAACTCAAAATCTCATGCATTTTACTACTCCTTTTTCTTTTGATATTTCTTTTTTAAACTCAGTGAGCAATACATGAGACATATTTTAAAGATAAACATAAAGTATTAAAATCAACGACTAACTAAAAAACAAGAAAATCCTACTAGTGATCATACAACTCAGAATAGAAAACAGAAAATAGAATAAAATACTAAAAAATAGAAATAAGATAAAAGAAGGGAGAATGAAACTCAACCACCTCAGTCATGGTCCCTACTGCTCCCTTCGAAAAATCCTCTTTGATGCTTCAGCTCCTCTATATCGCGCCCCTGCCTCCTCTGCTCCTCCACCACTTGGTGGAGGAGAGCAGAGTGATCCTGATGTTCTATCCTCAGTTGATCAATAGATGATGTAAACTCCCCTATGGATATGGTCGACTGGTCCTAGTAGTCATGGGGGAAAATAGGTTCCCTAAGACATCTCTGGAAGATCCTGTAGAGGCGGTGGAACTGGCTCCTGCTGTGGTCCATGCCCGAGTTCTCTAGCGTGAACAAGCTCCATATCCTTCCTAGTGATTGGCCTCTCAATGTCGATCAGGGTATCTCTATCAATGTGAGCTCCAGCTGCTGCACACAGGCGATAGATGAGGTGAGAGAAAGCTAGTCTCACAGAGGTGGATGCCTTGTCAACTATCATGTAGAACTCCTGAGGGATCAGCTCGTGCACCTCTACCTCGTTGTTGAGCATGAGACAACAAATCATCACTGCTTGCTCAACTGTAACCTCAGAATTGTTACTCGTAGGGAGGATGGAACGTTGGATGAACTCTAACTATTCTCGAGCAACTGGCTTGAGGTCATACCTACGCAGCTGGTATGAGCGACCTTTAGAATCCCTCCTCCACTGAGCTTCGGAGAGGCAAAAGTTAGCAAGAATATGATCCAACCTCTGATCAGTGTTGACCCTCTGATTGTATGAATGAGGGTCCTCTCATGATGGTGGTAACTGTAGTGCCACTCTCACACCCTCCGGGCTGAAATCCATGATATGCCCTCTGACCATGGTACGCCAGTTCTTCGGCTCCAGGTTTATGCCTCTGACATGCTTGTATGTCACCTAAGCATTGGTGTAGAAATCCCGCACCATCAATGCTCCAACTTCAGTTACGGGGTTGGCCAGAACTTTCCAACCCCATCTCAGAATCTGGTACTGGATCTCCGGGTACTCATCCGGCTTCAGACCGAAGTGGACTTCAAGAATCACCTTCTTCTTGTGCACCACCTCATAAAAATTATCCTCATGTGTCTTAGAGGAAAACCGGGTGAAGTCCCATGGATTGGAGGCAGGAGCCTTCTTTTTCCTCTTTCTTGAGGAGGATTCTCCGGTCTTGGGTGCCATAGAGATAGTAGAATAAAAAAAAAAGCGGAGCACCCAATACCAAACTTAAAAGATTTGGTCGTCCTCGAGCAAAATAAAGATAGAAAATAAGAAAATGGAGAAATAAAAACAAAGAGATAGAGGAGAATGGAGGAGAAGGCCTCGACCTTGGTTAGGATGAAAGAGAAAAAGGAAAGTAGGGAGTGTGTAAAGGGGAAGAGTAGGTAAGGAAGGAGAGAGTAGTTTGAGGTGCGGTGAAAGAGGAAGAGGACTGGGGTATTTATAGGTAGAGAAGGGGGGGTTTAGTTATGGGGTATGGGTGGAGGGGGGAATTGAATTTGAATTTTGGGTTGTTGGGTGGAGAGATGTGATAGATGAGAGTGGATTGGGTGGAGTAGAAGGTAAGTTGGGATAATCAAGGGAGATAATGGGTGATGAGCGGATACTTTATACGCTTTTTGGCATTGTTTTTAGTATGTTTTTAGTATGATTTAGTTAGTTTTTAGTATATTTTTATTATTTTTTAATTAAAATTCACTTTTCTGGACTTTACTATGAGTTTGTGTGTTTTTCTGTGATTTCAGATATTTTCTGGCTGAAATTGAGGGTCCTGAGCAAAAATCTGATTCAGAGGCTGAAAAGGACTGCAGATGCTGTTGGATTCTGACCTCCCTGCACTCGAAGTGGATTTTCTGGAGCTACAGAAGCCCAATTGGCACGCTCTCAACGGCGTTGGAAAGTAGACATTCTGGGCTTTCCAGCAATGTATAATAGTCCATACTTTGCCCGAGATTTGATGGCCCAAACCGGCGTTGCAAATCAGCTTCAGAATTCCCAGCGTTTAA
Source organism: Arachis stenosperma (assembly GCF_014773155.1). NCBI lineage: Eukaryota > Viridiplantae > Streptophyta > Magnoliopsida > Fabales > Fabaceae > Arachis > Arachis stenosperma. The sequence continues at coordinate 47,073,872 of NC_080379.1, read as the reverse complement.
CGCCGGAACTGGCATAAAAATTGGAGTTAAACGCCCAAACTGGCATAAAAGCTGGCGTTTAACTCCAGAAAGAGCCTCTACACGAAAATGCTTCAATGCTCAGCCCAAGCACACACCAAGTGGGCCCGGAAGTGGATTTTTCTGTCATTTACTCATTCCTGTAAACCCTAGATTACTAGTTCTCTATTAATAGGATCTTTTGACACTGTATCTGTACCTCATGACACTTTACACGTTTCTTTGTGTACTTCTTACAGCATGAGTCTCTAAATCCCATGGTTGGGGGTGAGGAGCTCTGCTGTGTCTTGATGGATTAATGCAATTACTACTGTTTCTTATTCAATCATGCTTGCTTCCGTTCTAAGATATCACTTGCTCTTAACCCGGATGAATGTGATGACCCGTGACACTCATCATATTCTCAACTATGAACGTGTGCCTGACAACCACCTCCGTTCTACTTTAGATTGAGTAGATATCTCTTGGATTCTTTAATCAGAATCTTCGTGGTATAAGCTAGAATTGATGGCGGCATTCAAGAGAATCCGGAAGGTCTAAACCTTGTCTGTGGTATTCTGAGTAGGATTCAATGATTGAATGACTGTGACGAGCTTCAAACTCCTGAAGGCGGGGCGTTAGTGACAGACACAAAAGAATCACTGGATTCTATTCCGGCCTGATTGAGAACCGACAGATGGATAGCCGTGCCGTGACAGGGTGCGTTGAACATTTCCACTGAGAGGATGGGAGGTAGCCATTGACAACGGTGAAACCCTACATACAGCTTGCCATGGAAGGAGCCTTGCGTGTTTGATGAAGAAGACAGTAGGAAAGCAGAGATTCAGAAGATGGAGCATCTCCAAAACCTCAACGTATTCTCCATTACTGCATAACAAGTACTTATTTCATGTTCTTTTGCTTTTCACAATCAATCCTGATAATTTCTGATATCCTGACTAAGATTTACAAGATAACCATAGCTTGCTTCAAGCCGACAATCTCCGTGGGATCGACCCTTACTCACGTAAGGTATTACTTGGACGACCCAGTGCACTTGCTGGTTAGTTGTGCGGAATTGCAAAAGTGTGATTGCAATTTCGTGCACCAAGTTTTTGGCGCCGTTGCCGGGGATTGTTCGAGTTTGGACAACTGACGGCTTATCTTGTTGCTTAGATTAGGACTGTTTTATTTTTGTTGGTTTAGAGTCTTTTAGTTGAGTCTAGTCTCATATTTTATGTTTGGTGTCAATTGCATGCTTTTTCTTTTCTTTTAATTTTCGATTTTGCATGTATTTAGTCCCTTTTTGATCCGTAAAAATTCTAAGTTTGGTGTCCTCTTTGTGTTTTTTCCTTAAAAATTTTCGAAAATTAGTGTTTGATTTTCTAAAAATTTTAAGTTTGGTGTCATTTTGTTGTTTTTCTCTTTCCTCTTTTCAAAAATCAAATCTTTTTCATAAAAATTTTTCAATCATATCTTTCTAATTGCTAATCTCAAAATCTTTTTAATTAACTAATTGATTCAGTTTTCAATTTGCTTTGATCTTATTTTCTTTTAATTTTCGAATTTTTTTTATTTTATTTTCCTTTTGTTTTTATTTTATTTTTCTGTTAATTCAAAAAAAAAAAAAACAAAAATTATCTATTTGCAATCCATATCAGTTCCCTTTATCCACTATGGACCTAAGTGGGATTGATCAGTACAGAAGGACTCTGGGGTCATATGCTAACCCCATTACAGCTGCATATGGGATTAGCATCTGTACACCTCCCATCAAAGCAAGCAGCTTTGAGCTAAATCCTCAACTCATTATCATAGTGCAGCAAAATTGCCAGTATTCCGGTCTTCCACAGGAAGAACCTACTGAGTTTCTGGCACAGTTCTTACAAATTGCTGACACAGTACATGATAAAGAGGTGGATCAGGATGACTATAGACTATTACTGTTTCCATTTGCTGTAAAAGATCAAGCTAAAAGGTGGTTGAATAACCAACCTACAGCAAGCATAAAGACATGGAAATAGTTATCAGATAAATTCCTGAATCATTTTTACCCTCCAAAGAGGATGACACAGCTAAGGCTGGACATCCAAGGCTTTAAACAAGAGGATAATGAATCCCTTTATAATGCCTGGGAGAGGTATAGAGGTATGCTAAGAAAATGCCCCTCTGAAATGTTTTCAGAGTGGGTACAGTTAGACATCTTCTACTATGGGCTTACAGAAAAAGCTCAGATGTCTTTAGACCACTCAGCTGGTGGATCTATACACATGAGGAAGACAATTGAAGAGGCTCAAGAGCTTATAGACACTGTTGCTAGAAACCAATATTTGTACTCTAGCAATGAGTTCTCTCCAAAAGAGGAAGTCATGGCAGTAGTCACTGATCCTAATCCTCAAGAACAGATGATCGAGCTTAATCAACAATTGCTCCTGATGATAGAACAGTTAGCAGAATTTAAAGAGATGCTCCATGAAACTAAAGTTGCTAACAAGAGCATAGAACTGTAGTTGAATCAAGCAAAACAGCAGATATCCAAACAGATAACAGAAGAGTATCAAGCAGTTCAACTGAGGAGTGGAAAGACACTGAACAACACCACTCAAAAGAGCAAAAAGTCAAATAAGGAACAATTGACAGAGGATAACCAAGCCACTACCCAAAATCCCTCTGAGGACAGTAAGAGCCCAGAGAGGAATACTTTTGGCGTTCAAACGCCAGAAAAGGAAGGAAAGCTGGCGTTAAACGCCCATTCCTTGCCCAGTTCTGGCGTTCAAACGCCAGAAAAGGGAGAGAAGCTGGCGTTTAACGCCCAAACTTCACCCATTCCTGGCGTTCAGACGCCAAGGGAGGATCATACACCTGAGAGTGCTGACAGTAATCCCTCTAAAAAGGCTTCTTCAACCACGTCTGTAAGGAATAAGCCTGCAGCAACTAAGGTTGAAGAATATAAAGCCAAGATGCCTTATCCTCAGAAACTCCGCCAAGCGGAGCAGGATAAGCAATTTGCCCGCTTTGCAGATTATCTAAGGACTCTTGAAATAAAGATTCCATTTGCAGAGGCACTTGAGCAAATACCTTCTCATGCTAAGTTCATGAAAGAGATCTTAAGTCATAAGAAGGATTGGAGAGAAACTGAAAAAGTGTTTCTCACTGAAGAATGCAGTGCAGTCATTCTGAAAAGCTTACCAGAAAAGCTTCAAGATCCAGGGAGCTTTATGATACCATGCACATTAGAAGGTGCTTGCACCAAGACAGCCCTATGTGATCTTGGAGCAAGCATCAATCTAATACCTGCATCCACTATCAGAAAGCTTGGGTTGACTGGAGAAGTCAAACCAACCCGGATATGCCTCCAACTTGCTGATGGCTCCATTAAATATCCATCAAGCATAATTGAGGACATGATTGTCAAGGTTGGGCCATTTGCCTTTCCAACTGCCTTTGTAGTGCTGGAAATGGAGGAGCACAGGAGTGCAACTCTCATTCTAGGAAGACCTTTCCTAGCAACTGGACGAACTCTCATTGATGTACAAAAAGGGGAAATAACCCTGAGAGTCAATGAGGATGAGTTCAAGTTGAATGTTGTCAAAGCTATGCAGCATCCAGACACATCAAATGACTGCATGAGCACTGATATTATTGACTCTTTGGTGGAGGAAGTCAATATGACTGAAAGTCTTGAATCAGAGCAAGATGACATCTTTAAAGATGTTCAGCCTGATCTGGAGGAACTAAAGGAAATAAAAGAAATTCTGAAAATTCCTCAGGAAGAAGATAAGCCTCCTAAACCAGAGCTCAAGCCACTACCACCATCCCTGAAATATGCATTTCTGGGAGAAGGTGACACTTTTCCAGTGATCATAAGCTCTGCTCTAAATCCACAGGAAGAGGAAGCACTAATTCAAGTGCTAAGGACACACAAGACAGCTCTTGGGTGGTCCATAAGTGATCTTAAGGGCATTAGCCCAGCAAGATGCATGCACAAGATCCTATTGGAGGATGATGCTAAGCCAGTGGTTCAACCACAAAGGCGGCTAAATCCAGCCATGAAGGAGGTGGTGCAGAAAGAGGTCACTAAGTTACTAGAGGCTGGGATTATTTATCCTATTTCTGATAGCCCCTGGGTGAGCCCTGTCCACGTTGTCCCTAAGAAGGGAGGCATGACAGTGGTTCATAATGAAAAGAATGAACTAGTTCCTACAAGAACAGTTACAGGGTGGCGCATGTGTATTGACTACAGAAGGCTCAATACAGTCACCAGAAAGGATCATTTTCCTTTACCATTCATAGACCAGATGCTAGAGAGACTAGTAGGTCATGAACTACTGCTTTTTGGACGGCTACTCAGGTTACAACCAAATTGCAGTAGATCCTCAGGACCAAGAGAAAACAGCATTTACATGTCCTTCTGGAGTATTTGCCTACAGAAGGATGCCTTTTGGTCTGTGCAATGCACCTGCAACCTTTCAGAGGTGCATGCTCTCTATCTTCTCAGATATGGTAGAGAAATTTCTGGAAGTCTTCATGGATGACTTTTCAGTATTTGGAGACTCATTCAGCTCCTGCCTTAACCATCTAGCACTTGTTCTGAAAAGATGCCAAGAGACCAACCTAGTTTTAAACTGGGAAAAATGTCACTTTATGGTGACTGAAGGAATTGTCCTTGGGTATAAAATTTCAAACAAAGGAATAGAGGTGGATCAAGCTAAAGTTGAAGTAATTGAAAAATTACCACCACCTACCAATGTTAAGGCAATCAAAAGCTTTCTGGGGCATGCAGGATTCTACAGAAGGTTTATAAAGGATTTTTCAAAAATTGCCAAACCTCTGAGTAATCTGCTAACTGCTGACACTCCATTTATTCTTGATAATGAGTGTCTGCAGGCGTTTGAAACTCTGAAAGCTAAGCTGGTCACAGCACCAGTCATCTCTGCACCAGACTGGACATTACCATTTGAACTAATGTGTGATGCCAGTGACCATGCCGTTGGTGCAGTACTGGGACAAAGGCATGGTAAGCTTCTGCACGTCATTTATTACGGCAGCCGTATTCTAAATGATGCACAGAAGAACTACACAACCACAGAAAAGGAGTTACTTGCAGTGGTTTATGCCATTGACAAGTTCAGATCTTATTTAGTAGGATCAAAAGTGATTGTGTACACTGACCATGCTGCTCTTAAATATCTACTCACAAAGCAGGATTCAAAACCCAGGCTCATAAGATGGGTGTTGCTTCTGCAGGAGTTTGATATAGAAATAAGAGACAGAAAAGGGACAGAGAATCAAGTAGCTGATCACCTGTCCCGGATAGAACCAGTAGCAGGATCATCTCTCCCTCCTACTGAGATCTCTGAAGCCTTTCTGGATGAGCAATTGTTTGCTATTCAGGAAGCTCCGTGGCTTGCAGACAGTGCAAACTATAAGACTCAAGGTTCTCCTTCTGTAACCATAGAGAGGAAGCATGAAGAGCTTCTCTCAAAACAGAGTCAAACAGAGCCCCCACAGTCAAACTCTAAGTTTGGTGTTGGGAGGCCACCACCAACTTCTAAGTTTGGTGTTGAACCCCCACATTCAAACTCTAAGTTTGGTGTTGGGAGGTTGCAACATTGCTCTGAACATCTGTGAGGCTCCATGAGAGCCCACTGTCAAGCTACTGACATTAAAGAAGCGCTTGTTGGGAGGCAACCCAATGTTATATTTATTATTTTCCTTTGTTATTTTATGTTTTCTATAGGTTAATGATCATGGGAAGTCACAAATTCAATTGAAAAAGTAGAAACAAAATGAAAAACAGAAAGAAAAACAGCACACCCTGGAGGAAAACCTTGCTGGCGTTTAAACGCCAGTAAGGGCAGCAAATGGGCGTTTAACGCCCAGTCTGGCACCATTCTGGGCGTTTAACGCCAGAAAGGGGCACCAGACTGGCGTTAAACGCCAGGAATGGGCACCAAGCTGGCGTTAAACGCCAGAAATGGGCACCAGCCCGGCGTTTAACGCCAGCATTGGTAGTAGGAGCATTTTTGCTCGCCACTTGGTGCAGGGATGAATTATCCTTGACACCTCAGGATCTGTGGACCCCACAGGATCCCCACCTACCCCACCACTCTCTCTCTTCATTCCTCTTTTGCTCGAGGACGAGCAAACCTTCTAAGTTTGGTGTGGTAAAAGTGTTGCTTTTTGTTTCTCCATAACCACTTATGGCACCTAAGGTCGGAGAAACCTCTAGAAAGAGGAAAGGGAAGGCAAAAGCTTCCACCTCCGAGCCATGGGAGATGGAGAGATTCATCTCAAGGGATGCACTTTTCTCCATAAAACTATTGGGAGCAAATCAATACCTCCCTAGGAGAATTGAGTTCCAACATGGGACAACTAAGGGTGGAGCACCAAGAACATTCCATCCTCCTCCATGAAATTAAAGAAGATCATAGAATCATGAGAGAGGAGCAACAAAGGCAAGGAAGAGACATTGAGGAGCTCAAGCACTCCATAAGATCTTCAAGAGGAAGAACAAGCCGCCATCACTAAGGTGGACCCGTTCTTTAATCTCCTTGTTCTTTATTTTCTATTTTTCGAATTTTTATGCTTATGTTTATCTATGTTTGTGTCTTATTCCATGATCATTAGTATCTTAGTGTCTATGCCTTAAAGCTATGAATGTCTTATGAATCCATCACCTCTCTTAAATGAAAAATGCTTTAATTACAAAAGAACAAGAAATACAGGATTTCGAATTTATCTCTGAAACTAGTTGAATTAGTTTGATGTGGTGACAATACTTTTTGTTTTCTGAATGAATGCTTGAACAGTGCATATGTCTTTTGAATTTGTTGTTTTAAGAATGTTAAAATTGTTGGCTCTTGAAAGAATGATGGAAAAGGAGAACTGTTATTGAGGATCTGAAAAATCATCAATTGATTCTTGAAGCAAGAAAAAGCAGTGATTCAAAAAAAAAACGAAAAAAAGAGAAATAGAAGAGAAAAAGAAAAAGCAAGCAGAAAAAGCCAATAGCCCTTTAAACCAAAAGGCAAGGGTAATAAAAAGGATCCAAGGCTTTGAGCATCAGTGGATAGGAGGGCCTACAGGAATAACATCCTGGCCTAAGCGGCTAAACCAAGCTGTCCCTAACCATGTGCTTGTGGCGTGAAGGTGTCAAGTGAAAACTTGAGACTGAGCGGTTAAAGTCGTGATCCAAGGTAAAGAGAGTGTGCTTAAGAACCCTGGACACCTCTAATTGGGGACTCTAGCAAAGCTGAGTCATAATCTGAAAAGGTTCACCCAATTATGTGTCTGTGGCATGTAAGTATCCGGTGGTAATACTGGAAGACAGAGTGCTTTGGGCCACGACCAAGACTCATTAAGTAGCTGTGTTCAAGAATCATCATACTTAACTAGGAGAATCAATAACACCATCTGGATTCTGAGTTCCTAAAGAAGCCAATCATTCTGAATTTCAAAGGATAAAGCGAGATGCCAAAACTGTTCGGAAGCAAAAAGCTACTAATCCCGCTCATCTAATTGGAACTATGTTTCTTTGATATTTTGGAGTCTATAGTATATTCTTTTCTTTTTATTCTATTTTGATTTTCAGTTGCTTGGGGACAAGCAACAATTTAAGTTTGGTGTTGTGATGAGCGGATAATTTATACGCTTTTTGGCATTGTTTTTAGTATGTTTTTAGTATGATTTAGTTAGTTTTTAGTATATTTTTATTAGTTTTTAATTAAAATTCACTTTTCTGGACTTTACTATGAGTTTGTGTATTTTTCTGTGATTTCAGGTATTTTCTGGCTGAAATTGAGGGTCCTGAGCAAAAATCTGATTCAGAGGCTGAAAAGGACTGCAGATGTTGTTGGATTCTGACCTCCCTGCACTCGAAGTGGATTTTCTGGAGCTACAGAAGCCCAATTGGCGCGCTCTCAATGGCGTTGGAAAGTAGACATCCTGGGCTTTCCAGCAATGTATAATAGTCCATACTTTGCCCGAGATTTGATGGCCCAAACCGGCGTTGCAAATCAGCTTCAGAATTCCTAGCGTTTAACGCCGGAACTGGCATAAAAATTGGAGTTAAACGCCCAAACTGGCATAAAAGCTGGCGTTTAACTCCAGAAAGAGCCTCTACACGAAAATGCTTCAATGCTCAGCCCAAGCACACACCAAGTGGGCCCGGAAGTGGATTTTTCTGTCATTTACTCATTCCTGTAAACCCTAGATTACTAGTTCTCTATTAATAGGATCTTTTGACATTGTATCTGTACCTCATGACACTTTACACGTTTCTTTGTGTACTTCTTACAGCAGGAGTCTCTAAACCCCATGGTTGGGGGTGAGGAGCTCTGCTGTGTCTTGATGGATTAATGCAATTACTACTGTTTCTTATTCAATCATGCTTGCTTCCGTTCTAAGATATCACTTGCTCTTAACCCGGATGAATGTGATGACCCATGACACTCATCATATTCTCAACTATGAACGCGTGCCTGACAACCACCTTCGTTCTACTTTAGATTGAGTAGATATCTCTTGGATTCTTTAATCAGAATCTTCGTGGTATAAGCTAGAATTGATGGCGGCATTCAAGAGAATCCGGAAGGTCTAAACCTTGTCTGTGGTATTCTGAGTAGGATTCAATGATTGAATGACTGTGACGAGCTTCAAACTCCTGAAGGCGGGGCGTTAGTGACAGACGCAAAAGAATCACTGGATTCTATTCCGGCCTGATTGAGAACCGACAGATGGATAGCCGTGCCGTGACAGGGTGCGTTGAACATTTCCACTGAGAGGATGGGAGGTAGCCATTGACAACGGTGAAACCCTACATACAGCTTGCCATGGAAGGAGCCTTGCGTGTTTGATGAAGAAGACAGTAGGAAAGCAGAGATTCAGAAGATGGAGCATCTCCAAAACCTCAACCTATTCTCCATTACTGCATAACAAGTACTTATTTCATGTTCTTTTGCTTTTCACAATCAATCCTGATAATTTCTGATATCCTGACTAAGATTTACAAGATAACCATAGCTTGCTTCAAGCCGACAATCTCCGTGGGATCGACCCTTACTCACGTAAGGTATTACTTGGACGACCCAGTGCACTTGCTGGTTAGTTGTGCGGAATTGCAAAAGTGTGATTGCAATTTCGTGCACCAATGGGTGATGGAATGGATGAATGTGGATGGAAAAGTGGGTAAGGAGGAGAGAGAATGGATAAGTTTGAATGGTTAAAGTGGTTTGGAGTTGGAGTTTAACCATTGCCCAAAACACCCTCTTCATTCTTTGAAGTCTGCACCCTGGGCGCTAAATGCCGGCCCTGGCGTTTAGCGCCAACAGGGGATCAACATCATTTTTTTTGGGACGAACACCCTTGGTGCTAAACGTCGGGGCTGGCATTTAGCGCCCCAAGGGGGGTGCCAAAATATGAAATAAATGCCCAAATTGGGCGTTAAACTCCCATCATTGCTCCCTCTATGGCGCTAAACGGCCTCCCTGGCATTTAGCGCCCTACTTTGCTCCTCTTCTGGCATTAAACGTCCTCCCTAGCATTTAGCGCTCAAGCTTGTTTCGCTCCAGGGTGTTTTGTTCTTCTGTCTAAGTTTTCCTGCCCCTGTTCTAAGCATCGCGCATGATCACAAACATTAGAAAACTTAGGAAAACTATGAAAACAAAAATTAAAAACTAAATGAAATTAAAATTGAAATTAAAATAGAAATAAAATAGAAATACTAAAGGATACTCATGGTTGGGTTGCCTCCCAACAAGCACTTCTTTACCGTCACTAGCTTGATGGTCAGCTCTTCTAAGGAGGAGGGTCATAGGGGCTCAGATCTTCACCCCTCATTTTGAATTTCTGTCCTGTGCTCTCATGAATTAGCTCAACATGTTCCAGAGACAGGATCCTATTCACAGTGTGTGGTATGACTGGACTTCTAGTGAATACTACTCTCATCCCAGGTGAGAAGTCTTCAGTTGGAACCTTCTTGTTCCTCCAGCCTTTGGGTAACTTCTTCTTGGGGTCTCCTTCCTTGGTGGACAAAGCACACCTAACACCAAACTTAGGTTTGATGTCAGGGGGAATAGTATTAGTTCCAACCAAGGGAGGAGGCTTCAGCAACGTACTCTGTATGTAGGTACCCCTTTGTCAGAGAGTGGTGGAGGTTTAAAAACCTTGAAAACCATCCAATCCTCATGTAACCTCAACACCAATTCACCCCACTCTACGTCAATTAGAACTCTTCCAGTGGCTAGGAATGGCCTTCCTAGAATGATGGAGTCATCTGTAGCCTCTCTTATGTCAAGTATCACGTAATCTGCAGAGAGGAATAGTTCTCCAACCTTGACCAGTACGTTCTCCACTAGCCCATATGCCTGCCTCAGAGACTTGTCAGCCGTTTGTAGGGTTATCCTTGTTGCCTGTGCTTCTTGGATTCTCAGCTTCTTCATTACAGACAGTGGCATCAGATTTATGCTTGAACCAAGATCACATAATGCTTTCTTAAAAGTAATATTCCCAATGATACAAGGAATCAGGCAGCTCTTTGGATCAGGCATCTTTTTGGGTAGCTTCCTCTGAATTAGTGCACTGCACTCCTTGGTCAATACCACAGTTTTATCTCCCTTCAAGTTCTTCTTCTCAGAGAGTAGGCTTTTCATGAGGGCCATATAGGGAGGCATCTTCTCTAATACCTCAGCAAAAGGAATATTGATGTGCAACTTTTTAAAGATTTCCAAGAACTGAGCGAACTGCTCATCTTTGGTCTCCTCTTGAAGCTTATGAGGGTGTGGTACTTCATGCTCCTGTGCCACCAATGGGGCATGAAACAATGTGCTTCCACCCCTTTCTTGAGCCTTTTCTTCCTTCAATTCCTTAGCAGCATGCACCTCCTTAGGCTCGGTCTCCTTGGTCATGGTGAGAGCCTTGCACTCTAATGACTTGCATCATCTACCTCTTTCTCCTATCTAAAAGGACCATAAAAAGAGTATAATCTCATTCAACCAATGCAATTTCATGAGTTAAATGGTGAATATTATGGTACATTGCTTTGAAATGAGTTTTTGTTGAATTTTAGGTGAAAAGAGAAACAAAAGAAGAAGGAAGCAAGAAAGAGAAGCTGCACGTATGAGCTGGGTATGCCACTTGGTACAAATGCCACCAAATTGTATGGGCGTGGCATGCCAGTTATTAAATCCAGAGAAGAATTCCATGGAGCTTTCAATGGGCGTGGCACGCCAGGGAGAGGAAGCACAATGGGCGTGGCACGCCAAGGCCAAGCCTGGCGCGCCAGTTATAAACTCAAGAAAAGGGACAATGAGCTTTAGTATAGGCATGGCACGCCAACCATAAATTCCAGAGAGCATTCTTGAAGGTCCATAAGGGGTGTGGCACGCCAGGCTGGGCGTGGCATGCCAACGCCACCATCTACAATGGGCGTGCCACTTGAGGTCGAAGGCGTGTGGTGCACGAAATTGCAATCACACTTTTGCAATCCCGCACAACTAACCAGCAAGTGCACTGGGTCGTCCAAGTAATACCTTACGTGAGTAAGGGTCGATCCCACGGAGATTGTCGGCTTGAAGCAAGCTATGGTTATCTTGTAAATCTTAGTCAGGATATCAGAAATTATCAAGGTTGATTGTGAAAAGTAAAAGAACATGAAATAAGTACTTGTTATGCAGTAATGGAGAATAGGTTGAGGTTTTGGAGATGCTCCATCTTCTGAATCTCTGCTTTCCTACTATCTTCTTCATCAAACACGCAAAGCTCCTTCCATGGCAAGCTGTATGTAGGGTTTCACCGTTGTCAGTGGCTACCTCCCATCCTCTCAGTGGAAATGTTCAACGCACCCTGTCACGGCACGGCTATCCATCTGTCGGTTCTCGATCAGGCCGGAATAGAATCCATTGATTCTTTTGCGTCTGTCACTAACGCCCCGCCTTCAGGAGTTTGAAGCTCGTCACAGTCATTCAATCATTGAATCCTACTCAGAATACCACAGACAAGGTTTAGACCTTCCGGATTCTCTTGAATGCCGCCATCAGTTCTAGCTTATACCACGAAGATTCTGATTAAGGAATCCAAGAGATATCTACTCAATCTAAGGTAGAACGGAGGTGGTTGTCAGGCACACGTTCATAGTTGAGAATATGATGAGTGTCACGGATCATCACATTCATCCGGGTTAAGAACAAGTGATATCTTAGAATGGAAGCAAGCATGATTGAATAAGAAACAGTAGTAATTGCATTAATCCATCAAGACACAGCAGAGCTCCTCACCCCCAACCATGGGGTTTAGAGACTCATGCCGTGGAAGGTACACAAAGAAACGTGTAAAGTGTCATGAGGTACAGATACAATGTCAAGAGATCCTATTAATAGTGAACTAGTAACCTAGGGTATACAGAAATGAGTAAATGATGTAAAAATCCACTTCTGGGTCCACTTAGTGTGTGCTTGGGCTGAGCATTGAAGCTTTTATGTGTAGAGACCTTTTCTGGAGTTAAACGTCAGCTTTCATGCCAGTTTGGGCGTTTAACTCCAAGTTTTATGCCAATTCCAGCGTTAAACGCTGGAAGTTCTGAGGCTGATTTGCAACGCCGGTTTGGGCCATCAAATCTCAGGCAAAGTATGGACTATTATACATTGCTGGAAAGCCCAGGATGTCTACTTTCCAATGCCGTTGAGAGCGCGCCAATTGGGCTTCTGTAGCTCCAGAAAATCCACTTCGAGTGCAGGGAGGTCAGAATCCAACAACATCTGCAGTCCTTTTCAGCCTCTAAATCAGATTTTTGCTCAGATCCCTCAATTTCAGCCAGAAAATACCTGAAATCACAGAAAAACACACAAACTCATAGTAAAGTCCAGGAAAGTGAATTTTAACTAAAAACTAATAAAAATATACTAAAAACTAACTAAATCATACTAAAAACATACTAAAAACAATGCCAAAAAGCGTATAAATTATCCGCTCATCACAACACCAAACTTAAATTGTTGCTTGTCCCCAAGCAACTGAAAATTAAAATAGAATAAAAAGAAGAGAATATACTATAGACTCCAAAATATCAAAGAAACATAGCTCCAATTAGATGAGCGGGACCAGTAGCTTTTTGCTTCCGAACAGTTTTGGCATCTCACTCTATCCTTTGAAGTTCAGAATGATTGGCATCTATAAGAACTCAGAACTCAGATAGTGTTATTGATTCTCCTAGTTAAGTATAATGATTCTTGAACATAGCTAGTGTATGAGTCTTGGCTGTGGCCCAAAGCACTCTGTCTTCCAGTATTACCACCGGATACATACATGCCACAGACACATAATTGGGTGAACCTTTTCAGATTGTGACTCAGCTTTGCTAGAGTCCCCAATTAGAGGTGTCCAGGGTTCTTAAGCACACTCTTTTTGCCTTGGTTCACAACTTTATTTCATTCTTTTTTTTCTTTCTTTTTCTTTTTCTCTCTCTCTTTTTTTTTCGAAAATTTTTCTCTTTTTTTTTTTGTATTCATTGCTTTTTCTTGCTTCAAGAATCATTTTGATGATTTTTCAGATCCTCAGTAACATGTCTCCTTTTTCATCATTCTTTCAAGAGCCAACAATTTTAACATTCTCAAAACAACAAATTCAAAAGACATATGCACTGTTCAATCATTCATTCAGAAAATAAAAAAGTATTGTCACCACATCAAACTAATTCAACTAGTTTCAAGGATAAATTCGAAATCCTGTACTTCTTGTTCTTTTGTGATTAAAGCATTTTTCATTTAAGAGAGGTGATGGATTCATAGGACATTCATATCTTTAAGGCATAAACTTTAAGAAAAAGACTCAAAAATAGAAAACAAACAAAAATTTAAATAGGCTCCTAATGATAGAGGTTTTCACAGAGTTAGGACTCAACAACCTTGATTTTGAGAAGTGGATGCTCCCTCAAATTGATGGGAGAACTTTTGGCGTTTCAGCTCTTGGAGTTCACGCCCCTGCTTCTCTTGTTCCTTCAGCAATTTGCAGAGCATGCAGTTCTGATTCTGCTGTTCTTCCTTAAGTTGCTCCATAGTCTCTTGCAACTTGGTGATAGATGCTTCTAGGCTGGCCCAGTAGCCAATTTCAGGAAATTTAGGGAGGAACTCCTGCGCCCTCCTTTTGATAGAGTTGTCTTGCATTTGTCCTTCCATTGACTTCTTGGTGATTGGATGTTCAATGGGTATGAATTCATCTACTCCCATCTTTACCCCAGCCTCTTTACAGAGCAAGGAGATCAAGCTTGGGTAAGCCAATTTGGCTTCAGTGGAATTCTTATTTGCAATTGTGTAGATCTCACAAGCAATCACATGATGAACCTCCACTTCTTTTCCCAGCATAATGCAATGAATCATCACTACTCTCTTGATGGTGACCTCAGAACGGTTGCTAGTGGGCAGTATGGAACGCCCAATAAAATCTAGCCAACCTCTTGCAATTGGTTTGAGGTCTCCCCTCTTGAGTTGGTTTGGGACACCCTTTGAATTGGTTATCCACTTAGTTCCAGGGAGGCATATGTCCTCTAGAACTTGATCCAACCCTTTATCTGCTCTCACCATTCTCCTATTAAAGGATTCAGGATCATCTTGCAGTTGAGGCAATTTGAAGATTTCTCTTATTTTGTCCAGATGGAAGTACATAACTTTCCCTCTGACCATGGTTCTGTAAGTATGGTAAGCGGTTCCAGTCATTCTCTGCTTATCTGTTAGCCACAGATTTGAGTAGAATTCCTGAACCATATTCCTTCCAACCTTTATCTCAGGATTGGTTAGAACTTCCCATCCTCCGTTTCGGATTTGCTCTTGGATCCCCGGATATTCATCTTCTTTCAGATCAAATTTTACTTCCGGGATCACTGACCTCAGACCCATTATTTTGTGATAATGGTCTTCATGTTCTTTGGTTAAGAACTTCTCTTGATTCCAAAGATTCTTTGGATTATTCTCTTTCTTTCCTCTTAAATTGGTTTGTTTTCCCTTAGGAGCCATGACCTTGATGAATCTTGGCTTAATGATCACGGAAAAGCACACCAAACTTAGAGGTTTGCTTGTCCTCAAGCAAAAGAAAGGAAGGAAGAGAGAGAGGAGAAGAGCAAATTCGAATGGTGTGGGGGAATGAGGAGGCCGAACTTGTATTTATAAGGGGGGGGGGGGGGGAGATTTCGAAAAAATTGAAAAGAGATTTGAGAAGATATGGAGAGGATTTGAGAGAAGGGTGAGTTTTTGAATAAGATTTGGGATTGATTTGAGATAGATTTGAAGAATGGTTATGATTTTTGAAGATTTGAAAGTGAATGATGAAAGGTTAAAGTGTATTTATGTAGAAGAGTATGGGTAAGAAAAGGAAAGTTTAAAAAAAATTTGATTGAAAAATGAAATCTTGGTCCCCCACCTTTCTGGCGTTAAACGCCCAGAATGGCATCCATTCTGGCGTTTAACGCCCATTTGATGCCCATTGTGGGCGTTTAACGCCCAGCTAGGTGCCCTGGCTGGCGTTAAACGCCAGAATCCCCTTTGTCACTGGGCGTTTTGCTAAACGCCCAGGATGCTGCACACCTGGCGTTAAACGCCCAGGATGGTGCCCATTCTGGCGTTTAACGCCCAGAATGGCACCATTCCTGGCGTTAAACGCCCAGAATGGTACCCATTCTGGCGTTTAACGCTCAAAATGCCCCTTACTGGCGTTTTTTTGCCAGTAAGCTCTTTTTCTCTGCTTTTTGAGCTGAATCCTTCTGTAACTCTGTGAATTCCTTCATTTTTGATACTTGCCTCTGTAAAAACAAATCATATAACCTCCTAATGACTGGGTTGCCTCCCAGCAAGCGCTTCTTTACTGTCTTTAGCTGGACCTTTACTGAGAATCACTCAAGTCTCAGTTTTGAGCATTCCTGCTCAAAATTGCTTTCAAGATAATGCTTAATTCTCTGTCCATTAACAATGAACTTTTTGTCAGAATCAATATCCTGAAGTTCAACATATCCATATGGTGACACTCCTGTAATCACATACGGACCCCTCCACCGGAATTTAAGTTTTCCTGGAAACAATTTGAGCCTAGAGTTGAAGAGCAGAACTTTTTGTCCTGGCTCAAAGACTCTGGTTGACAACTTCTTGTCATGCCACTTCTTTGCCTTTTCCTTATAAATTTTTGTATTTTCAAAGGCATTGAGTCTGAACTCCTCTAGCTCATTTAACTGGAGCAATCTTTTTTCACCAGCTAACTGAGCATCCATGTTTAGGAATCTGGTTGCCCAGTAGGCTTTATGTTCCAGTTCCACGGGCAGATGACATGCCTTCCCATACACCAGTTGGTATGGAGAGGTTCCTATAGGAGTCTTGAATGCTGTTCTGTATGCCCACAGAGCATCATCCAAGCTCTTTGCCCAATCCTTTCTTCAGGCTATCACAGTCCGTTCTAGGATTCTTTTTAGCTCTCTGTTAGAGACTTCAGCTTGCCCATTTGTCTGTGGATGATACGGAGTTGCCACTTTGTGGCTAATTCCATATCTAACCATAGCAGAGTATAGCTGTCTATTGCAGAAATGAGTGCCCCCGTCACTGATTAGTACTCTGGGAACACCAAACCTGCTGAAGATGTGTTTCTGGAGGAATTTCAGCACGGTCTTGGTATCATTAGTGGGTGTAGCAATTGCTTCTACCCACTTAGATACATAGTCCACTGCCACCAGAATGTAAGTGTTTGAGTATGATGGTGGGAATGGCCCCATGAAGTCAATTCCCCATACATCAAACAATTCTATCTCTAATATCCCTTGTTGAGGCATGGCATATCCGTGAGGTAAGTTACCAGCTCTTTGGCAACTGTCACAGTTACGCACAAACTCTCGGGAATCTTTATAGAGAGTAGGCCAGTAGAAGCCACATTGGAGGACTTTAGTGGCTGTTCGCTCACTTCCAAAATGTCCTCCATACTGTGATCCATGGCAATGCCATAGGATCCTTTGTGCTTCTTCTCTGGGTACACATCTGCGGATCATTCCATCTGCACATCTCTTAAAGAGATATGGCTCATCCCATAGGTAGTACTTGGCATCTGAAATTAATTTCTTTCTTTGCACTCTGCTGTACTCCTGGGGTATGAACCTCACAGCTTTATAGTTTGCAATGTCTGCAAACCATGGAGCTTCCTGAATGGCAAAGAGTTGCTCATCTGGGAAAGTCTCAGAGATCTCAGTAGAAGGGAGGGACGTCCCAGCTACTGGTTCTATTCGGGACAGATGATCAGCTACTTGGTTCTCTGTCCCTTTTCTGTCTCTTATTTCTATATCAAACTCTTGCAGAAGCAACACCCATCTTATTAGCCTGGGTTTTGAATCCTGCTTTGTGAGTAAGTATTTAAGAGCAGCATGGTCAGTGTACACAACCACTTTGGATCCCACTAGATAGGATCTAAACTTGTCAATGGCATAGACCACTGCAAGTAACTCTTTTTCTGTGGTTGTGTAGTTCTTCTGTGCGTCATTTAGAACACGGCTGGCATAATAAATGACGTGCAGAAGCTTGTTATGCCTCTGTCCCAACACTGCACCAATGGCATGGTCACTGGCATCACACATTAGTTCAAATGGCAATGTCCAATCTGGTGCAGAGATGACTGGTGCTGTGAGCAGGTTAGCTTTCAGGGTCTCAAATGCCTGCAGACACTGTGTGTCAAACACAAATGGTGTGTCAGCAGCTAGCAGATTACTCAGAGGTTTTGCAATTTTCGAAAAATCCTTTATGAACCTTCTGTAGAATCCTGCATGCCCCAGAAAGCTTCTGATTGCCTTAACATTGGCAGGTGGTGGTAATTTTTCAATTACCTCTACCTTTGCCTTATCAACCTCTATTCCCCTGCTTGAAATTTTGTGCCCAAGGACAATTCCCTCAGTCACCATAAAGTGACATTTCTCCCAGTTTAAAACCAGGTTAGTCTCTTGGCACCTTTTCAGGACAAGTGCTAGGTGATTAAGACAGGAGCTGAATGAGTCTCCATATACTGAGAAGTCATCCATGAAGACTTCCAGAAATTTCTCTACTATATCTGAGAAGATAGAGAGCATGCACCTTTGAAAGGTTGCAGGTGCATTGCACAGACCAAAAGGCATCCTTCTGTAGGCAAACACGCCAGAAGGGCAAGTAAATACTGTTTTCTCTTGGTCCTGAGGATCTACTGCAATTTGGTTGTAGCCTGAATAGGCATCCAAAAATCAGTAATAATCATGACCAGCTAGTCTTTCTAGCATTTGGTCTATGAATGGTAAAGGAAAATGATCCTTTCTGGTGGCTGTATTGAGCCTTCTGTAGTCAATACACATACGCCACCCTGTGACTGTTCTTGTAGGAACTAGTTCATTTTTTTCATTATGAACCACTGTCATGCCTCCTTTTTTGGGGATAACTTGGACAGGGCTCACCCAGAGGCTATCAGAAATAGGATAAATAATCCCAGCCTCTAGTAATTTAGTGACCTCTTTCTGCACCACCTCTTTCATGGCTGGATTTAGCCTCCTCTGTGGTTGGACCACTGGTTTGGCATTATCCTCCAACAGGATCTTGTGCATGCATCTAGCTGGGCTAATGCCCTTAAGATCACTTGTGGACCACCCAAGAGCTGTCTTGTGTGTCCTTAGCACTTGAATCAGTGCTTCCTCTTCCTGTGGATTCAAAGCAGAGCTTATAATCACTGGAAAAGTGTCACCCTCTCCCAGAAATGCATACTTCAGGGATGGTGGTAGTGGTTTGAGTTCAGGTTTGGGAGGCTTATCCTCCTCCTGAGGAATTTTCGAAAATTCCTTTGTTTCCTGTGGTTCTTCTTGATCAGGCTGAGCATCCTTGAAGATGTCTTCAAGCTCTGATTCTAGGCTTTCAGTCATATTGATCTCCTCCACCAAAGAGTCAATAATGTCCGCGCCCATGCAGTCATTTGGTGTGTCTGGATGCTGCATAGCTTTCACAGCATTCAACTTGAACTCATCCTCATTAACTCTCAGGGTTACTTCCCCTTTTTGTACATCAATGAGAGTCCGTCCAGTTGCTAGGAAAGGTCTTCCTAGAATGAGAGTTGCACTCTTGTGCTCCTCCATTTCCAGCACCACAAAGTCAGTTGGAAAGGCAAATGGCCCAACCTTGACAATCATGTCCTCTATTATGCCTGATGGATGTTTAATGGAGCCATCAGCAAGTTGGAGGCATATCCTGGTTGGTTTGACTTCTCCAGTCAACCCAAGCTTTCTGATAGTGGATGCAGGTATTAGATTGATGCTTGCTCCAAGATCACATAGGGCTGTCTTGGTGCAAGCGCCTTCTAATGTGCATGGTATCATAAAGCTTCCTGGATCTTGAAGCTTTTCTGGTAAGCTTTTCAGAATGACTGCACTGCATTCTTCAGTGAGAAATACTTTTTCAGTTTCTCTCCAATCCTTCTTATGACTTAAGATCTCTTTCATGAACTTAGCATAAGAAGGTATTTGCTCAAGTGCCTCTGCAAACGGAATCTTTATTTCAAGAGTCCTTAGATAATCTGCAAAGCGGGCAAATTGCTTATCCTGCTCCGCTTGGCGGAGTTTCTGAGGATAAGGCATCTTGGCTTTATATTCTTCAACCTTAGTTGCTGCAGGTTTGTTCCTTACAGAAGTGGTTGAAGAAGCCTTGTTAGAGGGATTACTGTCAGCACTCTCAGGTGTCTGATCCTCCCTTGGCGTCTGAACGCCAGGAATGGGTGAAGATTGGGCGTTAAACGCCAACTTCTCTCCCTTTTCTGGCGTTTGAACGCCAGAACTGGGCAAGGAATGGGCGTTTAACGCCAGCTTTCCTTCCCTCTCTGGCGTTTGAACGCCAAAAGTATTCCTCTCTGGGCCCTTACTGTCCTCAGAGGGATTTTGAACAGTGGGTTGGTTATCCTCTGTCAATTGTTCCTTATTTGGCCTTTTGCTCTTTTGAGCAGTGTTGTCCAGTGTCTTCCCACTCCTCAGTTGAACTGCTTGACATTCCTCTGTTATCTGTTTAGATATTTGCTGTTTTGCTTGATTCAACTGCAGTTCTATATTCTTGTTAGCAACTTTAGTTTCATGGAGCATCTCTTTAAATTCTGCTAACTGTTCTGTCATCAGGAGCAATTGTTGATTAAGCTCAATCATCTGTTCTTGAGGATTAGGGTCAGTGACTACTGTCATGACTTCCTCTTTTGGAGAGAACTCATTGCTAGAGTACAAATATTGATTTCTAGCAACAGTGTCTATAAGCTCTTGAGCTTCTTCAATTGTCTTCCTCATGTGGATAGATCCACCAGCTGAGTGGTCTAAAGACATCTGAGCTTTTTCTGTAAGCCCATAGTAGAAGATGTCTAACTGTACCCATTCTGAAAATATTTCAGAGGGGCATTTTCTTAGCATACCTCTATACCTCTCCCAGGCATTATAAAGGGATTCATTATTCTCTTGTTTAAAGCCTTGGATGTCCAGCCTTAGCTGTGTCATCCTCTTTGGAGGGTAAAAGTGATTCAGGAATTTATCTGATAACTGTTTCCATGTCTTTATGCTTGCTGTAAGTTGGTTATTCAACCACCTTTTAGCTTGATCTTTTACAGCAAATGGAAACAGTAATAATCTGTAGACATCCTGATCTACCTCTTTATCATGTACTGTGTCAGCAATTTGTAAGAACTATGCCAGAAACTCAGTAGGCTCTTCCTGTGGAAGACCGGAATACTGGCAATTTTGCTGCACTATGATAATGAGTTGAGGATTTAGCTCAAAGCTGCTTGCTTTGATGGGAGGTGTACAGATGCTACTCCCATATGCAGCTGTAATGGGGTTAGCATATGACCCCAGAGTCCTTCTGGACTGATCAATCCCACTTAGGTCCATAGTGGATAAAGGGAACTGATATGGATTGCAAATAGATAATTTTGTTTTTTTTTTGAATTAACCGAAAAATAAAATAAAAACAAAAGGAAAATTAAATTAAAAAAATTCGAAAATTAAAAGAAAATGAGATCAAAGCAAATTGAAAAGTGAATCAATTAGTTAATTAAAAAGATTTTGAGATTAGCAATTAGAAAGATATGATTGAAAAATTTTTATGAAAAAGATTTGATTTTTGAAAAGAGGAAAGAGAAAAACAACAAAATGACACCAAACTTAAAATTTTTAGAAAATCAAACACTAATTTTCAAAAATTTTTAAGGGAAAAACACAAAGAGGACACCAAACTTAGAATTTTTACGGATCAAAAAGGGACTAAGGACATGCAAAATCGAAAATTAAAAGAAAAGCAAAAGCATGCAATTGACACCAAACTTAAAATATGAAACTAGACTCAACTAAAAGACTCTAAACCAACAAAAATAAAACAGTCCTAATCTAAGCAACAAGATAAGCCGTCAGTTGTCCAAACTCGAACAATCCCCGGCAACGGCGCCAAAAACTTAGTGCATGAAATTGCAATCACACTTTTGCAATCCCGTACAACTAACCAGCAAGTGCACTGGGTCGTCCAAGTAATACCTTACGTGAGTAAGGGTCGATCCCACGGAGATTGTCGGCTTGAAGTAAGCTATGGTTATCTTGTAAATCTTAGTCAGGATATCAGAAATTATCAAGGTTGATTGTGAAAAGCAAAAGAACATGAAATAAGTACTTGTTATGCAGTAATGGAGAATAGGTTGAGGTTTTGGAGATGCTCCATCTTCTGAATCTCTGCTTTTCTACTGTCTTCTTCATCAAACACGCAAAGCTCCTTCCATGGCAAGCTGTATGTAGGGTTTCACCGTTGTCAGTGGCTACCTCCCATCCTCTCAGTGGAAATGTTCAACGCACCCTGTCACGGCACGGCTATCCATCTGTCGGTTCTCGATCAGGCCGGAATAGAATCCATTGATTCTTTTGCGTCTGTCACTAATGCCCCGCCTTCAAGAGTTTGAAGCTCGTCACAGTCATTCAATCATTGAATCCTACTCAGAATACCACAGACAAGGTTTAGACCTTCCGGATTCTCTTGAATGCCGCCATCAGTTCTAGCTTATACCACGAAGATTCTGATTGAGGAATCCAAGAGATATCTACTCAATCTAAGGTAGAACGGAGGTGGTTGTCAGGCACACGTTCATAGTTGAGAATATGATGAGTGTCATGGATCATCACATTCATCCGGGTTAAGAACAAGTGATATCTTAGAATGGAAGCAAGCATGATTGAATAAGAAACAGTAGTAATTGCATTAATCCATCAAGACACAGCAGAGCTCCTCACCCCCAACCATGGGGTTTAGAGACTCATGCCGTGGAAGGTACACAAAGAAACGTGTAAAGTGTCATGAGGTACAGATACAATGTCAAGAGATCCTATTAATAGTGAACTAGTAACCTAGGGTATACAGAAATGAGTAAATGACGTAAAAATCCACTTCTGGGTCCACTTAGTGTGTGCTTGGGCTGAGCATTGAAGCTTTTATGTGTAGAGACCTTTTCTGGAGTTAAACGCCAGCTTTCATACCAGTTTGGGCGTTTAACTCCAAGTTTTATGCCAGTTCCAGTGTTAAACGCTGGAAGTTCTGAGGCTGATTTGCAACGCCGGTTTGGGCCATCAAATCTCGAGCAAAGTATGGACTATTATACATTGCTGGAAAGCCCAGGATGTCTACTTTCCAATGCCGTTGAGATCGCGCCAATTGGGCTTCTGTAGCTCCAGAAAATCCACTTCGAGTGCAGGGAGGTCAGAATCCAACAGCATCTGCAGTCCTTTTCAGCCTCTAAATCAGATTTTTGCTCAGATCCCTCAATTTCAGCCAGAAAATACCTGAAATCACAGGAAAACACACAAACTCATAGTAAAGTCCAGGAAAGTGAATTTTAACTAAAAACTAATAAAAATATACTAAAAACTAACTAAATCATACTAAAAACATACTAAAAACAATGCCAAAAAGCGTATAAATTATCCGCTCATCAGCGTGACACGCCAATGCATTTGAGCATAGTATCATAGAGGAAGCACAAACAAGGGCGTGCCACTTGAGACTTAAGGCGTGGCATGCCAAGGCTTGAAGAGACTCAATACCATAATGGGCGTGTGATTATATAGGTCATTATATAGGTTAGGTGGGAAGTCTAAGCTTATCAAAGATTCAAATATCAAGTCCACTTAACCAAATATGCATCCTACCTTGACCCTAGCCCCATTACAACCTAAAGAAAAGACCTCATGATAAATGTATGTGATGTGCGGAAAACGATCCGACACAAAACTCACCGGCAAGTGTACCAGGTCGCATCAAGTAATAATAACTCACATGAGTGAGGTCGATCCCACAGGGATTGAAGGATTGAGCAATTTTAGTTTAGTGGTTGGTTTAGTTAAGCGAATCAAGTATTGGTTGAGTGATTTGTGTTTAACAGGAAGTAAATGACAGTAAATGTAAAGGGGGAAGGGCAAATTGCAGTAAATTAAAGAGCAGGAAAGTAAACTTGCAGAATCTTAAAGAAAAAGAAAGTAAATGACTGAAACTTAAAGTGCAAGAAATGTAAATTGCAGTAACTTAAATTGCAAGGAACATAAATTGCTTGAATGTAAAAGGGAATTGAGGACAGGGATTGCAGAATTTAAACAAGAGAAATGTGAATTGCAACAATCAATAGAGCAGAAATTGAAATAGAAGCAATGAGGATTCAAATAGAAATTGAAATTAAAATGCAGCAAGGTTCACAGAAGAACCAAAAGTAAATTGGGATCTCAGGGTTCAAGAGACTAGGTAGCAGAGCCTAGATCTCAATTACCTTCCCAGATCCAAGTCCTCAAAGCAATTAACAAGAAATTGAAGAAGAGACAGTAAAGAGAATGTAAATGGATTCAATTATGCAGAAAAGAAACTAAAGAGTTCTTGAGTGGAGATTGAGACAGAATTTCCTCAATTCTTAACACCCAAGAATCAAAACAAGGAAATTAAAAAGACCCAAGCAAGAACGAGGAAGAAGAGAGATCAATTCTCCTCCCCAATTCTCTGAAATCTCAGTGAAGTTTCTCAAAGAAAGTGCAAAATTCAAAAGCAAAGCTAAAAGTTCCCAAAAGTAAAAGTTTTAATTACATCAATGATGAGCGGATAATTTATACACTTTTTGGCATTGTTTTTAGTATGTTTTTGGTATGATCTAGTTAGTTTTTAGTATATTTTTATTAGTTTTTAGTTAAAAATCACTTTTCTGGACTTTACTATGAGTTTGTGTGTTTTTTTGTGATTTCAGGTATTTTCTGGCTGAAATTGAGGGACCTGAGCAAAAATCTGATTCAGAGACTGAAAAGGACTGCAGATGCTGTTGGATTCTGACCTCCCTGCACTCGAAGTGGATTTTCTGGAGCTACAGAAGCCCAATTGGCGCGCTCTCAACGGCGTTGGAAAGTAGACATCCTGGGCTTTCCAGCAATATATGATAGTCCATACTTTGCCCAAGATTTGATGGCCCAAACCGGCGTTCAAAGTCACCCTCAGAAATTCCAGCGTTAAACGCCGGAACTGGCACCTAAATGGGAGTTAAACGCCCAAACTGGCATAAAAGCTGGCGTTTAACTCCAAGAAGAGTCTCTACACGAAAATGCTTCATTGCTCAGCCCAAGCACACACCAAGTGGGCCCGGAAGTGGATTTTTATGTCATTTACTCATCTCTGTATACCCTAGGCTACTAGTTTTCTATAAGTAGGACTTTTTACTATTGTATTGATATATCTGGGTAGCTATCTTCGTGTTTTATGCTATCTTAGATCATTGGGAGGCTGGCCATTCGGCCATGCCTAGACCTTATGCTTATGTATTTTCAACGGTGGAGTTTCTACACACCATAGATTAAGGTGTGGAGCTCTGCTGTACCTCGAGTATTAATGCAATTACTATTGTTCTTCCATTCAATTCCGCTTGTTCTTGTTCTAAGATATCACTTGTTCTTCAACTTGATGAATGTGATGATCCGTGACACTCATCATCATTCTCACTTATGAACAAGGTGACTGACAACCACTTTTGTTCTACAAGCAACCAAGGCTCTAGTGAATATCTCTTGGATTCCTGATTGCACGATGCATGGTTGATCGCCTGACAACCGAGTGCTCGCCTGACAAACGAGCCAACCATTCCGTGAGATCAGAGTCTTCGTGGTATAGACGAGAACTGATGGCAACATTCAAGAGAATCCGGAAGGTCTAACCTTGTCTGTGGTATTCTGAGTAGGATTCAATGATTGAATGACTGTGACGTGCTTCAAACTCCTAGCAGGCGGGGCGTTAGTGACAGACGCAAAAGAATCAATGGATTCTATTCCGGCCTGACCGAGAACCGACAGCTGAATTCCGCGTGCTGTGACAGAGCATATGCAATCGTTTTCACTGAGAGGATGGGAGGTAGCCATTGACAACGGTGAAACCCTACACAAGCTTGCCATGGAAAGGAATAAGAAGGATTGGATGAAGACAGTAGGAAAGCAGAGAGACGGAAGGGAAGGCATCTTCATGCGCTTATCTGAAGTTCCTACCAATGAATTACATATGTATCTCTATCTTTATCTTTTATGTTATTTTCGTTCATCACCATATCCATTTGAGTCTGCCTGACTAAGATTTACAAGATGACCATAGCTTGCTTCATACTAACAATCTCCGTGGGATCGACCCTTACTCGCGTAAGGTTTATTACTTGGACGACCCAGTGCACTTGCTGGTTAGTTGTGCGAAGTTGTGTAATGCCATGGAATTGAGCTACCAAGTTTTTGGAGTTCATGACCGGGGATTATGAGAGTTGTGAAAAAGTATTGTTCACAATTTCGCGCACCAATCAAACTAGCTCCTATTTATACACTTTCTATTCTTGGATTTTGGGATTTGGATGGGCTTTTGATTTGGTGAAGAAATGAATTAAATTGGAATCTTAATTGAATTTTCGGCCCAAAAATAATAGCTCCCAGGAGGCTGCCCTGCCCTTGCGGAGGGCAGGGCAGAAAATTGATGTGTGGTGCGGCTTGGTGCGGGCTGGTGTGGTCTTGATGCGCAGAACGCTGCCCTGCCCGCGCGGAGGGTAGGGCAGGAAAAATTGGTGCGCCAGATGGGTGCTTGGTGCGCTGCTTGGTGCTGCCAGATTCATACCATGGTGCGCCAGAATGGTGCCTTGGTGCACAGGATGCTGCCCTGCCCTCGCGGAGGGCAGGGCAGAAATATATGGTGCTGCCAGGATCGTGCTGTGGTGCGCGCTGGTGCTGCCAGGATAGTGATTTGGTGCGCCAGATTCATGCACCAACAAAATGCTGCCCTGCCCTCGCGGAGGGCAGGGCAGTGTTTCCAAAATGAAGTCCCGCGTTCGAATCCGGGCAGAAACACATGCTCAATCATTTTCCTTGGTTTCTTGGCACGGTAATGGACCTTAGTTCCTTGCTTCCTCATGGTCCCGTGTTCAACTCTTGTGGCAAGCATCATAGGCATTTTTCCTTTGATTTTCTTCCTTGGTGAGCCCGATACTGCCCTTGTGGAGGGCAGGGCAACATTTTCTTCTTCTTGATTTCAAAGCACAAATTTGTGCTCTGCCCTTGTAGTGGGCAGGGCAGAGTTGCCTTCTTTGCTTTGTTCCCTTATGTTGCCCTCCTAGAGGGCAGTGTGCCCTTGTGGAGGGCAAGGCTTGCCTCCCCCCATTGCATGCGGCACACTTTTCCTTCCTTTGACCACACTTTCTTCTCCTTGGGCCACACTTCCTTAGGCCACGCTTTTCCTTTTTTTTTTTCTTTTCTTCACCTACAATAAACCAAAACAACCACTCAAAGTATCACTAAATTCAAGAGGCTTATAAATCAATTAAAATTCAATTAAAATTAGCTTAAACCTCATGATTTAACATTAATTTCATGGTGGTTGCTTGATTTAAAGAAGTTATGCATTTTCACTCCAAATCACTTACTTAAGATGCAAGAAAGTGCATAAATGCTAACAAAACAAGTGAAATTAGCTTGAAAAATGGGTATATGATGACTTGTCATCAGTATGCATGCATGAAATATATGTTGATTGTTAGAAGAAGAACAAATCTTAGAAAGCATGATTAGGGGATAATTGAGAGAATCAACCCTAAACACTTGAGCGAATAGAGTGCAAACACATCCGGTGAGGGTTCGATGCTCGATCACATGTTTCCACCTACAATCATCACTCTTCATGCAAGTTTGTAAAAATATTTAATAATTCAATCCAATTGTGGATTAGACTTGCTAGTCCTTAGCCCTTGTGCATATATGCTTCTTGGAAATTGATTTATTTTAACCAAGCAATTGCATTCATATAGATAGTTGCATATAGGTAGATTGCATATAGTTTATTTACATTGAATAAATGCCATACCCTTACTTCATTCTTGATTTAAGCATGAGGACATGCTTGGTTTAAGTGTGGGGAGGTTGATAAACCCCATTTGTAAGGTTTATCTTGTGCTTGATTTAAGGGATTTTATGACCTTTTACCCACATTTATCCATTGAAATAGCATGGTTTTATAACTTCTCCTTTAATTGTGCTTAAGAGTGAAAACATGCTTTTTAGGACTTAAAATAGCTAAATCTAATTCTCCTTGATTCTATTAGATGCATTGATATGTTTGTTAAGTGACTTAAGGTTTAGGAGGCAAAGATTGGACCAAGGGAATGAAGGAAAAGCATATAGAAATGGAGAACTCATGGAGAAATGAAAGAACCGGAAAGCTATCAAGCCGACCTCTTTGCACTTAATCGACCATAACTTGAGCTACAGAGGTCCAAATAATGCGGTTCCAGTTGGGTTAGAAAGCTAACATCTGGGGCTTCGAAACAATATAAGATTTGCCATAGTTGCTATACGTATGGTGGTGCGCACGCGCATAGTACGCGCACACGCTGTTGCTGCCACCTGGTTCACTTAAAGCAAAACGTGGCCAGCGAATTCTAAAGCTTTGTGGGCCCAATCCAACTCATTTATGATGCTATTTAACCCAAGGAATGAAGAGGAAAACAGATGTTAGTTACCATTAGTCATAGTTTAGTTTTAGAAGTAGTTTCTAGAGAGAGAAGCTCTCACTTCTCTCTAGGATTAGGATTAGGATTAGGTTTAGTTCTTAGATCTAGGTTTTAATCTTTGCTTTCTTCTACTTCTACCTCTCAATTCTTTGTTGTTACATTCACCATTCTTCCATTCTTTTGTTGCAATTTCCTTTATGTTGTTCTTATGCTTTGTTGTAGATCTACTATTGTTCCTTCCATTTTCCTTCAATTAAATAAGAGGTAATTCATAATAATTGTTCTTCTTTGCTTTTCTATTGTTGATCTCTTGCCTTTGTAGTTAGATCTCTCTTTAATTCTTGCAATTTATGTTGTTTACTTTTATTGCCTTTTATGTGTTTGATGAAATGCCTCTTCTAGATATAGTATAGATTTTGTTCCTCTTGGCCTAGGTAGAGTAATTAGTGACACTTGAGTTATCTAATTCCTTTGTTGATTGGTAATTGGAGAGATTGCTAATTGGTTTGGAGTGCACTAAAGCTAGTCTTTCCTTGGGAGTTGGCTAGGACTTGTGGCTCAAGTCAATTCATCCACTTGACTTTCCTTTATTTAGTAAGGGTTAACTAAGTGGTAGCAATGAACAATTCTCATCACAATTGAGAAGGATAACTAGGATAGGACTTCTAATTTTCATACCTTACCAAGAGCCTTTTATAGTTGTTAGTTTATTTTCATTGCCATTTACTTTCATGCTTCTTATCCAAAACCCCAAAACACATTTCTAACCAATAACAAGACACTTTATTGTAATTCCTAGGGAGAACGACCCGAGGTTTGAATACTTCGGTTATTAATTTTAGGGGTTTGTTACTTGTGACAAACAATCTTTTGTATGAAAGGATTATTGTTGGTTTAGAAACTATACTTGCAACGAGAATTCATTTGTGAAATTCTAAACCGTCAAAAATCCAATCATCAGCGTGCTACTTGAGATCGAAGGTGTGGCACGCCAGCACAAGCCTCCATGGAAAAAGATGAATGGGCGTGCCACTTTGGACTCTAGGCGTGGCACGCCAAGGCAACATGAAGAGGGGTGTGCCACTTGGGACCTAGGCGTGGCACGCCAGTATAGTTGACCAGAGAAGAGAATGAAGCCCTTATCAAGGGCATGGTACGCCAGCTACTGGGCGTGCGACACCAGCTACTGGGCGTGCCACGCCAGTTTAACATTCTAGAGAAAAGGGAGAAGAGTTTACTAAGGGCATGGCATGACAGACCTGGACGTGCCACGCTAGTTCAAATTTCCAGAAGAGGATGATCATTCTTTATTGTGGGCATGGCACTCCAGACCTGGGCGTTCCATTCCAGTTCTAGTATCCAGAGAGGAAGAAGAGAAGAAGCCACTATGGGCGTGCCACTTGAGCTCGAAGGCGTGGCACGCCAAGCCAAGCTGAGAAGCTGGGCGTGGCACGCCACTCACACGCCAGACATATGGTTCATTTTATGAGTTTTTTCTTTTATTTTCAATTGTAATTTTCTTTTCCTTTTTGTAAATTTTAAATTCTAGTGCTAGGAGTAGTATAAATACCCTCTAAGAGTACCAAAAAAGGGGGTTAGCTAGTGGGTTAGAAAGTTGGATTGATATCTTAGCTTAGTTTTACTTTTACACTTCACTTTATCTTCTTCCATCTCTTGTACTTTTCTATAAGCTATGAGTAGCTAAACTCCCTCTCATTGGGAGAAGAAGCTCTATTGTACTTGATGAATTAATGATAGTGAACTTTTTCTTCTCTTCATCTTCTCTTTGATTTTCTAGAAGGAATTTCGTTCTTCATGCTTAATGTTCAATCATCTTGAGAAAGAGGTTGAATGCAAAACGGATTTCATGGAAACCTTGGAAAAGGAAACATAAAACTATGCTTGAAATCCCTTCTCACACTTGAGTAGATATGAGTTTTGGGATTGGATATGGCAAAATGAAATCCACCCACTATTTGGATCTATGAGGATGTGTGGTATAATCAGGGACCAAGTATATCTCTCTTCATGAGCAATTAGACCAAGGTATTGGCTGATTATCAAGGTTTGAGAGATTGAATCACTAAGGGATTGGGGTTCAATCAATCATGATTTTCAAGAGGTCAATGAGTTGCATGATTGAAGATGAGATAATCTGAATTTAATCCAAAGAGAGCAATATCTCCTAATCCCAATGAATTCCCCTATTCTTATCTTTCCTATTCTTTATAGTTTTCCTTTAATTTCTGCTATTACCCATTCCCCATTTACAATTCAGTCATTTATGTTCCAGCACTTTACATTCTTGTCATTTACTTTTCTGCACTTTATTGCTTTTCTTTACTTTTAAGTCATTTACATTTTTGCTATTTAGAATTCTGCACTCAACAATTTTTATTGATTAGCTTAACTAAAATTACCCATTAACTAAAGTTGTTCAATCAATCAATCTCTGTGGGATTCGACCCCACTCTACTGTGGGTTATTACTTGACGATAATTTGGTGCGCTTGCCAAAGAACGGATTCATTATATAGTGGGTAAATTCCGGTCATCAAGTTTTATGGCGCCGTTACCGGAGATTGATTTTGAATTGACAATGATTAAGTTGATGAGTGTTTAGATTAAGCATTTTTTTACTTTGTTAGTCTCTTTAATTTCAGTCTTTACTTTATTCATTTCGTGTAGTATTTTAACTCTTAACTGTTCATTGTATATTTATCCACTCTAACAAGAAGCACACTAACTGTTTGATACTTTGCATAAATTAATTTTGACTTACCCACCCTTCTTCCAAAGTGATAAGTCTTATTTTAGATTGTGTTTTGTGTTGTGTATGACAGGGAAAAGAGGAGCTGTAACCTTCTACAATTCTGAACCGGAGAGAACATTTTTGAGATTGAAAAGAGAAGTAATGGCAAGAGGTAAAAGAGTGGTTGGTGAAGAAGAAGAAGAGAATCTAACCCAAACCATGGAAGGTGAAGTGATGAGCGGATAATTTATACGCTTTTTGGCACTGTTTTTAGTATGTTTTTAGTACATTTTAGTTAGTTTTTAGTATGTTTTTATAAGTTTTTATTTAAAATTCACTTTTTTGGGCTTTACTATAAGTTTGTGTATTTTTCTGTGATTTCAGGTAATTTCTGGCTGAAATTGAGGGACCTGAGCAAAAATCTGATTCAGATGCTGAAAAAGGACTGCAGATGCTGTTGGATTCTGACCTCCATGCACTCAAAGTGAATTTTTTGGAGCTACAGAAGCCCAATTGGCGCGCTCTTAATTGCATTGGAAAGTAGACATCCTGAGCTTTTCAGAAATGTATAATAGTCCATACTTTGCCCGAGATTTGATGGCCCAAACCGGCGTTGCAAATCAGCTTCAGAATTCCCGGCGTTTAACGCCGAAACTGGCACAAAAGTTGGAGTTAAACGCCCAAACTGGCACAAAAGTTGGCGTTTAACTCCAGGAAAAGTCTCTGCACTTGAAAGCTTCAATGCTTAGCCCAAGCACACACCAAGTAGACCCCGGAAGTGGATTTTTACGTCATTTACTCATTTCTGTATATCCTAGGTTACTAGTTCACTATAAATAGGATCTTTTGACATTGTATCTTTACCTCATGACACATTACACGTTTCTTATTGTATCTTCTACGGCATGAGTCTCTAAACCCCATGGTTGAGGGTGAGGAGCTCTGCTGTGTCTTGATGGGTTAATGCAATTACTACTGTTTTTCATTCAAAAGCGCTTGTTTCCACTCTAAGATATCACTTGCTCCTCAACTTGATGAATGTGATGATCTGTGACACTCATCATCATTCTCACCTATAAACGTGTGCCTGGCAACCACCTCCGTTCTACTTTAGATTGAGTGGATATCTCTTGGATTCTTTAGCCAGAATCTTCGTGGTATAAGCTAGAATTGATGGCGGCATTCAAGAGAACCCGGAAGGTCTAAACCTTGTCTGTGGTATTCTGAGTAGGATTCAAGGATTGAATGACTGTGACGGGATTCAAACTCGCGATTGTGGGGCGTTAGTGACAGACACAAAAGAATCACTGGATTCTATTCCGACATGATCGAGAACTGACAGATGAATAGCCGTGCTGTGACAGAGTGCGTTGAACATTTTCACTGAGAGGATGGGAGGTAGCCATTGACAACGGTGAAACCCTACATACAGCTTGCCATGGAAGGAGCCTTGCGTGTATGAAGAAGAAGACAGTAGGAAAGCAGAGATTCAGAAGATAGAGCATCTCCAAAACCTCAACCTGTTTTCCATTACTGCAAAACGAGTATTTATTTCATGTTCTTCTACTTTTCACAATTAAACCTGAGAATTATTGATATCCTGACTAAGAGTTACAAGATAACCATAGCTTGTTTCAAGCCGACAATCTTCGTGGGATCAACCCTTACTCACGTAAGGTATTACTTGGACGACCCAGTGCACTTGCTGGTTAGTTGTGCGGGATTGCAAAAGTGTGATTGCAATTTCGTGCACCAAGTTTTTGGCGCCGTTGCCGGGGATTGTTCGAGTTTGGACAACTGACGGTTTATTTTGTTGCTTAGATTAAGAATATTTTATTTTTGTGGTTTAGAGTCTTTTACTTGAGTTTAGTTTTATATTTTAAGTTTGGTGTCAATTGCATGCTTTTATTTTCTTTAAAATTTTTGAAATTGCATGTCCTTAGTTCTTTCTTTATTTTTAAAAAATTTCTAAGTTTGGTGTCTTCTTTGTGTTTTCCTTTAAATTTTCGAAATTTTGTGTTTGATTTTCTAAAAATTTTAAGTTTGGTATTATTTTGTTATTTTTCTCTTTCCTCATTAAAATTCAAAAATAAAAAAAATATCCTTTCCTTGTTTTACTCATAATTTTCGAAATTTTGCATTAATTTTCAAAATCATATCTTTTTTTTAGTCAAGTCAAAATTCTAATTTCAAAAATTGATTTTTTTCAAATCTTTTTCAAAAATAATTTTCAATCATATCTTTTTAATTGCTAATTCCAAAATCTTTTTAATTAATTAATTAATTTAGTTTTCAATTTGCTTTGATTTTATTCTCTTTTGGTTTTCGAATTTTTATTTTATTTTCCATTTATTTTATTTTATTATTTTCGGTTACTTTTAATTAAAATAAAAAAATAATAATAATAAAATAAAATAATATCCACATCATCTCCCGTTCTCCATCATGGACCTAAGTGGAATTGAGCAGTCCAGAAGGACTCTGGGGTCATATGCTAACCCCATTACAGCTGCATATGGGAGTATCATCTGTATACCTCCCATTAAAGCAAGCAGCTTTGAGCTAAATCCTCAGCTCATTATCATGGTGCAGCAAAATTGCCAGTATTCTGGTCTTCCACAGAAAGAACCTACTGAGTTTCTGGCACAGTTCTTGCAAATTGCGGCACAGTACGTGATAAAGAAGTGGATCAGGATGTCTATAGATTATTACTATTTCCATTTGCTGTGAAAGATCAAGCTAAGAGGTGGTTGAATAACCAACCCACAGCAAGCATAAAAATATGGAGACAGTTATCAGACAAATTCCTGAATCAATTTTACCCTCCAAAAAGGATGACACAGCTAAGGCTGGACATCCAAGGCTTTAAACAAGAGGATCATGAATCCCTTTATAATGCCTGGGAGAGGTACAGAGGTATGCTAAGGAAATGCCCCTCTGAAATGTTCTCAGAGTGGGTACAATTAGACATCTTCTACTATGGGCTTACAGAAAAAGCTCAGATGTCTCTAGACCACTCAGCTGGTGGATCCATAAACATGCGGAAAATGATTGAAGAGGCTCAAGAGCTCATAGATACGGTTGCTAGAAATCAACATCTATACTCAAGCAGTGAGTCCTCTTTAAAAGAAGAGGCCATGGCAGTAACTAATGGTCCTAATCCTCAAGAACAGATTGTTGAACTTAATCAGCAATTACTTCTTATGACAAAACAATTAGCAGAATTTAAAGAAATACTCCAAGACACTAAAAATGCTAACAAGAATATGGAAGCACAATTGGATCAGACAAAACAGCAGCTATCTAAATAGATAACAGAAGAATGCCAAGCTATTCAATTAAGGAGTGGGAAGACATTGAATGTTTCAACTCAAAGCAGCAGAAAGCCAAGAAAGGAACAACTGACAGAGGATGACCAACCCATTGCCCAAAATCCCTCCGAGGACAGTAAGAGCCCAGAGAGGAATGATTCTGGCGTTCAAACGCCGGAAAAGGGTAAGAAAGTGGCGTTAAACGCCCAATGGATAGCCAAATCTGGCGTTCAAACGCCAGAAAAGGGTTGCAATCTGGCGTTAAACGCCCAAAAAGCACCCAATTCTGGCGTTCAAACGCTACAAAGGGATCAGACACCTGAAAGTGCTGATAGTAACCCCTCTAAGAAGGCTTCTCCAACCACCTCTGTAGGGAATAAACCTGCAGCAACTAAGGTTGAAGAATATAAAGCCAAGATGCCTTATCCTCAGAAACTCTGCCAAGCGGAACAGGATAAACAATTTGCCCGCTTTGTAGATTATCTCAGGACTCTTGAGATAAAAATCCCGTTTGCAGAGGCACTTGAGCAAATACCCTCTTATGCTAAGTTCATGAAACAGATCTTAAGTCATAAGAAGGATTGGAGAGAAACTGAAAAAGTTTTTCTCACTGAAGGATGCAGTGCAGTCATTCTGAAAAGCTTACCAGAGAAGCTTAAAGATCCAGGAAGCTTTCTGATACCATGCACATTAGAAGGTGCTTGTACCAAGACAGCTCTATGTGACCTTGGAGAAAGTATCAACCTAATCCCTGCATCCACTATCAGAAAGCTCGGCTTGACTGAAGAGGTCAAACCAACCCGGATATGTCTTCAACTTGTTGATGGCTCCATTAAATACCCATCAGGCATAATTGATGACATGATTGTCAAGGTTAGGCCATTCGCCTTTCCCACTAACTTTGTAGTGCTGGAAATGGAGGAGCACAAGAGTGCAACCCTCATTCTAGGAAGACCCTTCCTAGCAACTGGACAAACTCTCATTGATGTCAAAAAAGGAGAAGTAACCCTGAGAGTCAATGAGGATGAGTTCAAGTTAAATGTTGTCAATGCTATGCAGCATCCAGACACATCAAATGACTGCATGAGCGTTGATATTATTGACTACTTGGTGGAAGAGATCAATATGACTGAGAGTCTCGAATCAGAACTAGAGGACAGCTTTAAAGATGTTCAGCCTGGTTTGGAGGAACCAGAGGAAATAAAAGAACCTCTGAAAATTGCTCAGGAAGAGGATAAATCTCCTAAACCCGAGCTCAAACCACTACCACCATCCCTGAAATATGCATTTCTGGGAGAAGATGACACTTTTTCGGTGATTATAAGCTCTACTTTAAATCCACAGGACGAGAAAGCACTAATTCAGGTGCTGAGGACACACAAGACAGCTCTTGGGTGGTCCATAAGTGATCTTAAGGGCATTAGCCCAGCAAGATACATGCACAAGATCCTATTCGAGGATGATGCTAAGCCAGTAGTTCAACCACAAAGGCGGCTAAATCCAGCCATGAAGGAGGTGGTGCAGAAAGAGGTCACTAAGTTACTAGAGGCTGGGATTATTTATCCTATTTCTGATAGCCCCTGGGTGAGCCCTGTCCACGTTGTCCTAAGAAGGGAGGCATGACAGTGGTTCATAATAAAAAGAATGAACTAGTTGCTACAAGAACAGTTACAGGGTGGCGCATGTGTATTGACTACAGAAGGCTCAATACAGTCACTAGAAAGGATCATTTTCCTTTACCATTCATAGACCAGATGCTAGAGAGACTAGCAGGTCATGAATACTACTGCTTTTTGGACGGCTACTCAGGTTACAACCAAATTGCAGTAGATCCTCAGGACCAAGAGAAAACAGCATTTACATGTTCTTCTGGAGTATTTGCCTACAGAAGGATGCCTTTTGGTCTATGCAATGCACCTGCAACCTTTCAGAGGTGCATGCTCTCTATCTTCTCTGATATGGTAGAAAAATTCCTGGAAGTCTTTATAGATGATCTAGCACTTGTCCTGTCTTGATCATCTAGCACTTGTCCTGAAAAGGTGCCAAGAGACTAACCTGGTCTTAAACTGGAAGAAATGTCACTTTATGGTGACTGAAGGAATTGTCCTTGGACACAAAATTTCAAGCAAGGGAATAGAGGTGGATCAAGCAAAGGTAGAAGTAATTGAAAAATTACCACCACCTGCCAATGTTAAGGCAATCAGAAGCTTTCTGGGGCATGCAGGATTCTACAGAAGGTTTATAAAGGATTTTTCAAAAATTGCAAAACCTCTAAGCAACCTGCTAGCTGCTGACACACCATTTGTGTTTGACACAGAGTGTCTGCAGGCATTTGAGACCCTGAAAGCCAAGTTGGTCACAGCACCAGTCATCTCTGCACCAGATTGGACATTACCATTTGAACTAATGTGTGATGCCAGTGACCATGCCATTGGTGCAGTATTGGGACAAAGGCATGATAAGCTTCTGCACGTCATTTATTATGGCAGCCGTATTCTAAATGATGCACAGAAGAACTACACAACCACAGAAAAGGAGTTACTTGCAGTGGTTTATGCCATTGACAAGTTCAGATCCTATTTAGTAGGATCAAAAGTGATTGTGTACACTGACCATGCTGCTCTTAAATATCTACTCACAAAGCAGGATTCAAAACCCAGGCTCATAAGATGGGTGTTGCTTCTGCAAGAGTTTGATATAGAAATAAGAGACAGAAAAGGGACAGAGAATCAAGTAGCTGATCACCTGTCCCGGATAGAACCAGTAGCAGGAGCATCCCTCCCTCCTACTGAGATCTCTGAAACCTTTCTGGATGAGCAATTGTTTACTATTCAGGAAGCTCAGTGGCTTGCAGACATTGTAAACTATAAGACTTAAGGTTCTCCTTCTACCACCATGAAGAGGAAGCATGAAAAGCTTCTCTCAATACAGAGTCAAACAAAACCC
Organism: Arachis stenosperma; assembly: GCF_014773155.1. NCBI lineage: Eukaryota > Viridiplantae > Streptophyta > Magnoliopsida > Fabales > Fabaceae > Arachis > Arachis stenosperma. Next base: position 47,036,841 of record NC_080379.1, on the reverse strand, counting down.
CCACATTCAAACTCTAAGTTTGGTGTTGAGAAGCCACAACCAAACTCTAAGTTTGGTGTTGAAAGGCCCCAATCATGCTCTGAGTATATGTGAAGCTCCAGGAGAGCCCACTGTCAAGCTACTGACATTAAAGAAGCGCTTGTTGGGAGGCAACTCAATTTTATCTATTTATTTTCCATTGTTATTTCATATTTTCTGTAGGTTGATGATCATGTGAAGTCACAAAAACAATTGAAAAAGCAAAAACAGAATGAAAAATAGCACACCCTGGAGGAAAAACTTGTTGGCATTTAAACGCCAGTAAGGGTAGCAGAATGGGCGTTAAACACCCAGTCTGGCACCATTCTGGGCGTTTAACGCCAGAAATGGGCACCAGACTGGCGTCTAACGCCAGAAAAGGGCAAGAAGCTGGCGTTAAATGCCAGAAATGGGCACCAGCCCGGCGTTTAACGCTAGGATTGGCAGAAAAGGGCATTTTTGCACGCCACTTGGTGCAGGGATGAGATATCCTTGACACCTCAGGATCTGTGGACCCCACCGGATCCCCACCTACCCCACCACTCTCTCTCTTCTTCACCCATTCACCAATCACCTCAACACCTCTTCCCCAAAATCCCCTCACCTATCAAAACCCACCACCCTCTTCACCACTCACATCCATCCTTCATAAAACCCCACCTACCTCACCATTCAAATTCAAACCACTTTCCCTCCCAAACCCACCCTAGATGGCCGAAACACAAAGCCCCCCTCCATCTCCTCTATTTCTTCTTCTTCTACTCTCTTCTTTCTTCTTTTGCTCGAGGACGAGCAAACCTTCTAAGTTTGGTGTGGTAAAAGCATTGCTTTTTGTTTTTCCATAACCATGTATGACACTTAAGGCCAAAGAAACCTCTAGAAAGAGGAAAGGGAAGGCAAAAGCTTCCACCTCTGAGTCTGGGAGATGGAGAGATTCATTCCAAAAGCTCATCACTAAGAAAAGGATGGAGCAAACAAGAGCTTGAGCAAATTCCTCATCATGAAATCCCTGAAATTAGAAAAGATCAAAAAGCTATGAGGGAAGAGCAACAAAGACAAGGAAGAGACATAGACGAGCTCAAAAGCACTCCATAAGATCTTCCAGAGGAAGAACAAGCCGCCATCACTAAGGTGGACCCGTTCTTTAATTTCCTTGTTCTTTATTTTCTGTTTTTTAAATTTTTATGCTTTATGTTTATCCATGTTTGTGTCTTTATTACATGATCATTAGTGTCTTAGTGTCTGATGAGCGGATAATTTATACGCTTTTTGGCATTGTTTTTAGGTAGTTTTTAGTAAGTTCAAGCTACTTTTAGGGATGTTTTCATTAGTTTTTATGATAAATTCACATTTCTGGACTTTACTATGAGTTTGTGTGTTTTTCTGTGATTTCAGGTAATTTCTGGCTGAAATTGAGGGACTTGAGCAAAACTCTGATAGGAGGCTGATAAAGGACTGCTGATGCTGTTGGAATCTGACCTCCCTGCACTCGAAATAGATTTTCTAGAGCTACAAAACTCCAAATGGCGCGCTCTCAACGGCATTGGAAAGTAGATATCTAGATCTTTCCAGCAATATATAATAGTTTATACTTTATTCGGGAATTGACGACGTAAACTGGCGCTCAACGCCAGTTCCATGTTGCTATCTGGAGTCAAACGCCAGAAACACGTCACGACCCGGAGTTGAACGCCCAAAACACATTATAACTTGGCGTTCAACTCCAAAAGAAGCCTCAGCACGTGGATAGATCAAGCTCAGCCCAAACACACACCAAGTGGGCCCCGGAAGTGGATTTATGCATCAATTACCTACTCATGTAAACCCTAGTAGCTAGTCTAGTATAAATAGGATAGTTTACTATTGTATTAGACATCTTGGATCATCTCTGGATGCCTAGTCCTTAGACCTTGAGGGCTGGCCATTCGGCCATGCCTGAACCTTTCACTTATGTATTTTCAACGGTGGAGTTTCTACACACCATAGATTAAGGGTGTGGAGCTCTGTTGTACCTCAAGTTTTAATGCAATTACTACTGTTTCTATTCAATTCTCTTTATTCCTATTCTAAGATATTCATTGCACTTCAACTTGATGAATGTGATGATCCGTGACACTCATCATCATTCTCACCTATGAACGCGCGTGACTGACAACCACTTCCGTTCTACCTTAGGCCGGGCGCATATCTCTTGGATTCCTTAAACAGAATCTTCGTGGTATAAGCTAGAATTGATGGCGGCATTCATGGGAATCCGAAAAGTCTAACCTTGTCTGTGGTATTCTGAGTAGGATTCCGGGATTGAATGATTGTGACGAGCTTCAAACTCCTGAAGGCTGGGCGTTAGTGACAGACGCAAAAAAATCAAGGGATTCTATTCCAACCTGATTGAGAACCGACAGATGATTAGCCGTGCTGTGACAGAGCATTTGGACCATTTTCACTGAGAGGATGGGATGTAGCCATTGACAACGGTGATGTCCTACATACAGCTTGCCATGGAAAGTAGTAAGAAGGATTGGATGAAGCAGTAGGAAAGCAGAGATTCAGAAGAAGCACATCAACTCCATACACCTATCTGAAATTCCCACCATGGAAATGCATGAGTAACTTTATCTTTATTTTACGTTTATTTACTATTATTTGATTTTCTAAATTCCATAATTTATTTAAATCTGCCTGACTGAGATTTACAAGATGACCATAGCTTGCTTCATACCAACAATCTCTGTGGAATCGACCCTTACTCGCGTAAGGTTTATTACTTGGACGACCCAGTACACTTGCTGGTTAGTTGAACGGAGTTGTGTCCACACATAGCAAAGAGCCATTATAATTATTCATACAACAACAAAGAGTACAACATTGATGATCACAATTTCGTCCACCAAGTTTTTGGCGCCGTTGCCGGGGATTGTTGAGTTTGAACAACTGACGGTTCATCTTGTTGCTCAGATTAGGTAATTTTCTTTTCAAAAATCTTTTTCAAAATTTTTCTTTTCTTTTTCGTTTTTTTCCAAAAATATTTTCGAAAAAAAATTTAATAAAAATCCAAAAAAATTAATAAAATCATAAAAATAAAAAATATTTTGTGTTTCTTGTTTGAGTCTTAAGTCAATTTTAAGTTTGGTGTCAATTGCATACTTTTAAAATTTTTTCTTGCATTCTTCGAAAATTCATGCATTCATGGTGTTCTTCATGATCTTCAAGTTGTTCTTGACAAGTCTTCTTGTTTGATCTTGATGTTTTCTTGTTTTGTGTTGTTTATTGTTTTCTATATGCATTTTTCGTTTGTTAGAGTCCATGCATTAAAGATTTCTAAGTTTGGTGTCTTGCATGTTTTCTTTGCATAAAAAATTTTTCAAAAATTATGTTCTTGATGTTCATCATGATCTTCAAAGTGTTCTTGGTGTTCATCTTGACATTCATAGTGTTCTTGCATGCATCTTGTGTTTTGATCCAAAATTTGCATGTTTTGGGTCATGTTTGTGTTTTTCTCTCTCGTAATTAAAAATTCAAAAATAAAAAATATATCTTATCCTTTTTTCTCTCTCCAAATTTTCGAAATTTTGGGTTGACTTGGTCAAAAATTTTTAGAATTAGTTGTTTCTTACAAGTCAAGTCAAAATTTCAATTTTAAAAATCTTATCTTTTTAAATTCTTTTTCAAATTATTTTCAAAATCTTTTTCTTATCTTTATATCAAATTTTTGAAAACTCACTAACAATTAATGTGATTGATTCAAAAATTTGAAGTTTGTTACTTTCTTGTTAAGAAAGATTCAATCTTTAAGTTCTAGAATCTTATCTTGTAGTTTCTTGTTAGTGAAGTAAGTAATTTTAAATTTAAAAATTAAATCTTTTTATCTTTTATCATATCTTTTTCAAAAATTTTATCTTTTTCAAAATTTGATTTCAAAATATCTTATCTAACTTCTTATCTTCTATTCTTTTCAAATTTGATTTTAATATCTTTTTCAACTAACTATTTGACTTTTTGTTTGTTTCTTATCTTTTTCAAAACCACCTAAGTACTTTTCCCTCTCTAATTTTCGAAAATATCTCATCCCTTTTTCAAAAATTCTTTTTAATTGTTTTAAATTTTAATTTTAATCATATCTTATCTTTAATTTTCAAAATTACTAACTCCTTTTCAAAAATTAATTTTCAAATTCTCCCTCTCTTTTCTTATTCTATTTAATTATTTATTTACTAACAATTCTTTTCACCTCTCTTCATCTAAAAATCCGAACCCATTCTTCTTCACTCTTCTCCCCTTTCTTCTTCTACTAACATAAAGGAATCTCTATACTGTGACATAGAGGATTTCTCTTCTTTTCTTGTTTTCTTCTCTTTCATATGAGCAGGAACAAGGAAAAAGGCACTCTTGTTGAAATTGATCCTGAACCTGAAAGAACTCTAAAGAGGAAACTAAGAGAAGCTAAATTACAACAATCTAAAGGTAACCTTTCAGAAATTTTCGAACAAGAGAAAGAGATGGCAGCCAAACCCAACAACAATAATGTAAGGAGAATGCTTGGTGACTTCACAAAACCAACGTCCAAATTTGATGGAAGAAGCATCTCCATTCCTGCCATTGGAGCCAACAATTTTGAGCTTAAACCTCAACTAGTTGCTTTAATGCAACAGAACTACAAGTTTTATGGACTTCCATCCGAAGATCCTTACCAGTTTTTAACTGAGTTCTTGCAGATTTGTGAGACTGTAAAGACGAATGGAGTTGATCCCGAAGTCTACAGACTCATGCTTTTCCCTTTTGCTGTAAGAGACAGAGCTAGAATATGGTTGGACTCACAACCTAAAGATAGCCTGGACTCCTGGGATAAGCTGGTCACGGCTTTCTTGGATAAATTCTTTCCTCCTCAAAAGATGAGCAAGCTTAGAGTGGATGTTCAGACCTTCAAACAAAAAGATGGTGAATCCCTCTATGAAGCTTGGGAAAGATACAAGCAGATGACCAAAAGGTGTCAATCTGACATGTTTTCAGAATGGACCATATTAGATATACTCTATTATGGTCTATCTGAGTTTGCGAAAATGTCATTGGACCATTCTGCAGGTGGATCCATTCACCTAAAGAAAACACCTGCAGAAGCTCAAGAACTCATTAACATGGTTGCAAATAACCAATTCATGTACACTTCTGAGAGGAATTCCATGAATAATGGGACGCCTCAGAGGAAGGGAGTTCTTGAAGTTGATGCTCTGAATGCCATATTGGCTCAGAATAAAGTGTTGACTCAGCAAGTCAACATGATCTCTCAAAGTCTGAATGGATGGCAAAATGCATCCAACAGTACTAAAGAGGCAGCTTCTGAAGAAGCTTATGATCCTGAGAACCCTGCAATAGCAGAGGTAAATTACATGGGTGAACCTTATGGAAACACCTATAACTCATCATGGAGAAATCACCCAAATTTCTCATAGAAGGATCAACAAAAGCCTCAACAAGGCTTTAATAATGGTGGAAGAAACAGGCTTAGCAATAGCAAGCCTTTTCCATCATCTTCTCAGCAACAGATAGAGAATTCTGAACAAAGCTCCTCTAATTTAGCAAACTTAGTCTCTGATCTGTCAAAAGCCACTTTCAGTTTTATGAGTGAAACAAGATCCTCCATCAGAAATTTGGAGGCACAAGTGGGCCAGCTGAGTAAGAAAGTCATTGAAACTCCTCCCAGTATTCTCCCAAGCAATACAGAAGAGAACCCAAAAGGAGAGTAGGCCATTGATGTAATCAATATGGCCGAATGCACAAGGGAGGAGAAGGACGAAAATCCTAGTGAGGAGGACCTCCTGGGACGTCTCTCAAGCAAGAGGAAGTTTCCTATTAAGGATCCAAAGGAATTTGAGGCTCATATAGAGACCATAGAGATTCCATTAAATCTCATTCTACCATTCATGAGCTCTGAAGACTCCTCCTCCTCTTAAGAGGATGAAGATGTGACTGGAGAGCAAGTTGCTCAATATTTAGGAGTTATCATGAAGCTGAATGCCAAGTTGTTTGGTAATGAGACTTGGAAAAGTGAACCTCCCTTGCTCATTAGTGAACTAGATACCTGGATTCAGCAAATTTTACCTCAAAAGAGACAAGATCCTGGCAAGTTCTTAATACCTTGTACCATAGGCACCATGACCTTTGAAAAAGCTCTATGTGATCTGGGGTCAGGGATAAATCTTATGCCACTCTCTGTAATGGAGAAGCTGGGGATCATTGAGGTACAACCTGCCTTGTTCTCATTACAATTGGCAGACAAGTCATTAAGACAAGCTTATGGAGTAGTAGTGGACGTGTTAGTAAAGGTTGAAGGCCTTTACATCCCTGCTGATTTCATAATCTTAGACACTAGGAAGGAAGAGGATGAGTGCATCATCCTTGGAAGTCCTTTCCTAGCCACAGCAGGAGCTGTGATAGATGTCAACAGAGGTAAATTAGTCCTTCAATTGAATGGGGACTACCTTGTGTTTAAGGCACATGGCCATCCCTCTGTGACAAAGGAGAGTAAGCATGAAGAGCTTCTCTAAGTACAAAATCAAACAGAGCCCCCACAGCCAAACTCTAAGTTTGGTGTTGGGAGGCCACAACTAAACACTAAGTTTGGGGTTAAGACCCCATATCCAAACTCTAAGTTTGGTGTTGGGAGTTTTACAACATTGACCTGATCACCTTGTGGCTCCATGAGAGCCCACTGTCAAGCTAATGACATTAAAAGAGCGCTTGTTGGGAAGCAACCCAATTTTTATTTATCTAACTTTTATTTTATTTTATTATTATTATTTTGTGTTTTATTAGGTACATGATCATGTGGAGTCACGAAAAAAATATAAAAATTAAAAACAGAATCAAAAACAGCAGAAGAAAAATCACACCCTGGAGGGAGGACATACTGGCGTTCAACGCCAGTAAGGAGCATCTGGCTGGCGTTCAATGCCAGAACAGAGCATGAATCTGGCACTGAACGCCAGAAACAAGCAACATTCTGGCGTTTGAACGCCAGGAATGTGCCTTGAGGAAAGCTGGCGCTGAACGCCAGTAACAAGCATGGAACTGGCGTTCAACGCCAGAAACATGCTACACATGGGCGTTGAACGCCTAGAGTGTGCATTATCTCGGCGTTTAAACGCCAGAATGGTGTGCAAAGGCATTCTACATGCCTAATTGGTGCAGGGATGTAAATCCTTGACACCTTAGGATCTGTGGACCCCACAGGATCATCTCAGGATCTGTGGACCCCACAGGATCCCCACCTAACATATTCCCATCTTACCTCCTAATCCTATAACACTCTTCCCCATATCACGCTTCCCAATAACTTCAATCTCTCTTTCCAATTACCCCCTTCACCACTCACATCCATCCACTCTTCCCCATAAACCCCACCCACCTTCAAAATTCAAAAAAACTTTCCCACCCAAACCCACCCTAAATAATCGAAACTACACCCTCTCCCCTCCCTATATATACCCTTCCATTCTACTTCATTTCCACACAACAAAACCCCCTCTTCTATACCTTGGCCGAAACCATCTTCCCTCACTCTCCTCCATATTTTCTTCTTCTTCTTCTTCTCTTCTTTCTTCTCTTGCTCGAGGGCGAGCAATATTTTAAGTTTGGTGTGGTAAAATCATAAGCTTTTTGTTTTTCCATTACCATCAATTGCACCTAAGGCCAGAGAATCCTCTAGAAAAGGAAAAAAGAAGACAAAAGCTTTCACCTCCGAGTCATGTGAGATGGAAAGATTCATCTCCAAAAGCCATCAAGACCACTTCTATGATGTTCTGGCAAAAAAGAAGGTGATCCCTGAGGTCCCTTTCAAACTCAAGAAAAATGAGTATCTGGAGATCCGACATGAAATCCGAAGAAGAGGTTGGGAAGTCCTAACCAACCCCATGCAACAAGTCGGAATCTTAATGGTTCAAGAGTTCTATACCAATGCATGGATCACTAGGAACCATGATCAAAGTATGAATCCGAGTCCTAAGAATTATCTCACAATGGTTCAGGGGAAATACTTAGATTTTAGTCCGGAAAATGTGATGTTGGCGTTCCACTTGCCCATGATGTAAGGAGATGAACGCCCCTACACTAGAAGGGTCAACTTTAATCAAAGGTTGGACCAAGTCCTTATGGACATATGTGTGGAAGGAGCTCAATGGAAAAGAGACTCCAAAGGCAAGCCAGTTCAACTAAGAAGACTGGACCTCAAGCCTGTGGCTAGAGGATGGTTGGAGTGCATTTAACGCTCCATCATTCCCACTAGCAACCGATCTGAAGTTACTGTGGATCGGGCCATCATGATTCATAGCATCATGATTGGAGAGGAAGTAGAAGTTCATGAAGTCATCTCCAATGAAATCTACAAAATAGCCGAAAAGCCCTCCACCATGGCAAGGCTAGCTTTTCCTCACCTTATTTGCCATCTATGTTACTCAGCTGAAGTTATCATAGAAGGAGACATCCCCATTGAAGAGGATAAGCCCATCACCAAGAAGAGGATGGAGCAAGCAAGAGAGACCCTCCACAGATCTCAAGAGATGCATGGGGAAGCTCATCATCAAGAAATCCCTGAGATACCTCAAGGGATGCACTTTCCTCCCAACAACTATTGGGAACAACTCAACACTTCCTTAGAAGATTTGAGCTACAATGTGGAACAATTAAGGGTGGAACATCATGAGCACTCCATCATTCTTCATGAAATAAGAGAAGATCAAAGAGCAATGAGGGAGGAGCAACAAAGGCAAGGAAGGGACATAGAAGAGTTTAAGGACATTGTTGGTCCTTCAAGAAGAAGACGCCACTAAGGTGGATTCATTCCTTGTTCTTATTTCTTTTTGCTTTTCAGTTTTTATGTTGTGTTTATCTATGTTCTGTGTCTCTACTTCATGATCATTAGTGTTTAGTAACTATGTCTTAAAGTTATGAAAAATTCCATTAATCCTTCACCTTTCTTAAATGAAAAATGTTTTTAATTCAAAAGAACAAGAAGTACATGAATTTCGAATTTATCCTTGAATTTAGTTTAATTATATTGATGTGGTGACAATACTTTTTGTTTTCTGAATGAATGCTTGAACAGTGCATATTTTTTATCTTGTTGTTTATGAATGTTAAAACTGTTGGTTCTTGAAAGAATGATGAACAAAGAGAAATGTTATTGATGATCTGAAAAATCATAAAATTGATTCTTGAAGCAAGAAAAAGCAGTGAAAAAGCAAAGGCTTGCGAAAAAAAAGTGGCGAAAAAATTAGAAAGAAAAAGAAAAAAAAAGCAAGCAGAAAAAGCCAATAGCCCTTAAAACCAAAAGGCAACGGTAAAAAGGATCCAAGGCTTTGAGCATCAATGGATAGGAGGGCCCAAGGAAATAAAATCTAGGCCTAAGCGGCTAAATCAAGCTGTCCCTAACCATGTGCTTGTGTCATGAAGGTCCAAGTGAAAAGCTTGAGACTGAGTGGTTAAAGTCGTGATCCAAAGCAAGAAGAGTGTGCTTAAGAGCTCTGGACACCTCTAACTGGGGACTCTAGCAAAGCTGAGTCACAATCTGAAAAGGTTCACCCAGTCATGTGTCTGTGGCATTTATGTATCCGGTGGTAATACTAGAAAACAAAGTGCTTAGGGCCACAGCCAAGACTCATAAAAGTAGCTGTGTTCAAGAATCAACATACTTAACTAGGAGAATCAATTAACACCATCTGAACTCTGAGTTCCTAAAGAAGCCAATCATTCTGAACTTCAAAGGAAAAAGTGAGATGCCAAAACTATTTAGAAGCAAAAAGCTACAAGTCCCACTAATCTAAGTAGAATTAATATTCATTGGTATTTTGGAATTTATAGTATATTCTCTTCTTTTATTACTATTTTATTTTCAGTTGCTTGGGGACAAGCAACAATTTAAGTTTGGTGTTGTGATGAGCGGATAATTTATACGCTTTTTGGCATTGTTTTTAGGTAGTTTTTAGTAAGTTCAAGCTACTTTTAGGGATGTTTTCATTAGTTTTTATGATAAATTCACATTTCTGGACTTTACTATGAGTTTGTGTGTTTTTCTGTGATTTCAGGTAATTTCTGACTGAAATTGAGGGACTTGAGCAAAACTCTGATAGGAGGCTGATAAAGGACTGCTGATGCTGTTGGAATCTGACCTCCCTGCACTCGAAATAGATTTTCTAGAGCTATAGAACTCCAAATGGCGCGCTCTCAACGGCGTTGGAAAGTAGACATCCAGAGCTTTCCAGCAATATATAATAGTTCATACTTTATTCGGGAATTGACGACGTAAACTGGCGCTCAACGCCAGTTCCATGTTGTTGTCTGGAGTCAAACGCCAGAAACACGTCACGACCCGGAGTTGAACGCCCAAAACATGTTATAACTTGGCGTTCAACTCCAAAAGAAGCCTCAGCACGTGGATAGATCAAGCTCAGCCCAAACACACACCAAGTGGGCCCCGGAAGTGGATTTATGCATCAATTACCTACTCATGTAAACCCTAGTAGCTAGTCTAGTATAAATAGGATAGTTTACTATTGTATTAGACATCTTGGAACATCTTGGAACATCTTGGATCATCTCTGGACGCCTAGTCCTTAGACCTTGAGAGCTGGCCATTCGGCCATGCCTGAACCTTTCACTTATGTATTTTCAACGGTGGAGTTTCTACACACCATAGATTAAGGGTGTGGAGCTCTACTGTACCTCAAGTTTTAATGCAATTACTACTGTTTCTATTCAATTCTCTTTATTCCTATTCTAAGATATTCGTTGCACTTCAACTTGATGAATGTGATGATCCGTGACACTCATCATCATTCTCACCTATGAACGCGCATGACTGACAACCATTTCCGTTCTACCTTAGGCCGGGCGCATATCTCTTGGATTCCTTAAACAGAATCTTCGTGGTATAAGCTAGAATTGATGGCGGCATTCATGGGAATCCAGAAAGTCTAACCTTGTCTGTGGTATTCCGAGTAGGATTCCGGGATTGAGTGACTGTGACGAGCTTCAAACTCTTGAAGGCTGGGCGTTAGTGACAGACGCAAAAGAATCAAGGGATTCTATTCCAACCTGATTGAGAACCGACAGATGATTAGCCGTGCTGTGACAGAGCATTTGGACCATTTTCACTGAGAGAATGGGATGTAGCCATTGACAACGGTGATGCCCTACATACAGCTTGCCATGGAAAGGAGTAAGAAGGATTGGATGAAGCAGTAGGAAAGCAGAGATTCAGGAGGAGCACAACAACTCCATACACCTATCTGAAATTCCCACCATGGAAATGCATGAGTAACTTTATCTTTATTTTACGTTTATTTACTATTATTTGATTTTCTAAATTCTATAATTTATTTAAATCTGCCTGACTGAGATTTACAAGATGACCATAGCTTGCTTCATACCAACAATCTCTGTGGAATCGACCCTTACTCACATAAGGTTTATTACTTGGATGACCCAGTACAGTTGCTGGTTAGTTGAACGGAGTTGTGTCCACACATAGCAAAGAGCCATTGTAATTATTCCATACAACAACAAAGAGTACAACATTGATGATCACAATTTCGTCCACCAGTGTCTATGCCTTAAAGTTATAAATGTCATATGAATCCATCACCTTTCTTGGATGAAAAATGTTTCTAATCACAAAAGAACAAGAAGTACAGGATTTTGAATTCATCTTTGAAACTAGTTGAATTAGTTTCATGTGGTGACAATACTTTTTATTTTCTGAATGAATGCTTGAACAGTGCATATGTCTTTTGAATTTTTTGATTAAAGAATGTTAAACTTGTTGGCTCTTGAAAGAATGATGGAGAAGGAGAAATGTTATTGAGGATCTGAAAAATCATCAGATTGATTCTTGAAACAAGAATAAGCAGTGAAATAAAAAAAAGCAAGCAGAAAAATAAACAAAAAGGCAAGGGTAAAAATAAAAAGTGATCCAAGGCAAAAAGAGCGTGCTTAAGAACCCTGGACACCTCTAATTGGGGACTCTAGCAAAGCTGAGCCACAATCTGAAAAGGTTTACCCAGTTATGTGTCTGTGGCATGTATGTATCCGGTGGTAATACTGGAAGACAGAGTGCTTTGGGCCACAGCCAAGACTCATAAAGTAGCTGTGTTCAAGAATCATCATACTTAACTAGGAGAATCAATAACACTATCTGAATTCTGAGTTCCTATAGATGCCAATCATTCTAAACTGCAAAGGATAAAGTGAGATGCCAAAACTGTTCAGAGGCAAAAAGTTACTAGTCCCGCTCATCTAATTGGAGCTAAGTTTCATTGATATTTTAGAGTCTATAGTATGTTCTCTTCTTTTTATCCTATCTGATTTTCAGTTGCTTGGGGACAAGCAATAATTTAAGGTTGGTGTTGTGATGAGCGGATAATTTATACGCTTTTTGGCACTGTTTTTAGTATGTTTTAAGTACATTTTAGTTAGTTTTTAGTATATTTTTATAAGTTTTTATTTAAAATTCACTTTTCTGGGCTTTACTATGAGTTTGTGTGTTTTTCTGTGATTTCAGGTAATTTCTGGCTGAAATTGAGGGACCTGAGCAAAAATCTGATTCAGAGGCTGAAAAAGGACTGCAGATGCTGTTGGATTCTGACCTCCATGTACTCAAAGTAAATTTTCTGGAGCTACAGAAGCCCAATTGGCGCGCTCTCAATTGCGTTGGAAAGTAGACATCCTGGGCTTTCCAGCAATGTATAATAATCTATACTTTGTCCGAGATTTGATGGCTCAAACCGGCGTTGCAAATCAGCTTCAAAATTCCCGGCGTTTAACGCCGGAACTGGCACAAAAGTTGGAGTTAAACGCCCAAACTGGCACAAAAGCTGGCGTTTAACTCCACGAAAAGTCTCTACACTTGAAAGCTTCAATGCTCAGCCCAAGCACACACCAAGTGGACCCCGGAAGTGGATTTTTACGTCATTTACTCATTTCTGTATATCCTAGGTTACTAGTTCACTATAAATAGGATCTTTTGACATTGTATCTTTACCTCATGACACATTACACGTTTCTTATTGTATCTTCTACGGCATGAGTCTCTAAACCCCATGGTTGGGGTGAGGAGCTCTGCTGTGTCTTAATGGGTTAATGCAATTACTACTGTTTTTCATTCAAAAGCGCTTGTTTCCATTCTAAGATATCACTTGCTCCTCAACTTGATGAATGTGATGATCCGTGACACTCATCATCATTCTCACCTATGAACGTGTGCCTGACAACCACCTCCGTTCTACTTTAGATTGAGTGGATATCTCTTGGATTCTTTAGCCAGAATCTTCGTGGTATAAGCTAGAATTGATGGCAGCATTCAAGAGAACCCGGAAGGTCTAAACCTTGTCTGTGGTATTCTGAGTAGGATTCAAGGATTGAATGACTGTGACGAGCTTCAAACTCGCGATTGTGGGGCGTTAGTGACAGACGCAAAAGAATCACTAGATTCTATTCTGACATGATCGAGAACCGACAGATGAATAGCCGTGCTGTGACAGAGCGCGTTGAACATTTTCACTGAGAGGATGGGAGGTAGCCATTGACAACAGTGAAACCCTACATACAGCTTGCCATGGAAGGAGCCTTGCGTGTATGAAGAAGAAGATAGTAGGAAAGCAGAGATTCAGAAGATAGAGCATCTCCAAAACCTCAACCTGTTCTCCATTACTGCAAAACAAGTATTTATTTCATGTTCTTCTACTTTTCACAATTAAACCTGAGAATTATTGATATCCTGACTAAGAGTTACAAGATAACCATAGCTTGCTTCAAGCCGACAATCTCCGTGGGATCGACCCTTACTCACGTAAGGTATTACTTGGATGACCCAGTGCACTTGCTGGTTAGTTGTGCGGGATTGCAAAAGTGTGATTGCAATTTCGTGCACCATGAAGCACACAACCATCATGAAGAAGCAGTTGGCAACTATGCTCCTCCACAAGAGAGGAGAGTGCTAGGCTCTTATATCAATCACAATCCTGGGAATTGTGGGAGTAGCATCTTGAGACCTAACATACATGCCAACAATTTTAAGCTCAAACCAAAGCTAATCACTCTTGTTCAGAACAACTATTCATTTGGAGGAAATGCTCAAGAAGATCCAAACTAAAATCTAACCATATTTTTGAGAATCTGTGATATGGTGAAGGCTAATGGTGTCCACCCGAACACTTATAAGCTACTGTTGTTTTTCTTTTCTCTCGGGGATAAATCATCAAAGTGGTTGGAATCATTTCCAAAGGAGAGTTTGACAACTTGGGAAGATGTAGGAACAAATTTTTGGCAAGATTTTACCCTTCCCAAAGAGTTAACAGATTGAGAGCTGAGGTGCAATCTTTTAGACAATAAGATGGGAAAACTCTCTATGAGGTATGGGAGAAATACAAGGAGTTGACAAGAAAATGCCCTCCGGACATGTTCAATGAATGGGTACAACTACACATTTTCTGTGAAGGATTGACACAAGAATCAAAGAAGGCTTTAGATCACTCTTCAAGAGGCTCTCTCAACAAGAAGAAGACAATCAAAGAGGCCATAGACATCATAGAAACTGTGGCCAACAATGAGTACTTCTATGCCTCGGATAGAAATCAAAGAAAGGGAGTAATGGAGCTCACTTCTATGGATGCTCTGCTGGTTCAAAACAAGGTGATCACAGCTTAACTAGCAGCTCTAACCAAGCAGATGGAGAAGAATTAAGTCTCAACTATCCAAGCCCAAGCACCTATGTAAGAAGAAGACACTCCAGAAGTTGAATGTGAATGGGAGTAAGCCAACTATGTGAACAATTCATCCAGACCACCATATGACCCCAATGCCAAAATATACAACCCAGGTTGGAAGAACTACCCAAATTTTTGGTGGAAAAACCAACAAAACCACAACCAATATCACAAACCATACCACTCTAACCAATACAACAACCCCAGCCATCAATCTAATACCCATAAATCCTACCATAACTCACAAAATGCACCCTACCACTCCACCCAACAACCATACAACAACCATTCTCAAGATGTATCATCCTCAACCCTACAACCATATGATAACAGCAACAAATTTGCAAGATTGGAGGCTGCTATATCACAATTGGCAGGGAGTATTGCCACTGTTGCAGAGAGACAATTGCAAGCTGAAAAAAATATAGATGCAATCCAAGAGGAGGCCAGATCCAACATAAGGAACCAATGGGTAGCAATTTCAAAACTAGAATCACAACTAGGGAGCTTGTCCAAATAGATAGCAATGCCTACACACACATTTGCTAGTGATACCATGGCTAACCCAAGAGGGGAATGCAAGGCCATCACACTAAGAAGTGGAAAGGTAGTGGTGGAGGCTTCCTCAAACCACAACTTGCAAGAAAAAGAAGCTGTAAATGACTCAGAGACCAAGAAAGAAGAAGAGACACCTGATATAGCTCCACCAAAGCAAGTTTTAAAGCCCTATGTAACAAAAGCACCCTACCCACAAAGGCTGAGAAAAGATGGGAAGGACAACCAGTTTTCTAGGTTCTTAGAGATCTGTAAGAAGCTTCAAATTAACATACCTTTTGCTAAGGCATAAGAGCAAATGTCACTCTATGCCAAATTTCTAAAGGAGATCATGACAAGGAAAAGAAATTGGGGAGAAAAGGAAACTGTGGTACTCACAGAGGAATGCAGTGTCATCATACAAAAGAAGCTTTCCCAAAAGATGAAAGACCCTGGGAGCTTCTAAATCCCCTGCATCATAGGGGATATCAACATTGAGAAAGCATTATGTGATCTGGGAGCTAGCATCAACCTTATGTCCTTAGCCATGATGAAAAGAATGAGAATTGAAGAAGCCAAACCAACAAGAATGACACTTCAATTAGCTGATAGAACATTCAAGTTTTCACATGGAATGGTGGAGGACTTGTTGGTCAAGGTAGGGGAGTTCATCTTCCCAGTTGATTTTGTTGTACTTGATATGGAGGAAGAGGCTAACATATCAATCATACTAGGAAGACCATTCCTAGCTACAACTGGAGCTATAATTGATGTACAAAAGGGATAGTTAGTCTTAAGATTACATGAAGAAAAGATGGTGTTCAATGTTTTCAAAGCAATGAGTTACCCAAAGGAGTCTATTGGAGAGTGCATGATGGTGGATACAATAGAGACACTAGTCCAGGGAGTTTTGGAGGAAGAAAAATTTGAAGAAGCAATGGAGCAAGATTAACAAGCATCATGTGGTGAACTACCAGAAGAAATCATAGAAGGCTCAATCATGCTAGATTAGGCAAGCAAGAAGGAAGTGGAAGCACCAAAGTTAGAGCTGAAGACCCTGCCTCCAAGCTTGAAGTATGCCTACTTGGGTAATAATAACACATATCCAGTAATCATTAATTCAAGCTTGAGTAAAGAACAAGAAGAGGAGCTTATCAATGTGCTGAGATAACACAGGGATGCCATAGGATAGACACTTTTAGATTTAAAGGGGATCAGCCCTTCAATGTGCATGCATAAAATCCTTCTTGAGGAGGGTGTCAAGCCCTCAAGATAGCCACAAATAAGATTAAATCCAACAATGAATGAATTGGTTCAAAAAGAAGTGCTAAAGTTGTGGCAAGCATGGGTGATCTACCCAATCTCAGACAGTCCTTGGGTGAGCCTAGTGCAAGTAGTCCCCAAGAAGGGAGGAATCACTTTTGTGCCAAATGAAAGAAATGAGTTGATACCAATAAGAACAGTGACTGGATGGCGCATGTGCATAGATTATAGGAAGCTCAATGAAGCCACAAGGATGGATCACTTTCCTCTACCTTTCATGGATCAAATGTTGGAGAGGTTTGCTGGCCATGAATACTACTGTTTCTTGGATCTCAGGCTACAATCAGATTGTAGTAGACCCTAAAGACCAAGAGAAGACTTCTTTTACTTATCCTTATGGTGTTTTTGCATATAGACGAATGCTCTTTGGATTGTGTAATGCACCTGCCACATTCCAAAGGTGCATGCTGTCCATTTTTTCTGATATGATTAAAAGGTTTATTGAAGTTTTCATGGATAATTTTTCTGTGTTTGGTGATTCATTTTCTAGGTGCCTACACCATCTTGCCTTGGTACTAAAGAGATGCCAAGAGACTAACCTAGTTTTGAATTGGGAAAAGTTTCATTTTATGGTCACCAAAGAGGTTGTCCTTGGCCACAAAATCTCTAAGAAAGGCATAGAGGTGGACAGGGCCAAGGTAGAAGTGATTGAGAAATTACCCCCACCTCGCAATGTTAAAGCAATTAGAAGTTTATTGGGGCATGCTGGGTTTTATAGAAGGTTCATTAGAGATTTTTCAAAGATTTCCAAACCTTTAAGTAACTTGCTTGTCTCTAATGTACCTTTTATCTTTGATAGAGAATGTATGTAAGCCTTTGATGAGTTAAAAAGTAGGCTCTCATCTGTGCCTATTATAGCACCACCTAGTTGGGATTTACCTTTTGAACTGATGTGTGATGCATTAGATTTTGCTATTGGTGTTGTTCTAGGACAAAGGAGATACAAGCTAGTACATGTCTTCTATTATGCTAGTAAGTTTCTTAATGAAACCCAAAGGAACTACACCACCACAAAAAAAGAACTTCTTGCTATAGTTTTTGCATTTGATAAATTTAGATCTTATCTTATTGGTTCTAAAGTCATTATTTTTACTGGCCATGCAGCTCTTAAGTACTTGTTAACTAAGCAAGAATCTAAGTCTAAACTGATAAGATGGATCTTGCTACTTTAAGAGTTTAATATTGAGATTAAGGATAGAAGTGGAGTAGAGAACAAAGTGGCTGACCACTTATCAAGAATCTCAAATGAGAAAGATGAAGCACATAACCCTACAGTGAATGAGAGCTTTCCGGATGAACAGTTGATGATGATCCAAGAAGTTCCCTGGTTTGCGAATATAGTCAATTTCAAGGCTATTGGAGAGCTACCTTCCAACATCAACAAGAATATGAGAAGAAAGCTCATCAATGATGCCAAGCACTACATCTTGGATGAGCCATATCTTTTCAAGAAGTGTGCTGATGGGATTCTAAGAAGATGCATTTCTCATGAGGTAGGACAAGAGATCTTTTGGCATTGCCATGGATCCATATATGGAGGACATTTTAGTGGAGAAAGGACTGCAGCCAAGGTATTACAATGTGGATTCTTTTAGCCTACAATATTCAAAGATGCAAAGGAGTTTGTGACAAGGTGCAATGAATGTCAAAGAGCTGGCAACCTACCCAAAAAGAATGAAATGACATAGAGATTCATCATGGAGTTGGAGTTGTTTGATGTTTGGGGGATTCATTTCATGGGACCATTCCCACCCTCATACACAAACAACTACATATTGGTGGCTGTGGATTATGTGTCAAAATAGTTAGAGGCCATAGCTACATCAACAAATGATAACAAGGTGGTGATTAATTTCTTGAGGAAGAATATATTCAGTTGGTTTGGGGTTCCAAGAGCTCTTATAAGTGATGGGGGAACTCATTTTTGCAACAAAGAACTTGAGACACTCCTCCTAAAATATGGTGTCAAGCACAAGATAGCAACCCCATACCACCCACAAACCAATGGTCAAGCTGAAATTTCAAATAGAGAGCTGAAGAGAATCCTTGAGAAGACCGTTGTAAACTCAAGAAGCTAGATGATCACTATAGGCTTATAGAACAGCTTTTAAGACACCCATTGGTATGTCTCCATACCAATTGGTGTTTGAAAAGGCTTGTCATCTACCAGTGGAGCTTGAACATAGAGCATTTTGGGCTCTAAAGATATTGAACTTTGATAATCAAGGTGCTTGGGAAAGAAGATTGCTACAACTCAATGAGTTAGAAGAATTTAGAACTCAAGCCTATGAAAATGCCAAGATTTACAAGGAGAAAACAAAGAAATGGCATGATCAAAAGCTAGCAAGAAGAGAGTTTGTAGAAGGTCAAAAAGTGCTATTGTACAACTTAAGGCTTAAGTTTTTCCCAGGGAAGCTAAAGTCAAGATGGTTTGGACCCTTCACAATCATCAAGGCTTCTCCTTATGGTCATGTGGAGCTTATGGAGGACAAAACACAGAGGACTTTCACTATCAATGGGCAAAGACTTAAGCATTACTTGGGGGACTCATTGGATGAGCAAAGAGTGAACTATACCCTCAGCTGAAGAGGAAGAATCGTCAAGCTAGTGACATTAAAGAAGCGCTAGTTGGGAGGCACCACAACACTCATATCCTTTCAATTTCATGCTTTCTAAAGTAGTTTATGTTTAGTCACTAAGGTTTTTTTATTTTCATTTTTAGTTATCAGTTAAAGTAGTTAATAGTTTCCTTGATTTAAGTTTTAAAAGTTTTCTAGTTTGCTGGAAGTGCAATCTTGCTTGCTACACTATATGAGGTTGAGTAATTGGACTGGGAAACTAGCTAAAGAGCTAAGTTTGGTGTGGCCACTAACCCACTTAATTTGAGCTTACATCAAAACAATTGAATTACTCTTGGGAGTAAGCCCAAAATTAAGTTTGGTGTGGCCAACATCATAAGAGATTCATACGTACAGCCCAATGGATTCATGTTTAAAGGCAATTAGTAAATTGTTGGGTGCATAAAACGACAAATTTATTGTGTTCATCTGAAATGGAAGTAGAAGAATGTGAAAGAATTAACTTTATTCCACTCATAATGTACAC
This sequence comes from Arachis stenosperma, assembly GCF_014773155.1. Lineage (NCBI taxonomy): Eukaryota > Viridiplantae > Streptophyta > Magnoliopsida > Fabales > Fabaceae > Arachis > Arachis stenosperma. Next base: position 47,017,108 of record NC_080379.1, on the reverse strand, counting down.
AATAAAATCCAATCATGAGATCAATTACTATATGCAATGAATACAAGTTTGGTGTCCAAAAGACACCCATTAAATGCCATTTAACTGGAAGAATATGAAGCAATTTTTTTGTGATTACTGATGGGAGTTTCGAACTGAGTTTTCAGGAAGGAGGTGGGGTCCACATGACTTTGATAACTCATCAAGTCAGGGAGTCAAAGTGTACTTCACACTTTGGAACTCAAAAATCAGAAGAAAGCTAAAGAGATAGGGGTTGGCACTTCTACCCACGCTGGGCGCCACTCCCAAGTGGGAAAACATTCAATTTTTATCTTCAATTCCCACCTTCCATATTCCTCTTCTCACCCCTATATATTGCACTCTCTCTTCCCTCTTCCTTACACTACAAACCTCATTCCTCACAACCGAAACACTCCTTCTGCACTTCTTGCTTTCTTTCTTTCTTTCTTTCTTTCCTTATTCTTGCTTTCTTGATTGGAACAATCAAGTCCTAAGTTTGGTGTTGGAGAAAAACACTGATTTGCTTTCTTTCTTTGCTTCTTTCTTTATCCCTTCATCACACTTCTAATTCTTCTCTTCTCACCCAAAAGGCACCACCAAAAGCCACTTCATCAAAGAAAAGAAAGACTAAGGAAGCTGGCTCTGGCTCATCAAGCTTCAATGAATTCAAATTCCTTTCATTCTTCTACCAAAACCAGTTTTATGGGTGGGTGAGTGAGAGGCAAATAATCCCTAAAGTTGGCATCCAACTAGGGAGAGATAAACATAGAGAAATCAACATTGAGATCAACAATAGAGGCTGGGTACTTTTGTGCAACTCACCAAAGAAAGTGGTGGAAAGCTTGGTAAGGAAATTCTACGCCAATGCTGTTCTCCAACCTGGGCAACCATATGACTGCCAAAGCTCTGTGAGGGGGAAGAGTATTGATTATAACCCCGCCAACATATACAAGATGTTGATGGTGAAATGCACAAGTTCCACTTGGAGCTATGAAGAAAGGGTGAAACAACTTGACCCTAGGTTTGAAGAAATCCTAAACGAGATTTGTGTTCTCAATGTTCAATGGATCAATGACAAGGATGGAAGACCAAACCAATTCAGAGAAGAGATTTGATTCCAAGCTAGAGGGTGGCTAGACTTTATGAGAAGATCCCTCAACCACACCTCCAACACTTCAGAGGTAACATTGGAAAGAGCTGTGTTAATCAATAGCATCATGAAAGGGGAAAACATCAATGTGGGGGAGATGATTGCAAATAATATTCATAGGGTACTGAAAAGCACCAAGGATAGCACAAGACTTGCTTTCCCAAGCATCATCCAGAGGCTTTATGATGAGGCTGGAGTGGAGAAGGTGATTGATGAGATCTTGGTGGAGCAGGGCATACCAATCACAGCCAAAAGATGGAAAAGGTGGTGGCTGGTGCACGAAATTGTGATCTCTACTTTTCACAACTCAAATAATCCCCGGTAATGAATCCAAAAACTTGGTGCTCAATACCATGGTATAAACATAATTTCACAACTTTGCACAACTAACCAGCAAGTGCACTGGGTCGTCCAAGTAATAAACCTTACGCGAGTAAGGGTCGATCCCACGGAGATTGTTGGTATGAAGCAAGCTATGGTCACCTTGTAAATCTTAGTCAGGCAGATTCAAATGGTTATGAATGATTTATGAATAAAACATAAAACAAGGATAGAGATACTTATGTATTTCATTGGTGAGAATTTCAGATAAGCAAATCGAGATGCTTTGTCCCTTCCGTCTCTCTGCTTTCCTACTGTCTTCATCCAATCCTTCTTACTCCTTTCCATGGCAAGTTGTATGTTGGGCATCACCGTTGTCAGTGGCTACAATCCCGTCCTCTCAGTGAAAATGTTCAACGCACCCTGCCACGGCACAGCTAATCATCTGTCGGTTCTCAATCAGGTTGGAGTAGAATCCATTGATTCTTTTGCGTCTGTCACTAACGCCCAGCCTTCAGGAGTTTGAAGCTCGTCACAGTCATTCAATCATTGAATCCTCAGAATACCACAGACAAGGTTTAGACCTTCCGGATTCTCTTGAATACTGCCATCAATTCTAGCTTATACCACGAAGATTCTGATTAGGGAATCCAAGAGATAAACATTCAAGCCTTGTTTGCTTGTAGAACGGGAGTGGTTGTCAGGCACGCGTTCATAAGTGAGAATGATGATGAGCGTCACATAATCATCACATTCATCAAGTTCTTGAGTGCGAATGAATATCTTGGAATAAGAACAAGCTAAATTGAATAGAAGAACAATAGTAATTGCATTAATACTCGAGGTACAGCAGAGCTCCACACCTTAATCTATGGTGTGTAGAAACTCCACCGTTGAAAATACATAAGAACAAGGTCTAGGCATGGCCGAATGGCCAGCCTCCCAAAACGTGATCAAAGGACTCCAAATGATCAAGGATCCAAAGATTCAAAGATCTAAAGATGAAAATACAATAGTAAAAGGTCCTATTTGTAGAGAACTAGTAGCCTAAGGTTTACAGAAATGAGTAAATGACATAAAAATCCACTTCCGGGCCCACTTGGTGTGTGCTTGAGCTGAGCATTGAAGCATTTTCGTGTAGAGACTTTTCTTGGAGTTAAACGCCAGCTTTTGTGCCAGTTTGGGCGTTTAACTCCCAATCTTGTGCCAGTTCCGGCGTTTAACGCCGGGCAATTTTGAGCTGATTTGGAACGCCGGTTTGGGCCATCAAATCTCGGGCAAAGTATGGACTATTATACATTGCTGGAAAGCCCAGGATGTCTACTTTCCTACGCCGTTGAAAGCGCGCCAATTGGGCTTCTGTAGCTCCAGAAAATCCACTTCGAGTGCAGGGAGGTCAGAATCCAACAGCATCTGCAGTCCTTTTCAGTCTCTGAATCAGATTTTTGCTCAGGTCCCTCAATTTCAGCCAGAAAATACCTAAAATCACAGAAAAACACACAAACTCATAGTAAAGTCCAGAAAAGTGAATTTTAACTAAAAACTAATAAAAATATAATAAAAACTAACTAAAACATACTAAAAACATACTAAAAAAATGCCAAAAAGCGTATAAATTATCCGCTCATCAGTGGCCATCAACCCACTATAAAGAGCAAGGGAGCATAGGGCTCATGTGCCAAGGGCAGAAGGGCCACCACAACAAGAAGAAGCTTATATCCAAGCACCATTCCCACAATTACCAGCACCATATCCACAATTCGCTGAAGGCTTTAACTGGGAGAAAATGCAAGGAAACATTCACCAAATGCAAGGAGACATCAACCATTTGAGATAGGATGTAAGTGAACTAAGGGAGCAGCAGAAACAAAGGGACCAAATGCAAGAAAGTATTCAGCAACTCCAAGGTAGTATGGAGTACTTGAAGAAGTAACAGGGCCAATTCCATTAGGGAGAAATGCAAGGTAGCCTTAACAAAATCATAGAGCAAAATCAATGACAGCAAAAGAACCTTGCTGAATTTAGGCATCTTTATGAGGCTAGAACCACTTCAAGGAGGCAGTATGATATAAATACACAAGCAAAGCTGAATCACTTGTGTAACGCTGTGGCCGCCTTGAACCCCAGTTATCCAATATTCATGCAAAGAATGAAAGAGTTGAGTGCTAGGTAAGAAGAGATACTAGCCAAGCACAAAGAAGATGAAAGAACTTACATGAGGAGGCTAGGCTTTTGGAAGCCAAAAGACACCCCTGCACAAAAAGGAGCATCCAAGAAGAAGGATAGTGATGAGTCTTCCTCAAAGAAAAAGGATAAAGAGAAAGGGCCTATGAATTGAAGCTGTTTAAAGAATACAAGGTTGTTGAGTCCCATGGTTAAAAATTTCATCTTTGAATTTCTATTTAATAGTTTGCATTATTATGATAGTTGTTGTTTAGTTTTCTTATGTTTTAAAGTCTTTTTATGAGTCCTTTATGTTTATGTTTAAATTTGAGAAATAAAATGTCTTTGTTTATTAAGTATTCATTTACATCAATAAAAATAGTTTGTTCTCATAGAATCAATGATGAGTTGTTGCAAAAACATGAGAAAGAGACTAAGACCCAAGTGAGAAAATTCAAGATTAAGAGATGAGGAACAAGTATGGAATCATGATTGAACATTTAGAAGTAAATAGACCATAATGAATAATTAGACATAGAGGATATAACAAGTATATGCTAAGGATGACCCTTGAATATCCATAGAATCAAGAAGTAGTAAACAAAAGACCTAAGGCTCTAAGCATCAACTACTAGGATAAAAGAAAGAAACAAATAGCTTAAAGAGCCAATATCCTAGTAGATGCTTGTGGTGAAGATGTGTCAAAAAGAGAGACCTGGGCAAATAAATTCTTAGGGGTGTTTCAACACCTAGTACCCTAAAACCAACTGGTTTGGGAGTGCTAATTGAAAGCTCGATCTAAAGGGTCGTCTTGAGACAAAACACTTAGAGTCATGGTCAATCAAATTGTAACAAGAGAGAAGTGAAAAGAACAATCAAAAGAAAAAGAACAAGTCTTACTACATCAAGGTGACAATCAATAGAAATGGCTCTAGAAGCAAGCACTTAAAAAGAATCCTCAAGGGTCTAAGAGTTCATTGTGGTATGAAAATAATAAGGTTCATGCATGAGTTGATACTTAACCTTTATCTTTAATTGTGGACATACTCTTATAAAGGTCAAGTCTTAATCTATTAAGAATAATTCACATTGATTTGCTTGGGGACAAGAAAAGCTTAAGTTTGGTGTTGTGATGACTTGCATCATCTACCTCTTTCTCCTATCTTAAAGGACCATGAAAAGAGTGTAATCTCATTCATTCAATACAATTTCATGAGTTAAATGGTGAATATTATGGTACATTCCTTTGAAATGAGTTTTTGTTGAATTTCAGGTAAAAAGAGCAACAAAAGAAGAAGGAAGCAAGAAAGAGAAGCTGGGCGTGTGAGCTGGGCGTGCTACTTGGTACAAACGCCACCAAATTGTATGGGCGTGGCACGCCAGCCAAAGGGCGTGGCATGCCAGTTATTAAATCCAGAGAAAAAGTTCATGGAGCTTTCAATGGGCGTGGCACGCTAAGGCCAGGCGTGGCACGCCAGAGAGATGAAGCACAATGGGCATGGCACGCCAAGGCCAGGCATGGCGCACCAGTTATAAACTCCAGAGAAGGGATAATGAGCTTTGGTATAGGCGTGGCACGCCAACCATAAATTCCAGAGAGCATTCTTGAAGGTCCACAAGGGGCGTGGCACGCCAACTCCACCATCTACAATGGGCGTGCCACTTGAAGTCGAAGGCATGGCACGCCATGCATTTGAGCAGAGGAGCATGGAGGAAGCACCAACAAGGGCGTGCCACTTGAGACTTAAGGCGTGGCACGCCAAGTCAAGAATAGATGGGCGTGCCACTTGGGTTCTAGGCGTGGCACGCCAAGGCTTGAAGAGACTCAACACCATAATGGGCTTGCCACTTGAGATCGAAGGCGTGGCACGCCAGCACAAGCCTCCATAAAAAAAGATGAATGGGCGTGCCACTTTGGACTTTAGGCGTGGCACACCAAGGCAACATGAAGAGGGGAGTGCCACTTGATGATTGAGGCATGGCACGCCAACATCACTCGCACCAAGGGCGTGCCACTTGGGACGTAGGTGTGGCACTCCAGTGTAGTTGACCAGAGAAGAGAATGAAGCCCTTATCAAGGGCGTGGCACGCCAGTTTAACATTCCAAAGAAAAAGGGGAAGAGTTTACTAAGGGCGTGGCACACCAGACCTGAGTATGCCACGCTAGTTCAAATTTCCAGAAGAGGATGATCATGCTTTATTAAGGGTGTGGCACGCCAGATCTGGGCGTGCTTCGCCAGTTCAAGTATCCAGAAAGGAAGATGAGAAGAAGACACTATGGGCGTGCCACTTGAGCTCGAAGGCATGGCACGCCAAGCTAGCTACATGAGAAGGGCGTGCCACTTGGAAGCCAGGCATTGTATGCCAAGCCAAGCTGAGAAGCTGGGCGTGGCACGCTGCTCACACGCTAGACACATGGTTCATTTTATGAGTTTTTCCTTTTATTTTCAATTGTAATTTTCTTTTCCTTTTTGTAACTTTTAAATTCTAGTGCTAGTAGTAGTATAAATACCTCCTAAGAGTACCGAAAAAGGGGGTTAGCTAGTGGGTTAGAAAGTTGGATTGATAGCTTATCTTAGTTTTACTTTTACACTTCACTTCATCTTCTTCCATCTCTTGTACTTTTCTATAAGCTATGAGTAGCTAAACTCCCTCTCATTGGGAGAGGGAGCTCTGTTGTACTTGATCGATTAATGATAGTGAACTTCTTCTTCTCTTCATCTTCTCTTTGATTTGCTAGAAGGAATTTCATTCTTCATGCTTAGTGTTCAATCATCTTGGGAAAGAGGTTGAATGCAAAATGGGTTTCATGGGAACCTTGGAAAAGGAAGCATAAAACTATGCTTGAAATCCCTTCTCACACTTGATTAGATCCAGGTTTTGGGATTGGATATGGCGACATGAAATCCACCCACTATTTGGATCTATGAGGATGTGTGGTATAATCAAGAACCAAGTATATCTCTCTTCATGAGCAATTAGACCAAGGAATTGGCTGATTTTCAAGATTTGAGAGATTGAATCACCAATGGATTGGAATTCAATCAATCATGATTTCCAAGAGGTCAATATGTTGCATGATTGAGGATGAGATGATCTGAATTTAATACAAAGAGAGCAACATCTCCTAATCCGAATGAATTCCCCCTATTCTTATCTTTCCTATTCTTTATAGTTTTCCTTTAATTTCTGCTATTACTCATTCCCCATTTATAATTCAGTCATTTATGTTCCAGTACTTTACATTCTTGTCATTTACTTTTCTGCACTTTATTACTTTCATTTACTTTTAAGACATTTACATTTCTGCTATTTAGAATTTGCACTCAACAATTCTTATTGATTAGCTTAACTAAAATTACCCATTAACTAAAGTTGTTCAATCAATTAATCTCTATGGGATTCGACCCCACTCTACTGTAGGTTATTACTTAACGATAATTTGGTGCGCTTGCCAAAGAACAGATTCATTATATAGTGAGTGAATTTCGGTCATCACACTCTTCTCTTGGATTTAGCTCTATGTTATTGGAAAGAGTGTTAGGAGGTCTCTCAGGTATTCTCTTACTTAACTGACCCACATTTACTTCCAAGTTCTGAATTGAAGCTCTTTTCTCTTGTATAAAGCTGTGAGTAGTCTTGGAAAGTTCAGCAATTAGTGTGGCTAAGTCAGGAGTGTCTTAGCTCTGAGAGGGTCCTTGTTGCTACTGAGAGGGCTGGAACTGCCAGTTCTTAAACCTATTCTGATTTTATCTACCTTGGTTGTTGTTAAAGCTTTGTTGGGGGCTTAGGTGGTTGCTCTCTCTATCCAAAGTTAGGGTGATTCCTTCATCCCTGATTGAAAGTATTCACATAAGGATCATTATTGGGATTTCTGGAGGAGTTGCCCATGTAATTAACTTTTTCAGTAGTGGGTTGAGCATAGCCACAAGCGTCTCCTTGGTTGTAGCTTCCATTCATGTCATAGGATGCATCTTGAGTATTAACAGTTGAGACTTGTATCCCACTCAAGTGTTGAGAAATCATACTGATTTGTTGGCACATGATCTTATTTTGGGCCAAAATAGCGTACAGTGTGTCCACCTCTATGACTCATTTCTTCTGAGTAGTCCCAGAGTTCACAGGGTTCCTTTTAAAAGTGTATAGATATTGGTTGTTAGTAACCATCTCAATAAGCTCATTCGCCTCTTCAGGCATCTTCTTTATGTGCAGGGAACTACCTATAGAGTTGTCCAGTAATATCTTGGCCATCTCAGAGAGGCCATCATAAAAGATATACAGCCTGGTCCATTCAGAAAACATGTCAGGAGGACACCTCCTGATCATCAGCTTGTATCTCTCCCAAGCCTCATATAGGGACTCTCCATCTTTCTGTCTGAAGGTCTAGACATCCACCCTAAGCTTAGTCAGCTTCTGAGGTGAAAAATTTTTTGTCAAAAATCCTGTGACCACCTTTTCTCCCATGTCCAGGCTCTCTTTGGGCTGAGAATCAAGCTATTGCTTTGCTCTGTCTCTCACAGCAAATGGGAAGAGATAAGCTTGTAGACCTCAAGATTCACTCTATTCATCTTCACAATGTCACAGATCTACAGGAAGTTAGAGATGAATAGATTAGGATCTTCCTATAGGAGTCCGTGAAACTGACAGTTCTGCTGCACCAAAGTGATCAGTTGAGGCTTAAGCTCAAAGTTATTTGCACCAATGGCAGGTATAGCTATACTACGCCCATAGAAATCAGGCATGGGTGCAGTGTATGAGCCAAGCATTCTCCTTGCATGCTCATTAGCGTTTGGGTTTCCACCATTTGCATCCATAGCTTCCTTCTCAAAAGTTTTCCCGAGGTTCTCTCCGGCTTTGTAAGCTCTAACTTGTTGCAAACGCCACCTTAAGGTCCTTTAGATTTGGAATCAAACTCAAGAAGAGGTTCTTTATCCTTGTTCCTGCTCATAAACAAACAAGAGACAAAGAAAAGTGGGAGTCTCTATGTCAAAGTATAAAGAGCTCCCAATGAGATATCCTATGTAAAAAAAAGCAATAAAAATAATTAAAGTAAGCAATTAAACTAAAACTTTCGAAAATAAGAATGGGAAAGTAACCTAAAATTTTGAAAACTAAAAGAAAAAGACACTAAAAAATTCAAAAGAATAAAAAGAGGAAAACACTAAAGGGACACCAAACTTAAAATCTGAAATAAAGGGAAAATAAATAAAACTAAAGTAAAAAATTAAAAGAAAATTTAAATAAACAAAACTAAGAAAAATACCTAATCTAAGCAACCAGATAACTAGTAGTTGTCAATCACAAACAATCCCCGGCAATGGCGCAAAAAACTTGGTGCTGGATTTAGAATTCTCACAGCTTAACCGTCAAGTGCACCGGGTCTTTCAAGTAATACCTCAGGAGAGTGAGAGTCGATCCCACGAGGATTGTTGGACTAAGAAACAATGGCTATCCAATTGGCTTAGTCAGGCAAATAGAAAAAGGTTGTTGATGGTTGAAAACACATAAAGCAATAATTGAAAGCATAAAGAAAGCAAGTAATTGGTTTGGTGTGAAAACAGTAAGAGAACATAGTTAAGGCTTCAGAGATGTTTACTTTTCTGGATTACAAGTTCTTACCAACTATTTTAACAATGCATGATTCATTCCATGGCAAACTATAAATGACTAAACCCTAATCTCTTAGTGATTTAGCCTCCTCTAACCTTTATCAACTGCCACTCTCGTGGTCATAATTTCGAGTAGAGGGTTAAGTGCAAAACAAGTTTATAGCCACAAAAACCCTAATTACACAAGGCTAACAGGAGTATATGTCACATATCCCAATTAGTTCATGTAATAAGAAATTTAGGAGGAATTTATTTTCAAGTTATTGTTCAAGTGAGATAACTCTCTCGAGAATCACAATAACTCATGTAAAATATGGGTCATACTCTCATTCCACCCAGATTCATAAGATTAAGAATGAAAACAATCTTTGAAACTGAATCAATACATTAATTAAAATAGAAAAGCAATAATCTTAATCCATAGAAATAAATAGAGCTCCTAACCTTAACCAAATAGGTTTAGTGGCTCATGGCTTACAGAGAAAACTAGGGTTCTGAAAAGTATGTTGTGCGGAAGAGAGAAGATCCGAATCCAGATGGATCTTTTCCTTTTTATAATAACCTAATTTGATTCAGAAATAAAGTAAAATAATAAATCCTAAGGCTAAAAGATATTGTTTATAAATAAAATTACAAAAAAATAATATAACTAATGCTAAATGCTAAATCCACTAGAGATGCTTCAAGAGTGGGCTTTTCACATTTGGACCAAGCTTGCTGGCGCTAAACACCCTGGCGTTTAGCGCCCTAGAGGGAGTAACTTTGTGCTTGCTGTTGGTGCTAAACACTAGCTTGACGTTTAGCGCCCCAAGAGGAGTACGCCAGCTTTTCTGTTTTTAGCTCCAAACTCTGCCAAACTGCTCCGAATTTCACCTGAAATTATAAAAACACTAAAACAACTCCAAGTAGCATCCATAGAGGGTTTTTGTACTAAAACTAAGTATAACTAAATAAAATCTAACTAAAAACAACTGGAAAATAATAAGAAAAAAGGTACAAGATGCTCACGCATCACAGAGAGCGAAAAGGGTGAGGGTAGAAGAAAGATGTTTATATAGGTTAGGGAGTTATGGAACATGGAAGTTAAGGGTTTGGTAACTAACATCACTGATAAACGTTCCTCGAGAATGTCTCTGACATGTTTTGATTTTCCCTTGCTTTTTAAAGAACAGTGGATATACGTTCTTGATGCTTTTTCACTTGCTTTGAGTTATGTTGATTTCTGAGCTATAAAATCACATACTTTCTAAGGTCCCCAAAAACTCAAATTTCTCTTAAAATTTTAGAAGTAGATATGAAGATTGTCACAGACATTCTCAAATGCATTTGAGACTTTAGAGCAGCTCGCGTAATATGCACATGCATGTCCTAAGATAGTTCTAATGAACGATACTTACCTACATGATGTAAATGCAGAACCGTTTAGAGATGTCTCATTAGATAAACAATAGAGATTTTGAAATTAGAGCTCATGTGTAGAAGCAAGTTCTGATCCTTTCTGAGATTCTCTTATTCTTTCTTGACTTGTAGTTCTTCTTTTATCTCATTCAGCTGAGATGATATATATTCATTATGGATTTTAGGTGAAGTCCTTTTAGAATGCAAGAAATCTTCTAAGGTGCCTTAGTTTGAGATTCAGATGGAGCTGACAATGATATTTGAAAAATTAAGATTTTTTAGAATTTTCAAATATTTTTAAATTTTCTTTAGGAGAATTTCTAAGCTGCTTTATCTTTAGATGAGATTCATATCCTTCCAAGTGTTCTCATGATGCGATGAAGACAACTTTGACACTTATCTTTCATCAATTGTGCTCTTTTAAATACACCTACATAATATTTTTTTAGATATTTGGATCTTATAGGTTTACTTCAAGGGTTTATCTCTTATACTAATAAGGGATAAATCATTTTTTTAAAATAGGAATAGTCCTTATCTTATCAACCAAAAGACAATCTAATAGATATAAATATATTGGTTTATTCTTTTGGACCTTTCTCAAACTCTCTTCAATATACCCACACTATTTTCTTAATAAGATACATTTCTAAGATTTATTTAGATAAAACAAGGTCAGAAACTTTCTTCTCATGTTACCTACTGTCTTTGCTAACAACTTTTGAAATACAAATGAATATAACCTTTTAAAATAAGATCATTCCTATTTGACAAAGAAGATCAACAACATCTATATAATGTATCCCAGGGTTATGAGTAATAGATAGCATAGGCACTACAAAAAAATGCTGAGTACCTACGGTTTTATCGTCGAATTTAGGGTCACAGAGTAGCAGCGAATTTATCGGCGGCAAAGGCGTCGAATTCGTCAGGTTAAATTATTACTGGCGGATTTATGTTTTTGACGATAAATTCGCCAGTAATAATTGGAGGGAAACAAAACAAAATAGGAGTGTAAGTTAGTATCGGATTTACGGTGGATAAATCCACTAGTAAACCCATTTAGTGAAAACGTTGAGTTATAGTAACCCGCAATGGTTTACTGTCAGATTTTTCTGACTGTAGATCTGATGGTAATTTTGTTCTAATTCGAAGCACGAATGCTCTCCCCTTCATTATTTTGAATCTGTTACTCGCTCTCTCTCTCTTTCTCTTTCTTTACCCTTTCTTCTCCCACACACACTCTCTCTCTCTAACCCTCTCCCTCCCCGTCGCTCCGTCAGCCCCATCGCCGCCTCCTCAATCAATCTTTCTTCTCCCCCCTTTCTTCTTTTGTACTCTCTCTAACCCTTTCCCTCCCTGCCGCTCTGTTAGCCCCACTGCGTGTCATCCCTGCCGCCGCATCCTCTCCAATAGCCCATATCCCTCTCATTGCCATCCAGTTCTGCCAGCCACCACCAATATTCTCCCATCAACCTCTGTATCTGCATTCTCTGATAAATAAATTTTTATTTTTGTTTTTGTTAAATTTTTTATTAATTTAGGTTTTAATTGTTAATTAGTATTATGATTTAGTTAGAAATAATTTTTTTATTTAGTGAATTTACGTGGTTAAGACATGATTATATTAGGTTATTAGATTTTCGTGAGTTCTAATGCTGTAATGATATGATATTGTTGTTGTTGTGATGTTGGTTTTGAATTAGAATTGAATTTAGTAAATTGGTGATGCTCAAACTTGAATGCATATATTTCACATAGTTCAAGTTATTCTGTTCAAATAGGCATATTGCTAAATTTTTGTGAAGTTGCTTAAACTTACATTTATACGGGTCATTTTTTTGTTAAACTAATTTTATCTATGTAATTAAATAATAATTCTCTATCATTCTAGTAGTTCTTTATTTTATGCATAGTCAGTGCAATTAATTATACTATATTATTTGTTATAATGTATATTATATTTTATTATGTTAAGGTATTATTATTATTATTATTGTTGTTGTTGTTGTTTCTTGCATGAGTTAATAGTCAACAAGTTTATTAAAGACTCTGATAATAAGTCACATTATAGCCTTTTTTGTTTTATTTGATTTTAATGGATATTGTATTCCTTTAACTAAGTTTAATGTAGTTTATTTTGATTAATCATTTTGAATGACGTTGTAAATATGTTTAACACATTTTTAATTGGTATACTCTTTTCAGACATGACAACAGGTAGAGGTGTTGCGGATCAGCCTAGTGGTCATGGACGTGGTAGAGGGAGGGTTTCTGTCAATACCCCTGGGAATTCTGGATCCTCTCCTTCTAATACGATTACCCCAGTGACGTTATAGGTTGCGGATGTATCGGAACAGCCGTTCATCATAATGCCTAACCCCAAGTACGTCCTTGCATCTAGGGCGAAGGCGCTGCCTCTATCCACTTAGCAGCCCATTGTCTCGGCGACGCCGCCTCCAGCAATGGACGCCATGGTTTCAGAATCCTCTCACGGAAGCTAGCCAGCTGATGCCCTCTACCACCTCCCATTGTACGGATGACTTGGCTTGATGGCAGAACAGGATAAGTACTATTTTAAGTCTTTATATGCTAAAAGTGTTTGATAGTTCTTGATTAGTGATTCTTGATTATTGATTCTAGTTTTAGTGGATTTAAGGTTGTAGGTTTGAACTTCTGAAAGTGTTTGATATATCGTGATTAGTGATTCTTGATTATTGATTCTAGTTTTAGTGGATTTAGGATTGTAGGATTGAACTACTAAAAGTGTTTGATATATCCTGATTATTGATTCTTGATTATTGATTCTAGTTTAGTCAATTTAGTAAATTTATGGATGTTGCTTCTTGATTATTGATTGTTAAAAATTGGTGATGATTAAGTTAATTGATGATGGATAGAGTTTGTGGCGTATTTCAGTTACAGATGAAACTCTACCAAAATTTCTAAAAAAGCTCTATATATTATGGTTATTTGCTTCTGAAGTTTTCATTTATAATGCCTTATTGGTTTGTTTGTGAACTATTAATATGTTTGCACCAAACAACAACTCATGCACTCAGGAGATGACCAACGTCATCTAGCTTATGTACGATGTAACACCCTTACTATCAGAATATCACGCTTCCGGGTGTGCCACTTTGATAGCGGGGGTATTACGATGATTCTCATATATTAAATAATAAGGTATGAGCCTTTACGCGTAAATCTATCGATGGTTTTACTAAAAACATAAAACTTTCCAACAAGAACAAATAACGCATATTCACGTTTAAATATTATAAAATTACCAAACCTACCTCCGTACAAAATCAAAATAACAGAAGCTCCAGAAAAAGCTCCTGAATGAGAAATTGAAGAAGAAAACATCAAAATTGGCTACTCCACCTCAGGAGCTCCCACTTGGCCGAACCTTGCATGGAGGGACAGCATCGCCATCATTGATTTCTCCCGAACAAAAATGACGTTAATGTGAAGAGGAGGAAGATACAAACACTTTAATCGGATTAGGTTATTATTTGGAGTTATGAAACTCAAGAAATCGAACACTGAAGGTCAAGCTTCCATGGTTTCCTTTCTCTTCTCTCTCACGACCTTTCTTTCTTTTTTCTTTCCTAATGAATCTGCTGAAGATGATGATGATTAATGAGAATTTGGCATGTTTAAAGTTTCGATGACATGTGGGTTGATAAACCACTATTTTATGGTTTATATTGTGTATAATTATGTGGTTTTATCATGATCCTTACCCACTTATTCATTTATTTAGCATGCATTTATATTTCCTTCCTGGAATTATTACATGGTTGAAAACTGCTTCCTAGAGACTTTTTATTATGTATTTTAGTTCTCCTTTATCCCATTCGATGCCGTGATCTGTGTGTTAAGTGTTTCAGGCTTTATAGGGCATGGATGAGTTGGAGATTGGAAGGGAAGCTAGCAAAAATGGAAGGAACACAAGAAACTGAGGAGACAACCAGCGAGAAGTGACGCGGCCGCATGGCTCACGCGTTCGCACGGAAGAGGAGAAATCGCGGTGACGCGGCTGACAAACCCCAATTTGACGGTTTATCTTGTATTGAATTTAGGGGATTTTATCACCTTTTACCCACATTTATTCAATGAAATAGCATGGTTTTGTATATTCTCCTTTAATTGTGCTTAAGAGTGAAAACATGCTTTTTAGGTCTTAAAATAGATAAATATAATTTACCTTGATTCCATTAGATGCCTTGATATGTTTGTTAAGTGATTTCAGATTTAGGAGGCAAAGATTGGATTAAAGGAATGAAGAAAAAGCATGTAAAGTTGGAGAACTCATGAAGAAATGAAAGAACCGGAAAGCTGTCAAGCCGACCTCTTTGCACTTAAACGACCATAACTTGAGCTACAGAGGTCCAAATGATGCGGTTCCAGTTGGGTTGGAAAGCTAACATCCAGGGCTTCGAAATGATATAAATTTTGCACGCGCGCGCCGATTCTGTCTGTGGCCCACTTTAATGAAATCGTCCCCAGCGGTTTTAGGAGCCTTGTGGGCCCAATCCAACTCATTTCTGATGCTATTTAAGTCAAGTATTGAAGGGGAATCAACATACTTTAGACACTTTTAGATACTTTTAGATATTTTTGATTATTAGCTTAGTTTTAGGAGTTAGAGTTAGTTTTAGAGAGAGAAGCTCTCACTTCTCTCTAGGATTAGGAATTAGGGTTAGATTAGGATCTCATAGTTCTAGGTTTAATTCAAGTCTCCTTCTACTTCTACCTTCAATTGGTGATTGATACACTTTGGTTCTTCTCTCTATCCCTCTTCTCTTGTTGTAATTTCTCTTATCTTGTTTGTAGGTTTTATAATTGAGATATTTTTGTTCTTTTGTTTTCTTCCAATAATGCAATTTGAGGTAATTCATGATAATTGTGATTTCCTTGGTTGTTGTTGTTAATTCTTTGTATTCAATTGTTGTTAGAATTCTTTTTTGTTGTGATTTACTATACTTTCCTTTTGTGCCTTCCAAGTGTTT
This sequence comes from Arachis stenosperma, assembly GCF_014773155.1. Classification (NCBI taxonomy): domain Eukaryota; kingdom Viridiplantae; phylum Streptophyta; class Magnoliopsida; order Fabales; family Fabaceae; genus Arachis; species Arachis stenosperma. The sequence goes on along the minus strand of NC_080379.1, from coordinate 47,001,449 downwards.
GATGAAATGCTTGGAAGAATGTTAGACTAGAATTTTATGTTCTTGGCTTGAGAAGGTAACTTAGGATTTCTTGAGTCACTAGTGTCCAATTGATTGCTAGTTGATAGCCATTAACTCTAGCCTTCATTAATCCAATTAGTGGAAAGCTAGGACTTATGGACTAGGATTGATATAACTCACTTGACTTTCCTTTGTTACCGCGCGGAAAAGAAAAGCACAAGTGACGCGGAGGCGTGGACGACGCGAACGCGTGGCACGGAAAAACGCGAATGACGCGTCCGCGTGGACGACGCGATCACGTGACATGTGCGATCTGCATAATCTGCAGATTTTGCTGGGGGCAATTTTGGGCCCTGTTTTGACCCAGTTCTCGGCCCAGAACAGCAGACTAGAGCCAGAGAACATGCAGAAACGAAGAACAACATTCATTCTACAGTTTTGAGTTTTTAGATCTAGTTTTACTCCTCCTCTAGGTTTTCTCTCTACACAATTAATACTCTTAGGATATTTTTTTCTACTACTTTTGCATTGGGATGTTGAGAAGAGTCATTACCTCATCAAGATTTCGTCATTCTAGTTTGTTTTCTTTACTTGGCTTTACTCTTCCATGTCCTTTGCTTTGTTAATTTTACCATTGGAATATTATTAGGATTTATTCAATATAAGGATTATTCTTATTTTAATTGGATTATTTTTTATTTCTATTTACAATGTCTTTCTTTAATTTCTTCTCATATGTTATGAATTTTGCATTCACAATGAGCGAGTAGTTCCCTAACTTGATGGGGAGTTGATTGAAAGGAACCAATTGAGTTGGAAGGCTTGAAAGAAATATTGTAATTGGGTTTATTGTTGGATTGCCTTCTAGTCACTAACACCAATCCCTTTTTATTAAGTGGGTTGCAATTTGTGAACAGACGTAGCATTCCAACCTGTTTGATTTTCCTTTGCCTAGTAAAGGATAACAAAACAAAATAACTTTTAATTATCAATTAATCTCGCGAGTATTCCAACTATATAGGGATTCCAACTAATCAACTCCCAGTCAAGGCTTTATTTACATTATTCAAATTTATCAATTTAATTTCCTGTTCAACTCAAACCTTTTGAAAATATCTGATTAATAAAATAGCACACCTTTCTGTAACTCGTTGGACATATTTCTAAATTGATAAGTGGATTTCCGGTGAGTTAAGAACTATACTTGAAAGAACTTTTAATATAAGGCAGCTAGGCTGCACTTTTTGGGACGCCTGAACGTCATTTAAGGAAGCAACCCCCTTTCTACTGATCCAGTTCATTTACGTGCAGGTGACATGGCAGCACCCAGAAGAGTCACCATCCAGGAGGAAGGAGCCCCTGATTTTACGCTCCAACCATTCCAGGCGCACCACTCAGCAGTAGCTGTAGATTTTGAAATAAAATCTTCACTACTCAACTTGATGCTCAAATTTCATGGCTTACCTGCTCAAGAGCCAATCAAGCATCTCAGGGATTTCCAGACCACTTGCTCTACTGTTAAGCGTGATGTAGCTGATGAAATCTCTATTCTATTAAAAGCCTTCCCGTTTTCTCTGGAAGGAAAGGCAAGAGAGTGGTACTACACTCAGTCCAGAGAAATTATTTCCAACTGGGATACACTTTGGAGAGAATTTCTGGATAAATTTTTTCCAGCTGAAGTTGCTGATAAGCTAAGGAAGGACATGTCTATGATCGTCCAGGACAAATCTGAGACCCTCTATGAATACTTGGAATGCTTCAATACACTTCAAAATGCATGTCCCCATCATATGATTGACAAGATAGTCTTACTCGGTTACTTTACACAGGGTCTGAGACCTCAAGATAGGACCACACTGGAAGGTGCTTGCAATGGTTCTATGAAAAAGCACAAGACTACGGACAAAGCATGGCAATTGAGCAGAGACTTAGCTGACTCTACTAGGAATCATAGGCAGAGACAAAGTCGGTCAAGAGCTGTTGCGGAGGTATCCACTAATACAGAGACTACCGCTATAGCCCAGAATCTATGTGAAATTACTAACTTGCTGAAACAGATGCAACTGAATCAACAACAACCTCACTAAGTTCAGCCTTCTCCACCACAGCACAGCCAGCAGTTAGTCCTACAAAGAGTGTGCGGCATCTGTGCAGATTATAGTCACTATATCGATGAGTGTCCGCAACTCCAACAAGAAGACAATACTGTAGCAACCACTCACAACTTTTATGACTGCCCCAATCAAGGGTACAATCAAGGTGGCAACTATAACCAAGGATGGCAGGATAATTCCAACCAAGGCTGGAGAGACAATTCTAACCTGGGTTGGAGGGACAATACTAACAGAGGAGGCAGAGATAACAATGGAAATCAGAGGTGGAATAACAATAACAACAGGCAGCAGAATCAACCTTACAGAGCACCTCATTTAAGACAACCTCAAGCCCCTCAGGAAACCTCTCAGACCACTAGCATCTCTTCATCTCCTAATGCTGACTTACTACAAGCCATTGATCAGAGACATCAGGCTATGGAAGATAGTATTAAAACAACTCTGAATACTTTCGCTTCTATTTTACAAACTCTTGTCTCACAGATAGGATCAATGCAAAATTCCAGTGACCAGTCCTCAAGCTCTGGTGGACTCCCCTCTCAACCATTCCCCAACTCAAAGGGTGGTATTAATGCCATCACCCTAAGGTCTGGAACCACACTGCAGGAGAGAAGTCAGGAGGAGCCAAGCCCACCAGAACACGCCTCAGCTGAAGAGGTTGTGGAATTAGAAGATGTTAAAGAGAAAGAGGACATACAGGACATAGCTGAGAGAGAAGAAGCTCAATCACAGGAGAAAGCACCAAAAGGCGCAGACACTGCCGAAAACACCACTCCCATTCCATTTTCACAACTTGCAAGGAAGCCCAGGAAGCAGTTGGAACCTGACCCCAAGATGGTAGAAATCTTCAAAAAGGTTGAGGTAACTGTTCCCCTTTTTGATGTCATTCAACAGGTACCTAAATATGCAAAGTTTCTAAAAGATTTATCTATACATAAGGACAAAATTAATGAATTAGAAACTATTCCTTTAGGAAGTTCCATATCTGCTTTAATGGGAAGTTTACCTGAAAAATGTAGTGACACAGGTCCTTGTATAGTTAGTTGTACTATTGGTGGTGTAGTAATTTATGATTGCATGTGTGATTTGGGAGCATGTGTTAGTATTATGCCTTTATCTGTATATGATGTTTTAAGGCTCCCTCCCTTAAAAAGGTCGGCAGCTCGTTTTGTGTTGGCAGATAAAAGCATTATTACAGTAGCTGGAGTTACTGAAGATGTTTTAGTGAACATTAAAGGGCTCACATTTCCCACTGATTTCTATATCTTGGAGATGCCCAATAATGACTCAGATAAGCCATCATCAATCCTACTTGGTAGACCATTCTTGAAGGCATCAAGATTCAAATTAGATGCTTTTTCAGGAACATATTCTTTTGAAATAGATGGCCGAATAGTAATCTTCAATTTGAATGGAGTCACAAACAACCCTCCAGAAAATCATTCCATCTTCCAGTGTGATGTCATAGATGAAACTATAGCTGAAATTCACCAAGAAGAGCTAGAAGAAAAGTACACAGAACAAAGTCCAAGTATGGGGACTCTATTAGCTAACAATAAGGACACTTCTGAATTTTCACAAGCTCCAGACAATCCAGAGCCTGCCCATGACCAGAAGATTGAGTTGAAACCTCTCCCTCCACATCTCAAATACGTTTATCTTGAAGAAGGGCAGAAGTTTCCAGTTATTATTGCATAGGATCTCACTCCTGAATAGGAAGAGCAGCTACTTAATGTGCTGAGGAAGCACAAGAAAGCAATTGGGTGGAGTTTGGCAGACATCGTAGGCATCAACCCTCAAGTATGTGAGCATAGAATATTTTTAGAGGAAGGAGCAAGACCTGTCCGCCAACCCCAGAGAAGACTGAATCCCACTATTTTGGAAGTTGTCAAAAAGGAAGTGACCAGACTATTGGAAGCGGGTATCATTTATCCCATTTCAGACAGTGAATGGGTTAGCCCAGTACAAGTGGTGCCCAAGAAGTCTGGAGTCACTACAGTGAAGAACGAGCATGGAGAGCTCATAGCGACCAGAGTACAGAACGCTTGGAGAGTCTGCATTGATTACAGGTGTCTCAACCAAGCTACTCGCAAGGATCACTACCCTCTTCCATTCATTGATCAAATGCTGGATCGCTTGTCAGGTAAATCACATTATTGCTTTTTAGATGGATACACAGGTTATTTCCAGATTCATATAGCTCTTGAGGATCAGGAAAAGACTAGTTTTACATGTCCTTTTGGGACTTATGCTTACAAGAGAATGCCCTTTGGCTTGTGCAATGCACCAGCTACTTTTCAGAGGTGCATGATGAGTCTTTTTTCTGATCTCATTGAGGACTGTATGGAAGTTTTTATGGATGATTTTAGCGTTTATGGTGATTCTTTTAGCCTTTACTTAGATGGATTATCTAGAGTATTAGATAGATGTGTCAATACAAAACTTGTATTAAATTTTAAAAAATGTCATTTTATGGTTAAACAAGGGATTGTATTAGGACATGTTGTATCTAATACTGGTATTTCTGTATACCCAGCAAAGGTGAATGTTATTTTCAGTTTACCTTACCCCTCCTCTGTGAGGGAAGTCCGTTCGTTCCTTGGCCATGCAGGTTTTTACAGGAGATTTATTAAGGACTTCAGTAAGGTAGCACTTCCCTTATCCAGATTGTTGCAGAAGGATATTGAGTTCGAGTTCAGTGAGAATCGTAAGCAAGCGTTCGATAAGCTGAAGACTAACCTGACTCAAGCTCCCATTGTGAGAGGACCAAACTAGAGCCAGCCATTTGAAATCATGTGCGATGCTTCCAACCATGCAGTAGGAGCAGCGTTGGCTCAGCGTGAAGGTAAGGATCCTTTTGTTATTGCTTATGCGTCTAAAACTTTAGATGCTGCCCAGTCCAATTATACTACTACTGAGAAAGAGCTTCTTGCTATTGTTTTTGCTCTGGATAAATTCCGAGCTTATCTACTTGGTACTAGAGTAGTAGTGTATTCGGACCATGCAGCTTTGAAGTATCTATTGGCTAAAAAGGAGTCCAAACCAAGGCTCATACGTTGGATATTGCTTTTACAAGAATTTGATTTAGAAATAAAGGATAGGAGTGGTAATCAGAATCTAGTGGCAGACCACTTGAGTCTCCTTGAGCACATTAAGGATGATTCTACTCTTATAGATGATAATTTTCCATTTGATAACCTGCAAGCAGTATCTGAGGTAGCACCTTAGTACGCACCTGTAGCTAATTATCTAGTTAGTCGCCATTTCCTCCACATTTTTCTAAGCATCAAAAGGACAAGCTAAAAAGCGAGTCTAAATATTATATATGGGATGACCCATATTTGTGGAGATGTGGTGCTGATCAGGTAATTAGACGTTGTGTACCTCAATCAGAATTCCAGTCCATTTTGGAGGCCTGTCACTCATCTGAGAGTGGACATTTTGGCCCTCAAAGAACAGCTAGAAAGATCTTAGACTGTGAATTCTGGTGGCCTACTCTTTTTAGAGACGCTGCTGAGTTTTGTAGATCTTGTCTTCCATGCCAAAAATTTGGTAATATATCCAGGAGGGATGAGATGCCTCAACAATTTATGCTTTTTTGTGAAATTTTTTATGTTTGGGGCATTGACTTCATGGGTCCGTTCCCAAATTCTAATGGTCAATTTTATATATTGTTAGCTGTGGATTATGTTTTCAAGTGGGTGGAAGCAATTCCCACCCGCACTGATGATGCTAACACTGTTGTTTCCTTTGTGAGAAACCATATTATTTGCCGCTTTGGATCACCACGAGCAATCGTGAGCGATCAAGGCACCCATTTCTGTAACAAGAGACTAACAGGATTGATGAAGAAGCATGGGATAATTTATAAGGTTGCATCAGCATATCATCCTCAGACCAATGGGCAAGTCGAGGTGTCAAACAGAGAGATAAAGCGTATCTTGCAGAAGATAGTCAAACTTCATAGAAAAGACTGGAGCACCAGGCTGCAAGATGCACTATGGGCATACAGGACAGCATACAAAACACCCATTGGAATGAGCCCTTTCCGCTTAGTTTATGGAAAAGCTTGTCATCTCCCAGTTGAAGTAGAGCACAGAGCCTTTTGGGCAGTCAAGGAGTGCAACATGGGAATTGAGCAAGCTGGAGTTGAAAGGAAGTTGCAACTGCAAGAACTGGAGAGCCTTCGCCTAGAAACTTATGAGAACTCAAGAATATACAAGGAAAAGATGAAGGCTGTACATGATCAGCACATTAGGAGGAAAGAGTTCCAACCTGGGGATTTAGTCCTCCTTTACAAATCCCGACTAAGACTCATGCCAGGCAAGTTGAGATCGAGATGGGAAGGTCCATACAGAGTAGAGAAGGCCGAACCATACGGAGTTTATCACCTAAGCCACCCTTCACACTCTGAACTTATTAAAGTTAATGGACAATGTCTGAAGCTGTACCATGGAGAGAAGCTGTAGAAAAATAAGGAGCTTGAGATCTTCCTCTTGGAAGATCCCCACAGGCCAGAAGATTGAGCTATTGGAGTTTCCAACTTATGGACGTTAAAGCAAAGTGCTAGGTGGGAGACAACCCACCATGGTATGATCGTACTTTTCTTTCTATCTTTAGTTTTTCCTAGTCAATAACTCTTCTCTTTCTTAGCACCTTCATGCATCTGCATTCGCATTTTATATATTTAAAAAAAAATGGTCGGTCAGTATCTGACTTCCGGAGGTAAATTCTCTTCCCTAGCACCAATAAATTAGGATATTTTAGTTAGATTTTCTTTTTCTTAGAATAGGTTAGTTGCGTGCATGTTCTACTTGATTGAAAAGACAATAAGTTTCTTCTAAAAAAAATATCTTTAGAACAAAATTTCACTAATTCTGATCTTAACTTTTAGGATAAATCTGCTTGAAGTTGTATTTGGAACATGATTTTTGAGCTAAAGAACACACAACCTGTGCAAATTTGAGCCTTTATGCATGGTTACATTATTTAACCATAATTATTTTATTCTTGTGTGTTTACTTCTCTATGATTGTAATCTATATTTTGTCTCATCTTATATGTCCAATAGTTATTATGTTTATATGCTTGCATGTGATTGAGGCCATTATTTGTTTAAACTCACTTATCCAAATTAAGCCTACCCTTTTTAATTACCTTTGTTAACCATTTTGAGCCTTAAAATCCCATTTGTTCTGTATTTTACCACATTACTAGCCTTAAGCGAAAAAAACAATTGTATATCCCAAATTGAATCTTTGGTTAGCTTAAGATAGAATTGTGTATGCTAGTTAAGTATGGGAATTTGTGGGAACAAAAATTATTAAGGGAATGTGTCATGATAATATAATGGGAATTTGGGTACCTACTCATGTGAAGCTATAAGAATTACAAATCTATGTGCATTGATAAGCTATGTTTATTTTTTTTATATATAAAAAAAATCAATAAATGAATAAGGGGACAAAATTACCCCAATGTTAAATTAAAAATTCAAAGAACAATGCACATATGATAAAAAAAATTGATACATGAGTATGGAAGGTAAAAGGGAATTCTGGGTAGCTAGGTATGAATTCTAGAGTTATATAAAATATATAGGTTGGGTTAAAGTTGGGTGGTGGACGAAATTGTTATTCATGTGTTATTCCATTTTGCAAAATTCATTGCTTTTCATTCCCTGGCAATGGCGCCAAAAACATGATGCCAATACCATGGTTCACAACTCCGTTCAACTTAACCAGCAAGTGTACTGAGTCATCCAAGTAATACCTTACGTGAGTAAGGGTCGATCCCACAGAGATTGTTGGTATGAAGCAAGCTATGGTCACCTTGTAAATCTCAGTTAGGCAGATTAAATTGGTTTATGGGTTTTCGAATAATTAATAATAAACAGAAAATAAAAGGGATAGAAATACTTATGTAAATTAATAGTGGGAATTTCAGATAAGTGTATGGAGATGCTGTGCTCCTCTTGAATCTCTACTTTCCTATTACATTCATCCAATCCTTCTTACTCCTTTCCATGGCAAGCTGTATGTAGGGCATCACCGTTGTCAGTGGCTACATCTCATCCTCTCAGTGAAAACGTTCCTATGCTCTGTCACAGCACGGCTAATCAGCTGTTGGTTCTCGATCATGTTGGAATAGGATCCATTGATCCTTTTGCGCTTGTCATCACGCCCAGCAATCGCGAGTTTGAAGCTCGTCACAGTCATTCAATCCCAGAATCCTAATCGGAATACCATAGACAAGGTTTAGACTTTCCGGATCCTCATGAATGCCGCCATCTATCAAGCTTATACCACGAAGATTCTGTTGGGGAATCTAAGAGATATGCGCCCGGCCTAAGGTAGAACGGAAGTGGTTGTCAGTCACGCGCGTTCATAGGTGAGAATGATGATGAGTGTCACGGATCATCACATTCATCAAAGTTAAGTGTAGCGTATATCTTGGAATAAGAATAAAAGAGAATTGAATAGAAAGTAATAGTAATTGTATTGAAACTTGAGGTACAGCAGAGCTCCACACCCTTAATCTATGGTATGCAGAAACTCCACCGTTGAAAATACATAAGTGAAAGGTTCAGGCATGGCCGAGAGGCCAGCCCCCAAAACGTGATCATAGGATTCAAATTACAATCCAGGATCCAGGATGAGATTATGATAGTAGAAAGTTCTATTTATAATAAACTAGCTCCTAGGGTTTACATGAGTAAGTAATTGATGCATAAATCCACTTCCGGGGCCCACTTGGTGTATGTTTGGGCTGAGCTTGATCTATCCACGAGCTGAGGCTTTTATTGGAGTTGAACTCCAAGTTAGGACGTGTTTTGGGCGTTCAACTCCGGATCATGACGTGTTTCTGACGTTTAACTCCAGACAGCAGCATGTACTTGGCGTTCAACGCCAAGTTACGTCGTCAATTTCCGAATAAAGTATGGACTATTATATATTGATGGAAAGCTCTGGATGTCTACTTTCCAACGCCGTTGAGAGCGTGCCATTTGGAGTTCTGTAGCTCCAGAAAATCCATTTCGAATACAGGGAGGTCAGACTCCAACAGCATCAGCAGTCCTTTTGTCAGCCTTTTTCAGAGTTTTGCTCAAGTCCCTCAATTTCAGCCAGAAATTACCTGAAATTACAAGAAAACACACAAACTCATAGTAAAGTCCAGAAATGTGAATTTAACATAAAAATTAATGAAAACATCCCTAAAAGTAGCTTGAACTTACTAAAAACTACCTAAAAACAATGCCAAAAAGCGTATAAATTATCCGCTCATCACAACACCAAACTTAAATTGTTGCTTGTCCCCAAGCAACTGAAAATCAAATAGGATAAAAAGAAGAGAATATACTATAAATTCCAGAATATCAATGAATATTAATTATAATTAGATGAGCGGGTCTTGTAGCTTTTTGCTTCTGAACAGTTTTGGCATCTCACTTTTTCCTTTGAAGTTCAGAATGATTGGCTTCTCTAGGAACTTAGAATTTCAGATAGTGTTATTGACTTTCCTAGTTAAGTATGTTGATTCTTGAACACAGCTACTTATGAGTCTTGGCCGTGGCCCTAAGCACTTTGTTTTTCAGTATTACCACCGGATACATAAATGCCACAGACACATAACTGGGTGAACCTTTTCAGATTGTGACTCAGCTTTGCTAGAGTCCCCAGTTAGCGGTGTCCAGAGCTCTTAAGCACACTCTTTTTGCTTTGGATCACGACTTTAACCACTCAGTCTCAAGCTTTTCACTTGGACCTTCATGTCACAAGCACATGGTTAGGGACAGCTTGATTTAGCCGCTTAGGCCTGGATTTTATTTCCTTGGGCCCTCATATCCATTGATGCTCAAAGCCTTGGATCCTTTTTACCCTTGCCTTTTGGTTTTAAGGGCTATTGGCTTTTTCTGCTTGCTTTTTCTTTTTCTTTCTATTTTTTTCGCCATTTTTTTTCGCAAGCTTCTTCTTTTTCACTGCTTTTTCTTGCTTCAAGAATCAATTTTATGATTTTTCAGATCGTCAATAACATTTCTCCTTGTTCATCATTCTTTCAAGAGCCAACAGTTTTAACATTCATAAACAACAAGATCAAAAGACATATGCACTGTTCAAGCATTCATTCAGAAAACAAAAAGTATTGTCACCACATCAATATAATTAAACTAAATTCAAGGATAAATTCGAAATTCATGTACTTCTTGTTCTTTTGAATTAAAACATTTTTCTTTTAAGAGAGGTGAAGGATTAATGGAATTTATTCATAGCTTTAAGGCATAGTTACTACATACTAATGATCATGAAGTAGAGACACAAAACATAGATAAACACAACATTAAAAACCAAAAACAGAAAGAAATAAAGAACAAGGAATGAATCCACCTTTAGTGGCGTCTTCTTCTTGAAGGACCAATGATGTTCTTAAGCTCTTCTATGTCCCTTCCTTGCCTTTGTTGCTCCTCCTTCATTGCTCTTTGATCTTCTCTTATTTCTTGGAGAATGATGGAGTGCTCATGATGTTCCACCCTTAATTGTTCAACATTGTGGCTCAAATCTTCTAAGGAAGTGTTGAGTTGTTCCCAATAGTTGTTGGGAGGAAAGTGCATCCCTTGAGGCATCTCAGGAATTTCTTGATGATGAGCTTCCTCATGCATCTCTTGAGAACCGTGAAGGGTCTCTCTTGCTTGCTCCATCCTCTTCTTGGTGATGGGCTTATCCTCTTCAATGGGGATGTCTCCTTCTATGATAACTCCAGCTGAGTAACATAGATGGCAAATAAGGTGAGGAAAAGCTAGCCGTACCATATTGGAGGGCTTGTCGGCTATTTTGTAGATTTCATTGGATATGACCTCATGAACTTCTACTTCATCTCCAATTATGATGCTATGAATCATGATGGCCCGATCCACAGTAACTTCAGATCGGTTGCTAGTAGGAATGATGGAGCGTTGAATGAACTCCAACCATCCTCTAGCCACAGGCTTGAGGTCCAGTCTTCTTAGTTGGACTGGCTTGCCTTTGGAGTCTCTCTTCCATTGAGCTCCTTCCACACATATGTCCATAAGGACTTGGACCAACCTTTGATTAAAGTTGACCCTTCTAGTGTAGGGGCGTTCATCTCCTTGCATCATGGGCAAGTGGAATGCCAACCTCACATTTTCCGGACTAAAATCTAAGTATTTTCCCCGAACCATTGTGAGATAATTCTTTGGACTCGAGTTCGTACTTTGATCATGGTTCCTAGTGATCCATGCATTGGCATAGAACTCTTGAACCATTAAGATTCTGACTTGTTGCATGGGGTTGGTTAGGACTTCCCAACCTCTTCTTCGGATTTTATGTCGGATCTCCGGATACTCATTTTTCTTGAGCTTGAAAGGGACCTCAGGGATCACCTTCTTCTTTGCCACAACATCATAGAAGTGGTCTTATTGGCTCTTGGAGATGAATCTTTCCATCTCCCATGACTCGGAGGTGGAAGCTTTTGTCTTCCCTTTTCCTTTTTTAGAGGATACTCCGGCCTTAGGTGCCATTGATGGTAATGGAAAAACAAAAAGCTTATACTTTTACCACAGCAAACTTAAAATATTGCTCACCCTCGAGCAATAGAAGAAAGAAGAGAAGAAGAAGATGAAGAGAATATGGTAGAGAGGGAGAGATGTAGGTTCGGCCAAGGTGAAGAAGAAATAGTTGTGTTGTGTGAAAATGAAGTAGCATGGGAGGGTATTTATAGGGGGAGGGGGGAGTTAAGTTTCGGCCATATAGGGTGGGATTGGGTGGGAAAATGTTTTTGAATTTTTGAAGGTAGGTGGGGTTTATGGGGAAGAGTGGATGGATGTGAGTGGTGAAGGGGATGATTGGGAAGAAGAATTGAGGTGATTGGTGAAAGGTGTTGGGAAGTGTGACATAGGAAAGAGTAATCACAAAAACTAGGATTAGGAGGTAAGGTGGGAATATGGCAAGTGGGGATCCTGTGGGGTCCACAGATCCTGAGGTGATCCTGTGGGATTCACAGGTCCTGAGGTGTCAAGGAATTCCATCCCTGCACCAAATAGGCATGTAAATTGCCTTTGCACACCATTCTGGCGTTTAAACGCCGTGTGGTGCACATTCTGGGCGTTCAACACCCATGTAAAGCATGTTTCTGGCGTTGAACGCCAGTTTCATGCTTGTTACTGGCGTTCAGCGCCAGCTTTTCTTCTCTAGGCACATTCTTGGCGTTCAGCGCCAGAATGTTGCTTGTTTCTGGCGTTCAGCACCAGAATGATGCTCTGTTCTGGCGTTGAACGCCGGCCAGATGCATCTTACTGGCGTTGAACGCCAGCCTGTGCTTCCTCCAAGGTGCAAAATTTTTTCTTCTGCTGTTTTTGATTCTGTTTTTAATTTTTATGATTTTTTCGTGACTCCTCATGATCATGTACCTAATAAAACACAAAATAACAATAAAATAAAAATTAGATAAATAAAATTGGGTTGCCTCCCAACAAGCGCTTCTTTAATGTCAATAGCTTGACAGTGGCTCTCATGGAGCCACAAGGTGATCAGGTCAATGTTGTATAGTGCCAACACCAAACTAAGAGTTTGGATATGGGGTCTTAACACCAAACTTAGAGTTTGGTTGTGGCCTCCCAACACCAAACTTAGAGTTTAACTGTGGGGGCTCTTCTTGACTCTGAACTGAGAGAAGCTCTTCATGCTTACTCTCTTTTGTCACAAAGGGATGGCCATGTGCCTTGAACACAAGGTAGTCCCCATTCAATTGAAGGACTAATTCACCTCTGTTGACATCTATCACAGCTCCTGCTGTGGCTAGGAAAGGTCTTCCAAGGATGATGCAATCATCCTCTTCCTTCCTAGTGTCTAAGATTATGAAATCAGCAGGGATGTAAAGGCCTTCAACCTTTACTAACACGTCCTCTACTATTCCATAAGCTTGTCTCAATGACTTGTCTGCCAATTGTAATGAGAACAAGGCAGGTTGTACCTCAATGATCCCCAGCTTCTCCATTACAGAGAGTGGCATAAGATTTATCCCTGACCCCAGATCACACAGAGCTTTTTCAAAGGTCATGGTGCCTATGGTACAAGGTATTAAGAACTTGCCAGGATCTTGTTTCTTTTGAGGTAGAATTTGCTGAATCCAGGTATCCAGTTCACTAATGAGCAAGGGAGGTTCACTTTCCCAAGTCTCATTACCAAATAACTTGGCATTCAGCTTCATGATAGCTCCTAAGTATTGAGCAACTTGCTCTTTAGTTACATCTTCATCCTCTTCAGAGGAAGAATAGTCTTCAGAGCTCATGAATGGCAGAAAGAGATTTAATGGAATCTTTATGGTCTCTATATGAGCCTCAGATTCTTTTGGATCCTTAATAGGAAACTCCTTCTTGCTTGAGGGACGTCCCGGGAGGTCTTTCTTACTAGGATTTTTGTCCTCCTCCTCCCTTGTACATTCGGCCACATTGATTATATCAATGGCCTTGCACTCTCCTTTTGGATTCTCTTCTGTATTGCTTGGGAGAATACTGGGAGGAGTTTCAATGACTTTCTTACTCAGCTGGCCCACTTGTGCCTCCAGATTTCTAATGGAGGATCTTGTTTCACTCATGAAACTGAAAGTGGCCTTTGACAGATCAGAGACTAGATTGGCTAAATTAGAGGTGTTTTGTTCGGAATTCTCTGTCTGTTGCTGAGAAGATGATGGATATGGCTTGCTATTGCTCAGCCTATTGCGTCCACCATTGTTAAAGCCTTGTTGAGGCTTTTGTTGATCCTTCCGTGAGAAATTTGGATGATTTCTCCATGATGAGTTATAGGTGTTTCCATAAGGTTCACCCATGTAATTAACCTCTGCCATGGCAGGGTTCTCAGGATCATAAGCTTCTTCAGAAGCTGCCTCTCTAGTACTGTTAGATGCATGTTGCCATCCATTCAGATTTTGAGAGATCATATTGACCTGTTGAGTCAACACTTTGTTCTGAGCCAATATGGCATTCAGAGCATCAATTTCAAGAACTCCTTTCTTCTGAGGTGTCCCATTATTCACGGAATTCCTCTCAGAAGTGTACATGAATTGGTTGTTTGCAACCATGTCAATGAGTTCTTGAGCCTCTTCAGGCGTTTTCTTTAGGTGAATAGATCCACCTGCAGAATAATCCAATGACATTTTCGAAAATTTAGATAGACCATAATAGAATATATTTAATATGGTCCATTCTGAAAACATGTCAGATGGACATCTTTTGGTCAGCTGCTTGTATCTTTCCCAAGCTTCATAAAGGGATTCACCATCTTTTTGTTTGAAGGTTTGAACATTCACTCTCAGCTTGCTCAGCTTTTGAGGAGGAAAGAATTTATCCAAGAAGGCTGTGACCAGCTTATCCCAGGAGTCCAGGCTATCCTTGGGTTGTGAATCCAACCATATTCTAGCTTTGTCTCTTACAGCAAAAGGGAAAAGCATGAGTCTGTAGACTTCAGGATCAACTCCATTCATCTTTACAGTCTCACAGATCTGCAAGAACTCAGTTAAAAACTGATAAGGATCTTCAGATGGAAGTCCATAAAACTTGCAGTTTTGTTGCATTAAAACAACTAGTTGAGGCTTAAGCTCAAAGTTGTTGGCTCCAATGGCAGGAATGGAGATGCTTCTTCCATCAAACTTGGACGTTGACTTTGTGAAATCACCAAGCATTCTCCTTGTATTATTATTATTGGGTTCGGCTGCCATCTCCTTCTCTTGTTCTAATGTTTCTGAAAGGTTACCTTTAGATTGTTGTAATTTAGTTTCTCTTAATTTTCTCTTCAGAGTCCTTTCAGGTTCAGGATCAATTTCAACAAGAGTGCCTTTTTCCCTGTTCCTTCTCATATGAAAGAGAAGAAAACAAGAAAAGAAGAGGAATCATCTATGTCACAGTATAGAGATTCCTTTATGTTAGTAGAAAAAGAAAGGGAAGAAGAATGAAGGAGAGTGGGTTCGGATTTTTAGATGAAGAGAGGTGAAGAGAAGTGTTAGTAATTAAATAATTAAATAGAATAAGAAATGAGAGAGGAAATTTCGAAAATAATTTTGAAAAAGGGGTTAGTATTTTCAAAAATTAAAAGATAAGATAGAATTAAAATTAAAACAATTAATTAAAAAGAATTTTTTTGAAAAAGAGAGAGGTATTTTCGAAAATTAGAGAGGGAGAAGTAGTTAGGTGATTTTGAAAAAGATAAGAAATAAACAAAAAGTTAGTTAATTGATTGAAAAAGATTTGAAATCAAATTTGAAAAGATAAGAAGATAAGAAGTTAAATAAGATATTTTGAAATCAAATTTTGAAAAAGATAAGATAAAAAGATAAGATTTTTAAGAAAAAGATATTTTGAAAAAGATTTAATTTTTAAAATGACTTAATTAACAAAAAAACTACAAGATAAGATTCTAGAATTTAAAGATTGAACCTTTCTTAACAAGAAAGTAATAAACTTCAAATTTTTGAATCAATCACATTAATTGTTAGCATATTTTCGAAAATATGATATAAAAGATAAGAAAAAGATTTTGAAAATATTTTGAAAAAGATTTTTGAAATTTTCGAAAAATAGAAAAAAATGAAAAAGATATGACTTTTGAAAAAGATTTTGAAAAGATAAGATTTTTAAAATTGAAATTTTGACTTGACTTGTAAGAAACAACTAATTTTAAAAATTTTGACCAAGTCAACCCCAAATTTCGAAAATTTGGAGGGAAATAAAGAAAAGATATTTTTTATTTTATTTTATTTTATTTTTATTTTTGAATTTTTAATTATGAGAGAGAAAAACAACAAAAATACTCAATGCATGAAATTTTTAGATCAAAACAATGAATGCATGCAAGAATGCTATGAATGTCAAGATGAACACCAAGAACACTTTGAAGATCATGATGAACATCAAGAACATAATTTTGAAAAATTTTTGATGCAAAGAAAACATGCAAGACACCAAACTTAGAAATCTTTAATGCATGGACTCTAACAAACGAAAAATGCATATGAAAAACAACAAACAACACAAAACAAGAAAACATCAAGATCAAACAAGAAGATTTATCAAGAACAACTTGAAGATCATGAAGAACACTATGAATGCATGGAATTTTCGAAAAATGCAAGAAAAATTTTTAAAGCATGCAATTGACACCAAACTTAAAAATTGACTCAAGACTCAAACAAGAAACACAAAATATTTTTGATTTTTATGATTTTCTTAATTTTTTTTGGATTTTTATTAATTTTTTCGAAAATAAAGTTTAGAAAAACGAAAAATAAAAGAAAAATTTTTAAAAAGATTTTTGAAAAGAAAATTACCTAATCTGAGCAACAAGATGAACCGTCAGTTGTCCATACTCGAACAATCCCCGGCAACGGCGCCAAAAACTTGGTGGACGAAATTGTTATTCATGTGTTATTCCATTTTGCAAAATTCATTGCTTTTCATTCCCTGGCAATGGCGCCAAAAACATGATGCCAATACCATGGTTCACAACTCCGTTCAACTTAACCAGCAAGTGTACTGGGTCATCCAAGTAATACCTTACGTGAGTAAGGGTCGATCCCACAGAGATTGTTGGTATGAAGCAAGCTATGGTCACCTTGTAAATCTCAGTTAGGCAGATTAAATTGGTTTATGGGTTTTCGAATAATTAATAATAAACAGAAAATAAAAGAGATAGAAATACTTATGTAAATTAATAGTGGGAATTTCAGATAAGTGTATGGAGATGCTGTGCTCCTCTTGAATCTCTACTTTCCTATTACATTCATCCAATCCTTCTTACTCCTTTCCATAGCAAGCTGTATGTAGGGCATCACCGTTGTCAGTGGCTACATCCCATCCTCTCAGTGAAAACGTTCCTATGCTCTGTCACAGCACGACTAATCAGTTGTTGGTTCTCGATCATGTTGGAATAGGATCCATTGATCCTTTTGCGCTTGTCATCACGCCCAGCAATCGCGAGTTTGAAGCTCGTCACAGTCATTCAATCCCAGAATCCTACTCGGAATACCACAGACAAGGTTTAGACTTTCCGGATCCTCATGAATGCCGCCATCTATCTAGCTTATACCACGAAGATTTTGTTGGGGAATCTAAGAGATATGCGCCCGGCCTAAGGTAGAACGGAAGTGGTTGTCAGTCACGCGCGTTCATAGGTGAGAATGATGATGAGTGTCATGGATCATCACATTCATCAAAGTTAAGTGTAGCATATATCTTGGAATAAGAATAAAAGAGAATTGAATAGAAAGTAATAGTAACTGTATTGAAACTTGAGGTACAGCAGAGCTCCACACCCTTAATCTATGGTGTGCAGAAACTCCACCGTTGAAAATACATAAGTGAAAGGTTCAGGAATGGCCGAGAGGCCAGCCCCCAAAACGTGATCACAGGATTCAAATTACAATCCAGGATCCAGGATGAGATTATGATAGTAGAAAGTTCTATTTATAATAAACTAGCTCCTAGGGTTTACATGAGTAAGTAATTGATGCATAAATCCACTTCCGGGGCCCACTTGGTGTATGTTTGGGCTGAGCTTGATCTAACCACGAGCTGAGGCTTTTATTGGAGTTGAACTCCAAGTTATGACGTGTTTTGGGCGTTCAACTCCGGATCATGACGTGTTTCTGACGTTTAACTCCAGACAGCAGCATGTACTTGGCGTTCAACGCCAAGTTACGTCGTCAATTTCCGAATAAAGTATGAACTATTATATATTGCTGGAAAGCTCTGGATGTCTACTTTATAACGCCGTTAAGAGCGTGCCATTTGGAGTTCTGTAGCTCTAGAAAATCTATTTCGAGTACAGGGAGGTCAGATTCCAACAGCATCAGCAGTCCTTTTGTCAGCCTTTTTCAGAGTTTTGCTCAAGTCCCTCAATTTCAGCCAGAAATTATCTAAAATTATAGAAAAACACACAAACTCATAGTAAAGTCCAGAAATGTGAATTTAACATAAAAACTAATGAAAACATCCCTAAAAGTAGCTTGAACTTACTAAAAACTACCTAAAAACAATGCCAAAAAGCGTATAAATTATCCGCTCATCTCTGGGTTAATTAAAGATTCAATTTATAAGCTCACTTAACCATATATATATATATATATATATATATATATATATCCCTATCCTTACCTTGGCCCCATTACAACCTTAAAAAGACCTCATGATGTTTGCATTGGCATATTAACTGTTGTTGATTGGTTAGGAGAAAAACAAAAGTTAGAGAGCATAATTAGAGAAGGATAGAGTGATTACCCTATACACTAGAGGGATTAGAGCGTATATACATCATCATTGAGGGTTCTATGCTTAAATTTTCATGTCCCCTGCTTTCATGAGTTATCTTCTTGCACTTTTATCTGTTTTACTGTATAGTGATAGAATTAATGGAATTTGATTTGTAATCGTTTTGAAGAGCTTATTTACTTTTGATCAAGTGGGCAAGAATCATATAGTTGCATTTGTATATATATAGGTTGTATTGCATTGCATGAATTTCTACATGTTCATACTCATTTATCTTATCTCCTTCAATTAAGCATGAGGACATGCTAATGTTTAAGTGTGGGGATGGTTGATAAACCACTATTTTATGGTTTATATTGTGTATAATTATGTGGTTTTATCATGATCCTTACCCACTTATTCATTAATTTAGCATGCATTTATATTTCCTTCCTGGAATTATTACATTGTTGAAAACTGCTTCCTAGAGACTTTTTATTATGCATTTTAGTTCTCTTTTATCCCATTCGATGCCGTGATTTGTGTGTTAAGTGTTTCAGACTTTATAGGGCATGGATGAGTTGGAGATTGGAAGGGAAGCTAGCAAAAATGGAAGGAACACAAGAAATTGAGGAGACAACCAGCGAGAAGTGACGCAGCCGCATGGCTCACGCGTTTGCACGGAAGAGGAGAAATCGCGGTGATGCGGCCGCATGGCTCACGCGCCCGCGCGGAAAGGAAAAGCACAAGTAACGCGGAGACGTGGACGACACGAACGCGTGGCACGGAAAAACGCGAATGACGCGTCCGCGTGGACGACGCGATCGCGTGATATGCGCGATCTGCATAATCTGCAGATTTCGCTGGGGGCAATTTTGGGCCCTGTTTTGACCCAGTTCTCGACCCAGAACAGCAGACTAGAGCCAGAGAACATGCAGAAACGAAGAACAACATTCATTCTACACAGTTTTGAGTTTTTAGATCTAGTTTTACTCCTCTTCTAGGTTTTCTCTCTACACAATTGATACTCTTAGGATATTTTTTTTCTACTACTTTTGCATTGGGATGTTGAGAAGAGTCATTACCTCATCAAGATTTCGTCATTCTAGTTCGTTTTCTTTACTTGGCTTTACTCTTCCATGTCCTTTGCTTTGTTAATTTTACCATTGGAATATTATTAGGATTTATTCAATATAAGGATTATTCTTATTTTAATTGGATTATTTTTTATTTCTATTTACAATGTCTTTCTTTAATTTTTTCTCATATGTTATGAATTTTGCATTCACAATGAGCGAGTAGTTCCCTAACTTGATGGGGAGTTGATTGAAAGGAACCAATTGAGTTGGAAGGCTTGAAAGAAAGATTGTAATTGGGTTTACTGTTGGATTGCCTTCTAGTCACTAACACCAATCCCTTTTAATTAAGTGGGTTGCAATTTGTGAACAGACGTAGCATTCCAACCTGTTTGATTTTCCTTTGCCTAGTAAAGGATAAAAAAACAGAATAACTTTTAATTATTAATTAATCTTGAGAGTATTCCAACTATAATAGGGATTCTAACTAATCAACTCCCAGTCAAGGCTTTTATTTACATTATTCAAATTCATCAATTTAATTTCCTGTTATTCAACTCAAACCTTTTTGAAAACATCTGATTAATAAAATAGCACACCTTTCTGCAACTCGTTGGGAGACGACCTGGGATTCATACTCCCAGTATTTAAAATTTGAATTTCTGTGACATATTTCTAAATTGATAAGTGGATTTCCGGTGAGTTAAGAACTATACTTGCAACGTACACATTTTAATAATTTTTAATTCACCAATTTTCGCTGCATCATGGGGCGTAAGTGTCAATTATTTAATCTGTTGAATTAGCAATTCAAGTTATAAATATCCTAAACGGATAATTATGAAAACTAGATATATTAAAACACAAGTAGTAATATATATGAGTTACTAATATAAATGACATTAATAACATAATTATAAAGATATACGATGAAGTATTAGCAAAGCTAAGTTCCCCAAAGAGTACCGATATTTACTCATATCGGCAGATTTTGAGCTCGATAATAATATTATTAACTAAACTCAATTTTTAAATTAATAATATCAATTACTCAAATTAATATATATATATAATTAAAACTATATATATTAAATATCGGGGGTATTACGACGACTCTCATATATTAAATAATAAAGTATGGGGCTTTACACGTAAATCTATCGATGGTTTTACTAAGAATTTAAAACTTTTCAACAAGAACAAACAACACATATTGACATTTAAATATTATAAAATTACCAAACACTACCTCCGTACAAAATCATAATAACCGAAGCTCCAGAAAAGTTCCTAAACGAGAAATTGAAGAAAACATCAAAATCGGCTACTCCACCTCCGGAGCTCCCACTTGGCCAAAGCTTGCATGGAGGGACAGCGGTGCCACGATTGCTTTCTCCCGAACAAAAGTGATGTCAATGTGAAGAGGAGGAAGATACGAATACTTTAATCGGATTAGATTTTTTATAAAAGTTACGAAACTCAAAAAATCTAATGCCAAAGGTCAAGGTTCCATGGTTTCCTTTCTCTTCTCTCTCACAACCTTTCTTTCTTTTTTCTTTCCTAACGAATCCACTGATGAGGATGATGATTAATGAGAATTTAGCATACTTAAAGTTTGGATGACATGTGGGGGGGTATGTGTCACTCATTTAAGCTACCGAGTCTAGGGGTGTTCATGGATCGGATCATATCCGTAGATCTGCGATATTTATCCGCATCCAATTTGATAATTGTGGATATGATCCAATCCACAGACTGATCAGATCGGATAGGATCCGATCCGCACCTATTAAGGATCGGATCGCAAATTTCTGTGCTGTATCCGCGTATTCGATCCATAGATCCGCAGATCCACACAAAATAATTAAAAAATAAAAAATAAAAAATATATATACGTTAGTTACTTTGTGTTGCAGGCACCTAACCTAACCCTAATCTCATTTTTCACTTCACCCTTCCCTTCCTTGTTCCTTCCTTCACGGCGCTGAAAGCCTGAAACAAAGTGAAACCCAAATCTCTAGATCCCAATCTCACCCATTCACCCCCAATTTCTGAAACTGTTCACCCCTCCGTTCACCCCACTGTTCACCCCTGACCCCCAATCTCTCAGACTCTCACCTATTCTGCCGTTCACCCTGCCGTTCCTGCCTGCGCTGGTCAGTTTCCTTTTCAACGTTGACGATGATGTTCAGATCCTTGAGCAGGCTGTTATGGCGTTGAATCTTGAATCTAGATCTGGATAAAATCGAAGACCACGAGGCCTTGAAAACCTTGATGCTCAAGAACCAGAGCAACACTAGCAGCCGCTGCTTGGATTCTCTGGTTGAAAACCCCCAATCTCTCACCCCTAAGCCCTAATCTTTTCGCCTCGTTCAGGACTTCAGGTAATTTTCATGAGTAACCTGCTGAATTGAAATGCTCTATTTCTCTATTCTGTATTTGGACTCGATTTTTTGACTTATTTTCAATACATAATAGTAACCTGTTGTAATTACCCTTACTGTTATTGTGTTTTTTAAAGAATTCTGCTCATGTTATTGTTTATATGAATTATGTGAGATGCTGGTGTTCTATTCTATGTTTATATGATTTATGTAATTATGTGAGATGTTTCTTGTAGGATTGTGTTGCTTGAAATGGCTGATAAGCAAGCAGTTACAAACAATACAAGTGGATCTGAGGTAGGGAGCATTCCTACTCCACCAAATATTGCTGCATCAACACCTTCTAAGTCAGTAAGGGTTGGGGAATTAGTGACTAATCTAGCCTCAAGTGATGCTCCTACTTGTGGGACAGAGACACAGACAGGCCAGCCAGGTAAACGAAAGGCTAACAGGTCCCCTTCTATTGTTTGGGATCACTTTAAAAAAAATGCGGAAGAAACTAAAGCTGAATGTAAACATTGCTTGAAATGGTTACAATGTCATAGTCGTAGGGATGGCACCTCTAATCTAAAAAAACACATTGGAACTTGTGCGAAGAACCCAGATAATCATGTTGATAAAAAATAAAAAATCCTTGTGTTCATAAATTCTAATTTAGATGAGCCACCAACATTGAAGGCAGTAGACTTTAACCAGGAGCGGTGTAGGCTTTCACTTTGTAAGATGATAATAATTGATGAACTTCCGTTTAAGTTTGTAGAAAATACTGGATTTAGGGACTTTTGTGGTGAGATGCAACCTCAATTTAAAATCCCGAGTCGTCAGACAGTTACTAGAGATTGTATGCAATTGTATGTAGAGGAAAAGACCAAACTTAAATCCCTCTTGGAGTTGAACTATCAGATGATTTCCCTAACCACTGACACTTAGACGTCTGTTCAAAACATGAACTATATGTGTGTAACTGCTCATTACATTGATGATGGATGGACGTTGAATAAGAAAATATTATCTTTTAACTTGATTGATGATCATACTGGTGCTACCATAGGAAAAGCGTTAAAGAAGTGCCTGAAAGATTGGGGTATTCGAAAGCTTTGTACTGTAACTGTAGATAATGTTAGTGCCAACTTTGTTGCTGTGAATACTTTGGTTAAAATTATGCGAGAATAGAATGGTTGTACTATGTTGAGTGGGGAATTTGTCCATCTGAGATGTGCTGCCCATATTTTGAACTTAATTGTTTACGATGGCTTAAAAGATTTAAGCTCTTCTATTGCTAGGATAAGAACTTCTTGTAAGTTTGTGAAGTCCTCTCAATCTAGATTAGCAACCTTTAGGAGGTGCGCACTTGAGGCAAATATTACTAGTCGTCAAATGATTACTCTTGATGTGTGGTGCACGAAATTGTGATCTCTAATAATGGCATTCAACTTAGTATGCGCGTTTATAACTCAGCACTTTCTTCACAACCTCGCACAACTAACCAGCAAGTGCACTGGGTCGTCCATGTAATAAACCTTACGTGAGTAGGGGTCGATCCCACGGAGATTGTTGGTATGAAGCAAGCTATGGTCATCTTGTAAATCTCAGTCAAGCAGATAATAAATGGTTATGGAGTTTTTGAATAATAATAATAAATAAGCAGAAAATAAAGATAGAAATACTTATGTAGATCATCGATGGGAATTTCAGATAGACGTATAAAGATGCTGTGCTTCTTCTGAATCTCTGCTTTCCTACTGCCTTCATCCAATCCTTATTACTCCTTTCTATGGCAAGCTGTATGTAGGGCATCACCGTTGTCAGTGGCTACAAACCATCCTCTCAGTAAAAAGGGTCCAAATGCTCTTGTCACAGCATGGCTAATCATCTGTCGGGATGGAGCCACAAGGATCTGATCACCCCTTTAGGCAACAACATCATCCTAGATATCATGGACAAAGTCCATTCTATAATGCATACCCAACTGATAGATTTGGTGGACCGCCTTGTAGCTACCAACAAGCCCCACCCTATGCTCAGAGACCATCCTTTCAACACAACCTCAACCCACCACACTCACAAGCTTCTTTTCACCATCCGCCACCACATGATCCGTATCCACCCCAACGCCAATCCAACTACTCCTAAAAACCACCACACTCCTATGCACCATGTTCATATCCATCAAGCCAAGAATCACAGGTTCGCCTCAAAGAATCAGTAAAACAATTTAATTCAACCCTTCATCAACTGGAGCAAGCAATTAATCAATTATCTTCCAGACGTTCAGACACTCAACAGACCCCCATGACTTCATGTGGAGAATCTAATAAAGAATGTATTGTGAAGAAGACACAAGAAACTCCAGTGAACAGCATAGAGCATAACTTCATACTGGAACAAGTAGAGGACGCTGTCATTGTAGAAGAAGAAGAGTTGGTTGAAGATTTAGGAGATGCTGAACCTCCACGGGAACACAGAGTCATGGAAAACTCCGTCAAGGATGTTACAATTGACGCTAAAGAGGATGTTGCACAGCCTCCAATACAGATATCTTATGAAGAACTGGACGGAATAACCCAAGACGCAAGTTTCCTTGATGATGATAATCACAAGTCGAGTTCTCTTAGCAATGAACTTGCATCCGCAAGTGAATTCTTTGAGACAGAAGAATCTTCCCCAAGTGAATACGAAGATGATGCAGAGGTCGACTTTTCTCAACCTCCAATTTATGACTCCAGTGACGAGGAAGATATCAGTGACTTTGATCAAGACATGGTTGACATGAAAAAAATTTGCAAAGAAGTGGAGGAATTCACTGAAGACCACAAGGGAGTAGATCTTGCAGAACCACTGGAAACACTGATCCCAAGACCATTACCACCCAATATAGACTTCAAGTGGGTAAAATCCTTGACTTTCATCTTTACTTTTCCACTTGAATATGGTTTGCTTGAGACAGATAGCCAGCTTAGAGCTCTTTGCGGCTTTAAAAGAAAACGGGAAATGACTCGCACTCAGAGCCGGTATGCAAGATTCAATAAGGTTTCACACTTCAACTTGAGGTGCAAGGATTGGTGTCAAGCTCAATTGAAATGATCTCAGAAGCTGTTTGGTCACTGTAGTGAGAATTCAGACTACTCACCACCCGGCTGGAAAAATGCAGATCAAGACAAAGATCGGTGTAAAAGTAGCATTTGGGATCCTGGAATCTGTTCTAACATTCAACACTCCGGGACCCTTGAAGCCTTCATGAACTCACCTAAGGGCTTTACGTACCTTGTTTGGGACCCTGGAGGATGCTGGCATTCTAAACACTGGTGGAGATTCCTGGATCAGTACAAGCATAAGCCACCATGACAAGGAGCTCGCCAAATGTCCAACTTAAGGAATTTAACTAAAAGTGCTAGGTGGGAGACAACCCACCATGGTATGATCGTTCTTTTTTCAGTTTAAATTTTAGTCTGTTTTTGAATTTTTATTGAACCTGAAATCATGCATAGCATTCATATTAAGCATTGCATTCT
Organism: Arachis stenosperma; assembly: GCF_014773155.1. Taxonomy (NCBI): domain Eukaryota; kingdom Viridiplantae; phylum Streptophyta; class Magnoliopsida; order Fabales; family Fabaceae; genus Arachis; species Arachis stenosperma. The sequence continues at coordinate 46,976,111 of NC_080379.1, read as the reverse complement.
GCATATTGCATAGAAAAAATATTCGCACGCGACGCGACAGCGTCGCTGACGCGTCCGCGTCGCAGGTGCATTAGGGAGAAAAGAAAAGTGAACAGAGAGTCACGCGAAAGCGTGACTGGAGGCGTGCCTTTAGCACAGATTGATCCACGCGACCGCGTCGATGACGCGTCCACATCATGTGGGAAAAATGCCTCCCACGCGTCCGCGTCACCCACGCGAACGCGTGCCCTGAAATCGACGTAAAAAGGGTGTATGGCCGAAAGTTGAGCTACAATTGGGCTAGAGTCGTGCTAGAAGCACAAACCCTGCCACGTGTCTGCGCCGTTTTCAAATTTAGGCCATCCACGCGATCGCGTCAACCACGCGCACCGCGTCACCCTAGATTTTTGGCAAAAATGCATTTAAACAGAGAGTTGTGCGTACGCGAGGCTACTCTTGCACCACTAGCACAAATCGAGTCACGCGTCCGCGTGCCCTACGCGTCCGCGTCACTTGAATTCATCACACCCCACGCGATCGCGTGCACCACGCATCCGCGTCGCCTGCATTGTACAGCTTATCCAGATCAGTGCCAATTATCTTATCTTTTCTTTTCTAATCCTAATTTCTTCTATCTTTTCTTCTTTCTTTCTTACTTTATTTCTTTCACTTCTCATTCTTTTTCACCTTCATTCTATTTTTCTTAATTTATTTGCATATTTCATTCATTGCATTTTAATTTTGTGCATATTTTTCTTTTCTTTTCTAAATTTATTATTTTTCCATCGGTGTTACTTGTTCATATTCAACTGTTGTGTCTTTTCTGGTATTATCTTGGTGCTCAGTGACTTGTTTTACACTGTTGACTGTTGGGTAATATTATTTAAATCAATGTTAATCTTTTATGATACTTGTATTAATTTTGCATTGACATGAATTTATATTGTCTTTCATTACCCACACTCCTCCCCTATGTTGCAAAATTTTGCACTCTTGATTTGCCATGTGCTTCTACTGTTTTATCACTTACATGTTGAAGCTTCCATGTAAATGAGACCCTTATCAATTGGCATTAACCCACCCATACTTTATTTATTTTCTTATCTTTATTCCTGTGTTACTTTTCTTCCCTTTTTTCTTTCATGATGGCCACCCGGAAGGGAACTGGAAGACTTTTACATGGGGAGACAGACAAGTCCATCTGCACAATTTTTGGAGAAAGGCGCCAGTTAGAACTGCCCGTCCACCTGCACATCTCAGCATGCACCGAGGACGGTGCAATCTTTAAGTGTGGGGAGGTCGATACCAATCTCCACGGGTTAGTTAGTCCCTTCTCAACACCAATTTTTGTTTTTCATTGTTGCATTTGCATGTTTGATTGCATTATAGTTTGATTTTGTGCATATTTTACCACTTGGTTAAAGTAATATTTTCTTTTTCAAGAAATTTTTATAGTATTTCACTAATTTGAATAAAACTTTTTGAAAAACTTGTTTGAAGAAATCTTATTTTGGAACATGGTTTAAAGCTCGAACACACAAAACCAGTGAGATTTTGAGCCTATTTGATTGGTTGCATTTTATCAACCAATATTTTATTTTTGGTGTGTGTTTTTCTCTCTAAAATTGTGATCTTTGTCTTGCTTAATTCTATATTTCCATTGTTTGATGTATGCATGCACTGATATGATTGAGGCCTTTGTTTCACTAAGCTTACATACCCATATGGCCTTACCCTTTCATTATCCTTTGCAAACCAATTTGAGCCTAATATACCCATTTGTTCTTTACTTTAGCTCATTACTAACTCTAAGTGGAAAACAATAATGTCCTTAATTTGAATCCTTGGTTAGCTTAGACTAGTAAAAGTGCTCATGGTTTAAGTGTGGGGAAGTTAGGTTTGAAAATATTTGGTTTGAATAATTGGGTGTTGTATATTTTAGTGAAAAATGTGCAAAATAATAGTTGAGCACATATTATTGCATTCAATACTTTAATCATATGCATTGAGAAAAATAAAAAAAAAGAAAAAGAAAAAGAAAAGAGCAAATAATAAAAGGGGACAAAATGCCCCAAAGTAAGTGTTCGTATCAATGCATATGTTCTTAACTCAAATCGAGGATGTATGAATATGTGGAAAACACAGTTAATGGGAAGTTAGATTTTGCATTTTAATTAAATGGATTGTCTTAAGTTAGGCGGAAAGTTTATGTTAATTAAGGATTCAGATTTTAGTCTACTTGGCCAAATATAATCCTACCTTGACCCTAACCCCATTACAACCCTTAAAAGACTTCTTGATTTGTGTATTAGTGCGTTAAATTTTTGTTGATTGTTAGATGAAGAGCAAGCTATAGAAAGCAAGATTAGTAGAGAATTGAGAGAATTGACCCTAGACACTTGAGAGTTAGAATGATATACACTACCAGTAAGGGTTTAGTGCTCAATTCTATGTTCCCTGCTTTCATGAGCTATCTTCTTCTTGCAAGTTCATTGTACTGTATTTTTTAATTTGAATTAGTGAAATCCGGTTCATATTTGTTCTTGAAAGATTTATTTACTTTTCGCCAAGTAGGTAGAAACATTTTGCATGTAGTTGCATTCACGTAGATAGGTTGCATTTCATACATTCTATCATTCCTCTTCACTCCTTTATAGTTTCTCTTCAGCTTACCATGAGGACATGCTAATGTTTAAGTGTGGGAAGGTTGATAAACCACTATTTTATGGTTTATCTTGTGCTCAATTGAGTGGTTTTTATCAACTCTTTACCCACTTATTCATATGATTTTCATGTTTTATATTTTCCTTCCTGATTCTGTGCTATGATTGAAAACATGCTTCTTTGGCTTTTATTTCCTTTTATTTAATCCTCTCTTATTACCATTTGATGCCTTGATATGTGTGTTAAGTGATTTCAGGAATTACAGGGCAGGAATGGCTTAGAGGATGGAAAGAAAGCATGCAAAAGTGGAAGGAATACAAGAAGTTGAAGGAACTGCAAAGCTATCAGTCTGACCCTCTTGCACTAAAATGATCATAACTTTAGCTACAGAGGTCCAAATAATGCAGTTCTACTTGCGTTGGAAAACTAACGTCCGGAGCTTCGATTTGATATATAATTCGTCATAGTGGCCATACAGATAGGCGACGCGAACGCGCGCTCCACGCGGACGCGTCGCATCTGCAAATCTCATTCCACGCAAACGCGTGGATGATGCCTCCGCGTCACTTTGCCGCAACCTGTACAGACCAGATTTCACAATCAGTGATTTCTGGGTTGTTTCTGACCCAGTTTTTTACTTAGAGAACACAGATTAGAGGCTACAAAGTGGGGGATTGCATCCATTCATAATTAAGCTTTGATAACTCATAATTTTTAGTTTTAGATGTAGTTTTTTAGTGAGAGAGGCTCTCTCCTCTCTCTTAGAATTAGGATTAAAATTAGAATTTATATTAGGATTAGAATTTCTTTTCACTTCAGGATTATTTCATCTTCATATCAGGTTCAATGTTCTTGTTTTTATTTATTTTCTCTTTTACTCTCAGATAATTTAATGCTTGTATTACATATGTTGCCTATTTGACTTATGAGCCATTCATGTTGGGATTTTCTTAATTAATATAATTTGAGTATTTCAGACTTATGATTATTTTCTCTAATTCATGTTATTGATGCTTGGGCTTTATCCAAATTATTTTCATTCAAGTAGATTTTATTCCCTTTTGGCTTTAATTGATTAACTGGAAGCTCTTGAGTTATCAACTATTCATGATTGATTGTTATGTCGGCTAATTAACTAGAATTCTACTAACTCTAATCTTTCCTTAGGAGTTGGCTAGAACTTGGGAAATCTAACTAATTGGTTCACTTGACTTTCCCTTGCTTACGCAAAGGTTAACTAAGTGGGATTAACTTCCATTCTCATAGGAATAACTAGGATAGGACTTCCGAATTTTCATATCTTGCCAAGAGTTTATTTTATAGTTAATTATTTATTTTATTTGTCATTTAATTTACTTGTTCCTCACTTTCAAAACCCCAATTTACAAAACCCATAACCAATAAAAAGAACATACCTCCCTGCAATTCCTTGAGAAGACGACCCGAGGTTTGAATACTCGGTTATCAATTTTAAAAAGGGTTTGTTACTTGTGACAACCAAAACGTTTGTAAGAAAGGTTGATTGCTTGGTTTAGTAACTATACTTACAACGAGAGTTTACTATAACTTCTAAACCATCAATCTTCAGTTCTTCAACCGGCTTGCCTTTGGAGTCTCTTTTCCATTGAGCTCCTTCCACACATATGTCCATAAGGACTTGGTCCAACCTTTGATTAAAGTTGACCCTTCTAGTGTAGGGGCGTGCATTTTCTTGCATTGTAGGCAAGTTGAACGCCAACCTCACATTTTCCGGACTAAAATCTAAGTATTTCCCCCGAACCATTGTAAGATAATTCTTTGGATTCATGTTCATACTTTGGTCATGGTTCCTAGTGATCAGGTCAATGTTGTAGACTCCCAACACCAAACTTAGAGTTTGGATGTGGGGATTCAACACCAAACTTAAAGTTTGGCTGTGGCCTCCCAACACCAAACTTAGAGCTTGATTATGGGGGCTTTGTTTGACTCTGTACTGAGAGAAGCTTTTCATGCTTCCTCTCCATGTATACAGAAGAACACCCTTAAGTCTTAAACACAAGGTAGTCCCCATTTAATTGAAGGACTAATTCTCCTCTGTTAACATCTATCACAGCTCCTGCTGTGGCTAGGAAAGGTCTTCCAAGGATGATGCATTCATCCTCCTCCTTCCTAGTGTCTAAGCTTATGAAATCAGCAGGGATGTAAAGGCCTTCAACCTTTACTAACACGTCCTCTACCAATCCATAAGCTTGTCTTACTGACTTGTCTGCCAATTGTAATGAGAATATGGCAGGTTGTACCTCAATGATCCCCAGTTTCTCCATTACAGAGAGTGGCATAAGATTTATACCTGACCCTAGGTTGCACAGAGCTTTCTCAAAGGTCATGGTGCCTATGGTGCAGGGTATTGAGAATTTACCAGGATCTTGTCTCTTTTGAGGTAGAGTTTGCTGAACCCATGTATCTAGTTCACTAATGAGCAGGGGAGGTTCACCTTCCCAAGTCTCATTACCAAACAACTTGGTATTTAGCTTTATGATGGCTCCTAGATATTGAGCAACTTGCTCTCCAGTTACATCTTCTTCCTCTTCAGAGGAAGAATAGTCTTCAGAGCTCATGAATGGCAGAAGGAGGTTTAATGGGATCTCTATTGTCTCCATATGAGCCTCAGATTCCCTTGGGTCCTCAATAGGGAACTCCTTCTTGCTTGAGAGACGTCCCATGAAGTCTTTCTCATTGGAATTCATGTCCTCTCCTTCCTCTCTAGGTTCGGCCATATTGATTATATCAATGGCCTTGCACTCTCTTTTTGGATTTTCTTCAGTATTGCTTGGGAGAGTACTAGGATGAGTTTCAGTGACTTTCTTACTCAGCTGGCCCACTTGTGCCTCCAAATTTCTAATGGAGGATCTTGTTTCACTCATGAAGTTTAAAGTGGCCTTAGACAGATCAGAGACTATATTTGCTAAGTTAGAGGTTCTCTGCTCAGAATTCTCTGTCTGTTGCTGAGAAGATGTTGGAAAAGACTTGCCATTGATAAACCTGTTTCTTCCACCATTATTAAAGCCTTGTTGAGGCTTTTGTTGATCCTTCCATGAGAAATTTGGATGATTTCTCCATGAAGAATTATAGGTGTTTCCATAAGGTTCACCCATGTAATTTACCTCTGCCATTGCAGGGTTTTCAGGATCATAAGCTTCTTCTTCAGAAGATGCCTCTTTAGTACTGTTGGATGCATTTTGCCATCCATTCAGTCTTTGAGAAATCATGTTGACTTGCTGAGTCAACATTTTGTTCTGAGCCAATATGGCATTTAGAGCATCAATTTCAAGAACTCCCTTCCTCTGAGGCATCCCATTATTCACGGAATTTCTCTCAGAAGTGTACATGAATTGGTTATTTACAACCATTTCAATAAGTTCCTGAGCTTCTATAGGCTTTTTTTTAGGTGAATGGATCCACCTGCAGAGTGGTCCAGTGATATCTTAGAGAACTCAAATGGACCATAATAGAATATATCTATCATGGTCCATTCTGAAAACATGTCAGAAGGACACTTTTTGGTCATCTGCTTGTATCTTTCCCAAGCTTCATAGAGGGATTCACCATCTTTTTGCTTGAAGGTCTGAACATCTACTCTAAGCTTGCTCAGCTTTTGAGGAGAAAAGAACTTAACCAAGAAGGCCGTGACCAGCTTATTCCAAGAGTCCAGGCTATCCTTAGGTTGTGAGTCCAACCATGTTCTAGCTCTGTCTCTTACAACAAAAGGAAAAAGCATGAGCCTGTAGACTTCAGAATCTACTCCATTATTCTTAACAGTCTCACAGATCTACAAGAACTCAGTTAAAAACTGGTAGGGATCTTCTGATGGAAGTCCATGAAACTTGCAGTTTTGTTGCATTAGAGCAACTAGTTGAGGTTTCAGCTCAAAATTGTTTACTCCAATGAAAGGAATTGAGATGCTTCTTCCATCAAACTTGGAAGTAGGTGTAGTATAATCACCAAGCATCCTCCTTACATTATTGTTGTTGGGTTCGGCTGCCATATCCTTTTCTTGTTCAAAAATTTCAGTAAGGTTGTCTCTGGATTGTTGTAATTTAGCTTCTCTTAGTTTTCTCTTCAGAGTCCTTTCAGGTTCATGATCAGCTTCAACAAGAATGCCTTTTTCCTTATTCCTGCTCATATGAGAAAGAAGAGAACAGAAAAGGAAGAGGAATCCTCTATGTCACAGTATAGAGATTCCTTTATGTTAGTAGAAGAAAGGGAATAAGAGTGAAGAAGAATGAATAATCCAAACACAAGGGTGAGGATAGGGGCAGAGATTGGAGATGAAGAGAAGTGTTAGTAAATGAATAAATAAATAGAATAAGATGAGAGAGAGAAGTTTTCGAAAATAATTTTGAAAAGGAGTTAATGATTTTCGAAAATTAAGACAAGAAATAAAATTAAAATTAAAATTTAAAACAATTAATTAATTAAAAAGAATTTTTGAAAAAGAGGGAGGTATTTTCGAAAATTAGAGAGAGAAAAGTTGTTAGGTGGTTTTGAAAAAGATAAGAAATAAATAAAAAGTCAAATAGTTAGTTGAAAAAAATTTGAAAATCAATTTTGAAAAGATAAGATAAGAAGTTAAAAAAAGATATTTTAAAATCAAATTGTTGAAAAAGATAAAATTTTGAAAAAGATATGATAGAAAAGATATGATAAAAATATATGATTAAAAAGATTTAATTTTTTTAAAATTAAAATTAATTACTTGACTATCAAGAAATTAAAAGATATTATTCTAGAATTTAAAGATTGAACCTTTCTTAACAAGAAAGTAACAAACTTCAAATTTTTGAACCAATCACATTACTTGTTAGTTAAGTTTTGAAAATTTTGAAATAAAATTAAGAAAAGATTTTGAAAATAATTTTTGAAATTTTTGAAAATCATAAAAGAAAAATGAAAAAGATTTGATTTTTGAAAAAGTTTTGAAAAAGATAAGATTTTTAAATTTGAAAATTTGACTTGACTTATAAGAAACAACTAATTTTAAAAATTTTTGACTAAGTCAACTCAAATTTTCGAAATTTTGAGAGAAAAAAGAAAAGATATATTTTTTATTTTTTTGAATTTTTAATGATGAAGGAGAAAAACACAATTATGACCCAAAACATGAAAATTTTGGATCAAAACATGATGCATGCAAGAACACTATCAATGTCAAGATGAACACCAAGAACATTTTGAAGATCGTGATGAACATCAAGAACATATTTTTGAAAAATTTTTGATGCAAAGAAAACATGCAAGACACCAAACTTAAAAATCTTTAATGTTTAGACACTATGAATGCAAAAATGCACATGAAAAACAACAAAAGATACAAAATAAGAAAACATCAAGATCAAACAAGAAGACTTACCAAGAACAACTTGAAGATCATGAAGAACACTATGAATGCATGAATTTTCGAAAAATGCAAGAACAAGATGAATATGCAATTGACACCAAACTTAAAACATGACACAAGACTTAAACAAGAATCACAAAATATTTTTTTATGATTTTATAATTTTTTTGTATTTTATTTTATATTTTTCGAAAAACATTTAGGGAAAAAGAAAGTAATGAATCCAAAGTCCTCAATCAAAATCCTATGAATTAGACATGGCTTAATAGCCAGCCAAGCTAAAACATGTTATATGAAACTCTAGAATTCATTCTTGAAAACTCTGAAAATTTTCGAAAATAGGTGATAAATTTTTGAAAGATTTTTGAAAATTTTTTTTTCGAAAATAAAACAAAAAGAAAATTACCTAATCTGAGCAACAAGATGAACCATCAGTTGTCCAAACTCGAACAATCCCCGGCAACGGCGACAAAAACTTGGTGCACGAAATTGTGATCTCTAATAATGGCATTCAACTTGGTATGCGTGTTTATAACTCAACACTTTCTTCACAACCTCGCACAACTAACCAACAAGTGCACTGGGTCGTCCAAGTAATAAACCTTACGTGAGTAAGGGTCGATCCCACGGAGATTGTTGGTATAAAACAAGCTATGGTCATCGTGTAAATCTCAGTCAGGCGGATAATACATGGTTATGGAGATTTCGAATAATAATAATAAATAAACAGAAAATAAAGATAGAAATACTTATGTAGATCATCGATGGGAATTTCAGATAGGCGTATGAAGATGTTGTGCTCCTTCTGAATCTCTGCTTTCCTACTGCCTTCATCCAATCCTTCTTACTCCTTTCCATGGCAAGCTGTATGTAGGGCATCACCGTTGTCGGTGGCTACATCCCATCCTCTCAGTGAAAAAGGTCCAAATGCTCTTGTCACAGCACGGCTAATCATCTATCGGTTCTCGATCATGTCGGAATAGAATCCCTTGATTCTTTTGTGTTTGTCATCATGCCCAACAATCACGAGTTTGAAGCTCATCACAGTCATTCAATCTCGGAATCCTACTCGGAATACCACGGACAAGATTTAGACTTTCTGGATTCTCATGAATGCCGCCATCAATTCTAGCTTATACCACGAAGACTCTGATCTCACGGAATGGAGGGCTCGGTTGTCAGGCGAGGGTAACCATGCATCATGCATCAGGAATCCAAGAGATACACACTCTAGCTTTCGCTTGTAGAACGGATGTGGTTGTCAAGCACGCGTTCATAGGGACGGATAATGATGAGTGTCACGAATCATCACATCCATCAGGTTAAAGTACGAGCAGTATCTTAGAACAGGAATAAGATTGAATTTGAATAAAAGATAGTAGTAATTGCATTAAAACTCGAGGTACAGCAGAGCTCCACACCCTTAATCTATGGTGTGTAGAAACTCCACCGTTGAAAATACATAAGTTATGAAGGTTCAGGCATGGCCGAATGGCCAGCCCCCAAAACGTGATCACAGGAAAAAATACAATCCAGGATGTCTAATACAATAGTAAAATGTCCTATTTATACTAGACTAGCTACTAGGGTTTACAGAAGTAAGTAATTGATGCAGAAATCTACTTCCGGGGCCCACTTGGTGTGTGCTTGGGCTGAGCTTGAAATTTACATGTGCAGAGGCTTCTCTTGGAGTTGAACGCCAAGTTGTAACGTGTTTTTGGCGTTCAACTCTGGTTCGTGACGTGTTTCTGGCGTTTGACTCCAGAATGCAGCGTAGAACTGGCGTTGAGCGCCAGTTTGCGTCGTTTAATCCCGAATAAAGTATGAACTATTATATATTTCTGGAAAGCTCTGGATATCTACTTTCCAATGCCATTGAGAGCGCGCCATTTGGAGTTTTGTAACTCCAAAAAATCCATTTCGAGTTCAGAGAGGTCAGAATCCAACAGCATCAGCAGTCCTTTGTCAGCCTCCTTATCAGAGTTTTGCTCAGGTCCCTCAATTTTAGCCAGAAATTACCTGAAATCACAGAAAAACACACAAACTCATAGTAAAGTCCAGAAATGTGAATTTAGCATAAAAACTAATGAAAATATCCCTAAAAGTAGCTAGATTAAACTAAAAACTATCTAAAAACAATGCCAAAAAGCGTATAAATTATCCGCTCATCAATGTGCCAACTAGGTGGAATTCTACCTATATGATGTTGGAAGTGGCTGAAAAGTTTGAAAAGGCATTTGCTCGTCTTGTGAGAGAAGATGCTCATTTTGAGAGATGTGTTGACGATGAGGGGGGCCTCCTAGTGATGAAGATTGGAGTAGAGCTCGTATTTTCTTGCGGTTTTTGCAAATTTTCTATCATGCAACTCTTTCATTCTCTAGTTATTTCAATGTCACTTCAAATATTTTTCCATGTATTGTGTAAGATATTATGCACTTTAAATAAATGGATTGTAAGTGATGATTTGGTGTTGCGTGAGATGGCATCAGCTATGAAAGCTAAGTTTGATAAGTATTGGGATGATTATGATCACCGTTACTCTTCTTCTCCTTTCACTTCAAGTGACAAAGCCAATAAACCATCTTTAAATTATCTAGTGCTTGTTTCTGTGTTCCTTAATCCCCATTATAAGTTGGAATATATTCAGTTCACTTTGTCTGATATGTATGGTGAAGGTGAAAAGTCTTCAAAGATCTTCAAAAAATTGAAGGATATTATTGCTAAATTTTTTGAGCAATATACCATATGGAATCCTCGCCCCCCTAAAGATACTCAAGATACTAGCTTTTCTTCTGATACTACACCAAATCCAAGTTTAGACATGAGTGACCATGATAGCATTATGATTGAAGACCCTATGAGCAAGTGGAAACAAACACAAAGGATAAAGTTAAGTGAGCTCAAGAAGAATGAGATGGATAGGTATTTGGAAGCTAAAGTGGCAGAAGATTTTAGTGGATTTGATATATTTAGGTGGTGGAGAGGAAAGACTCTGAGGTATCGAGTTCTGTCTTGCATGACTAGAGATATATTAGCCATTCCTGTTTCTACTGTGGCGTCTGAGTCAGTTTTTAGCACCATAGGTCGTGTCCTTGACCCTTATTGTAGTGCTTTGAGTCCCACCACTGTAGAGGCTTTAATTTGTACTCAAAATTGGTTAAAACCTGCTAAGATTTTGGTTGAGCTTGATGAAGGAGATGTTGCGGTTGACTCAGGTATATAATGAATTGGTTCATTTATTTTTCGTCATTCTTTATTCTTTATTTTATCCCATTGGCTTTGACATATTTGGTTGTTTAATTGAAAAGAATTTTCTGGAGTTATTAGTGCTGGAGATTCTGAAATTCAAAGTCAATTACATCCTCCTGAACCATCTTAGGTATTATAAGTTTATAACTAAATACTTGTATTAGTGTATAATAACTTAGACTGTTTTTTTGTTCAATTTATTCTAACATGTTTCACTAATTTTTCAATATGTATTATTTTAATAGGAATATACGATTCATGGTTGCTGCTGATGGCTACTGCTTGCTGATTTAAGAAGGGATGGATCAATTTGTTTTATTTTTAAGTAGCAAGAAACTTCATTCTCAATGTTCTTTCAACAATCTTAGATTTTAGTGTGTTATAATCTTGGATCAAGTTATTTTATTTCTGCTGATGGTTGATAAGCATTTGCATATTGTTTAGATTTTAGTGTGTTATAATGTTGCTGTTTTATTTTAAATGAGGCTTTTAGTATTTTAGTGCTTGTTGTTTTCACTTATTGGAAGTGTTTGCTAGAAAGTTTGTTATTATATTTACTTACTTATTAGTTTGTATGATTTAGTTAGTAGTTGTTAAACTTGTTATTTATATATTGTATTATTTTATTTTTTATTTAGGAAAAATTTGATTAAAATTATTTTAGGAACAAATAGGTTTAAAAGTGTGAAAGAAATATTTTTTATTGAATTTTTTACTTAAAAAGATAATTTAAAAATGAGCTTAATCATGCGGATATATCCGCAATCCGATACAACACTTAAAAACACGGATATTGTATCTGATCCGATCCGATGGGAATTGTGCAGATCGGAACAAATTTTTGGCTATATCCGATCCGATCCGATCTGTGGACCCGAGTCAGTGATTCAAGTTATAAATATCCTAAACGGATAATTATGAAAACTGGATATATTAAAACACAAGTAATAATATATATATATATATATATATATATATATATATATATATATATATATATATATATAAGTTACTAATATAAATGACATTAGTAAAATAATGATAAAAGATATATATACGATGAAGCATTAGCAAAGCTAAGTTCATCGAAGAGTACCGATATCTACTCATATCGGCGGATTTTGAGCTCAATTATTATTAACTAAAACTCTATTTTTAAATTAATAATATCAATTACTCAAATTAAAATATATATATTTTTCATTACTTATAAATCACTAGAATTATATTTTAATTATGTAAAATATTTCATCATAAATATATATATATATATATATATATATATATATATATATATAAGAATGTTAATTTAATTGAATTTAAATAGTTATAAAATTACTTTTATTATTTTTAATAAAATAATATCTAAAAATATTTATTTCAATTTAGTAAATAAATCATAACTTAAAAATAAATTGATAATAATTAAAGTTTAAAAAATATGGGGCATTACATACGACCATCCATGGCCAAGCTACAAGAAAATCCCCTTTAAGACCAAAGACCGATGGTTTCAAAAGTGGACAGTAAAAACTTAATATAGTCAAACCTTATTAGCTAGTTTATGTCTTCTATTTTGTTTAATATGATATACTTTGATTAACTAATTTTAAAGTTTCTTTGTGCAGGTGAACATTATATGGAATAAGGAGCACGATGCCTTGATCAGAAAGATATACGACCATCAAATGGGTAGGTGGCTGCAACAAATACTGGAGGATGTACAAAAATGCCCTCACTTCCTAACTCCCTCTGAAAATAAAAAAGGCTCTGTACATTCACTGGGAGACTGAAGAAGGGTTCAGGCATCAGCGTCTCACAAACAGAGCTAACAAGGCATCGGTCAAATCGTCCAAGTATACCAGCTACTCAGCGACTTCACGAAGATTAAGGCTAGGCTAGTATCTAACTTTTCTAATTTTGTTATTAACTTAGTTATATTCTTTGACAAATCATTACTAAGAAACCTATCATATTGTTTCAATACAACATGTGTAGTCGAAGTCGTTGGATCATGATGCGACATTGGCGGAGACCTTCAAGTATACCAACACTTTGAAGGAGAACAAAGAGAGATTTGCTGATCAGCAATTTGCGGATCAATATGTGAGTAAACATCGGATCTTGTGATATAAAATTTTCAATTAACTGTTGATGAGCGGATAATTTATACACTTTTTGGCATTGTTTTTAGTATATTTTTAGTATGTTTTAGTTAGTTTTTATTATGTTTTTATTAGTTTTTAATTAAAAATCACATTTCTGGACTTTACTATGAGTTTGTGTGTTTTTCTGTGATTTCAGGTATTTTCTGGCAGAAATTGAGGGACCCGAGCAAAAATTTGATTCAGAGGCTGAAAAAGGACTGCAGATGCTGTTGGATTCTGACCTCCCTGCACTCGAAGTAGATTTTTTGGAGTTACAAAAGCCCAATTGGCGCGCTCTCAATTGCGTTGGAAAGTAGACATTCTGGGCTTTCCAGAAATATATAATAGTTCATACTTTTCTCAAGAATTGATGGCCCAAACCGGCGTTCCAAATCAGCTTAAGAATTCCTGGCGTTTAACGCCGAAACTGGCACAAAAGTTGGAGTTAAACGCCCAAACTGGCACAAAAGCTGGCGTTTAACTCCAGAAAAAGTCTCTACACATGAAAGCTTCAATGCTCAGCCCAAGCACACTCCAAGTGGACCCCGGAAGTGGATTTTTATGTCATTTACTCATTCTTGTAAACCCTAGGTCACTAGTTCACTATAAATAGGACTTTTTGCTATTGTATCTAGACCTCATGACACTTTACACGTTTCATATTGTACCTTCTACGGCATGAGTCTCTAAACCCCATGGTTGGGGGTGAGGAGCTCTGCTGTGTCTTGATGGATTAATGCAATTACTACTGTTTTTCATTCAAAAACGCTTGTTTCCATTCTAAGATGTCACTTGCTCCTCAACTTGATGAATGTGATGATCCGTGACACTCACCATCATTCTCACCTATGAACGTTTGCCTGACAACCACCTCCGTTCTACTTTAGATTGAGTTGATATCTCTTGGATTCTTTAGCCAGAATCTTCGTGGTATAAGTTAGAATATATTGGCGGCCATTCTTGAGAATCTGGAAGGTCTAAACCTTGTCTGTGGTATTCTGAGTAGGATTCAGGGATTGAATGACTGTGACGAGCTTCAAACTCGCGATTGTGGGGCGTTAGTGAAAGACGCAAAAGAATCACTGGATTCTATTCCGACATGATCGAGAACCGACAGATGAATAGTCGTGCTGTGACAGAGCGCGTTGAACATTTTCACTGAGAGGATGGGAGGTAGCCATTGACAATGGTGAAACCCTACATACAGCTTGCCATGGAAGGAGCCTTGCATGTATGAAGAAGAAGACAGTAGGAAAGCAGAGATTCAGAAGATAGAGCATCTCCAAAACCTCAACCTGTTCTCCATTACTGCAAAACAAGTATTTATTTCATGTTCTTCTACTTTTCACAATTAAACCTGAGAATTATTGATATCCTGACTAAGAGTTACAAGATAACCATAGCTTGCTTCAAGCCGACAATCTCCGTGGGATCGACCCTTACTCACGTAAGGTATTACTTGGACGACCCAGTGCACTTGCTGGTTAGTTGTGCGGAATTGCAAAAGTGTGATTGCAATTTCGTGCACCAAGTTTTTGGCGCCGTTGCCGGAGATTGTTCGAGTTTGGACAACTGACGGTTTATCTTGTTGCTTAGATTAGGAATATTTTATTTTTGTTGGTTTAGAGTCTTTTATTTGAGTTTAGTTTCATATTTTAAGTTTGGTGTCAATTGCATGCTTTTATTTTCTTTTAATTTTCGAATTTGCATGTTCCTAGTCCTTTCTTGATCTTTAAAAATTCTAAGTTTGGTGTCTTCCTTGTGTTTTCCTTTAAGTTTTCGAAAATTTGTGTTTGATTTTCTAAAAATTTTAAGTTTGGTGTCTTTTGTGCTTTTATTCACTTAAAAATTTTTTAAAAATTTGTTCTTGGTGTTCATCTTGATCTTCAAAGTCTTCTTGATGTTCATCTTGACATTCAAAGTTTTCTTGTTTGTTCTCTTTGTTTTGATCTAAAATTTCTAAGTTTAGTGTCGATTTGTTGTTTTTCTCTTCCCTCATTAAATTTTAAAAAATCAAAAAAAATATCTTTCCCTTATTTTACTCATAATTTTCAAAATTTTGCATTACTTTAGTCAAAGATTTTCAAAATCATATCTTTTTAAATTGCAATCATATCTCCTCAAATCATATCTTTTTAATTTCTTCAATCGTATCTTTTTTTTTAATTGCAATCATATCTTCTTAATCACATCTTCTTCAAAATAGTTTTCAATCATATCTTTTTTATTGCTCTTTCCAAAATCTTTTTAATCAATTAATTAATTTACTTTTCAATTTGCTTTTATTGCATTTCCTTCTAATTTTCGAAAGTTTTATTTTATCTTCAATTTATTTTGTTTTATTTTTTTCAGTTATTTTTAATTAAATAAAAAAAATTTTAAATATAATTTAATTGTAATTCATATCAATTCCCTTTTCTCCATCATGGACATAAGTGGAAATGAACAGTCCAGAAGAACTCTGGGGTCATATGCTAACCCCATTACAGCTGCATATGGGAGTAGCATCTGTATACCTCCCATTAAAGCAAGCAGCTTTGAGCTAAATCCTCAGCTCATTATCATGGTGCAGCAAAATTGTCAGTATTCCGGTCTTCCACAGGAAGAACCTACTGATTTTCTGGCACAGTTCTTGCAAATTGCTGACACAATACGTGATAAAGAAGTGGATCAGGATGTCTACAGATTATTACTGTTTCCATTTGTTGTGAAAGATCAAGCTAAGAGGTGGTTGAATAACCAACCCACAGCAAGCATAAAAACATGGAGACAGTTATCAGACAAATTCCTAAATCAATTTTACCCTCCAAAAAGGATGACACAGCTAAGGCTGGACATCCAAGGCTTTAAACAAGAGGATCATGAATCCCTTTATAATGCCTGGGAGAGGTACAGAGGTATGCTAAGGAAATGCCCCTCTAAAATATTTTCAGAGTGGGTACAGTTAGACATCTTCTACTATGGGCTTACAGAAAAAGCTCAGATGTCTCTAGACCACTCAGCTGGTGGATCCATACTCATGAGGAAGACGATTGAAGAGGCTCAATAGCTCATAGATACGGTTGCTAGAAATTAACATCTATACTCAAGCAGTGAATCCTCTTTAAAAGAAGAGGCTATGGAAGTAACTACTGATCCTAATCCTCAAGAACAGATTGTTGAACTTAATCAGCAATTACTTCTTATGACAAAACAATTAGCAGAATTTAAAGAAATGCTCCAAGACACTAAAAATGCTAACAAGAATATGGAAGCACAATTGGATCAGACAAAACAGCAGTTATCTAAACAGATAAGAGAATAATGCCAAGCTATTCAATTAAAGAGTGGGAAGACATTGAATGTTTCAACTCAAAGCAGCAGAAAGCCAAGAAAGGAACAACTGACAGAGGATGACCAACCCACTGCCCAAAATCCCTCTGAGGATAGTAAGAGCCCAGAGAGGAATGATTCTGGCGTTCAAACGCCAGAAAAGGGTAAGAAAGTGGCGTTAAACGCCCAATGGATAGCCAAATCTGGCGTTCAAACGCCAGAAAAGGGTTGCAATCTGGCGTTAAATGCCCAAAAAGCACCTAATCCTAGCGTTCAAACACTACAAAGGGATCAGACACCTGCAAGTGCTGATAGTAACCCCTCTAAGAAGGCTTCTCCAACCACCTCTGTAGGAAATAAACCTGCAGCAACTAAGGTTGAAGAATATAAAGCCAAGATGCCTTATCCTCAGAAACTCCGCCAAACGGAACAGTATAAACAATTTGCCCGCTTTGCAGATTATCTCAGGACTCTTGAGATAAAAATCCCATTTGCAGAGGCACTTGAGCAAATACCCTCTTATGCTAAGTTCATGAAACAGATCTTAAGTCATAAAAAGGATTGGAGAGAAACTGAAAAAGTTTTTCTCACTGAACAATGCAGTGCAGTCTTTCTAAAAAGCTTACCAGAGAAGCTTAAAGATCCAGGAAGCTTTCTGATACCATGCACATTAGAAGGTGCTTGTACCAAGACAGCTCTATGTGACCTTGGGGCAAGTATCAACCTAATCCCTTCATCCACTATCAGAAAGCTCGGCTTGACTGAAGAGGTCAAACCAACCCGGATATGTCTTCAACTTGCTGATGGCTCCATTAAATACCCATCAGGCATAATTGAGGACATGATTGTCAAGGCTGGGCCATTCGCCTTTCCCACTGACTTTGTAGTGCTGGAAATGGAGGAGCACAAGAGTGCAACCCTCATTCTAGGAAGACCCTTCCTAGCAACTGGACGAACTCTCATTGATGTCCAAAAAGGGGAAGTAACCCTGAGAGTCAATGAGGATGAGTTCAAGTTAAATGTTGTCAAAGCTATGCAGCATCCAGACACATCAAATGACTGCATGAGCATTGATATTATTGACTCCTTGGTGGAAGAGATCAATATGACTGAGAGTCTCGAATCAGAATTAGAGGACATCTTTAAAGATGTTCAGCCTGATTTGGAGGAACCAGGGGAAATAAAAGAACCTCTGAAAATTCCTCAGGAAGAGGATAAACCTCCTAAACCCGAGCTCAAACCACTACCACCATCCCTGAAATATGCATTTCTGGGAGAAGGTGACACTTTTTCGGTGATCATAAGCTCTGCTTTAAATCCACAGGAAGAGAAAGCACTAATTCAGGTGCTGAGGACACACAAGACAGCTCTTGGGTGGTCCATAAGTGATCTTAAGGGCATTAGCCCAGCAAGATGCATGCACAAGATCCTATTGGAGGAAGATGCTAAGCCAGTGGTTCAACCACAGAGGCGGCTAAATCCAGCCATGAAGGGGGTGGTGCAGAAAGAGGTCACTAAGTTACTAGAGGCTGGGATTATTTATCCTATTTCTGATAGCCCCTGGGTGAGCCCTGTCCACGTTGTCCCCAAGAAGGGAGGCATGACAGTGGTTCATAATGAAAAGAATGAACTGGTTCCTACAAGAACAGTTACAGGGTGGCGTATGTGTATTGACTACAAAAGGCTCAATACAGCCACCAGGAAGGATCATTTTCCTTTACCATTCATAGACCAGATGCTAGAGAGACTAGCAGGTCATGAATATTATTGCTTTTTGGATGGCTATCCAGGTTACAACCAAATTGTAGTAGATCCTCAGGACCAAGAGAAAATAACATTCACATGTCCTTCTGGAGTGTTTGCCTACAGAAAGATGCCTTTTGGTCTGTGTAATGCACCTGCAACCTTTCAGAGGTGCATGCTCTCTATCTTCTCAGATATGGTAGAAAAATATCTGGAAGTCTTCATGGATGACTTTTCAGTATTTGGAGACTCATTCAGCTCCTGCCTTAACCATCTAGCACTTGTTCTGAAAAGATGCCAAGAGACTAACCTAGTCTTAAACTGGGAGAAATGTCACTTTATGGTGACTGAAGGAATTGTCCTTGGACACAAAATTTCAAGCAAGGGAATAGAGGTGGATCAAGCAAAGGTAGAAGTAATTGAAAAATTACCACCACCTGCCAATGTTAAGGCAATCAGAAGCTTTCTGGGGCATGCAGGATTCTACAGAAGTTTATAAAGGATTTTTCAAAAATTGCAAAACCTCTAAGCATCCTGCTAGCTGCTGACACACCATTTGTGTTTGACACAGAGTGTCTGCAGGCATTTGAGATCCTGAAAGCCAAGCTGATCACAGCACCAGTCATCTCTGCACCAGACTGGACATTACCATTTGAACTAATGTGTGATGCCAGTGACCATGCCATTGGTGCAGTATTGGGACAAAGGCATGATAAGCTTCTACACGTCATTTATTATGGCAGCCGTATTCTAAATGATGCACAGAAGAACTACACAACCACAGAAAAGGAGTTACTTGCAGTGGTTTATGCCATTGACAAGTTCAGATCTTATTTAGTAGGATCAAAAGTAATTGTGTACACTGACCATGCTGCTCTTAAATATCTACTCACAAAGCAGGATTCAAAACCCAGCTCATAAGATGGGTGTTGGTTCTGCAAGAGTTTGATATAGAAATAAGAGACAGAAAAGGGACAGAGAATCAAGTAGCTGATCACCTGTCCCGGATAGAACCAGTAGCAGGAGCATCCCTCCCTCCTACTGAGATATCTGAAACCTTTCCGGATGAGCAATTGTTTGCTATTCAGGAAGCTCCGTGGCTTGCAGACATTGCAAACTATAAGACTCAAGGTTCTCCTTCTTCCACCATCGAGAGGAAGCATGAAAAGCTTCTCTCACTACAGAGTCAAACAAAACCCCCACATTCAAACTCTAAGTTTGGTGTTGAGAGGCCACAACCAAACTCTAAGTTTGGTGTTGAAAGGCCCCAATCATGCTTTGAGTATCTGTGAGGCTCCATGAGAGCCCACTGTCAAGCTACTGACATTAAAGAAGCGCTTGTTGGGAGGCAACCTAATTTTATCTATTTATTTTCCATTGTTATTTCATGTTTTCTGTAGGTTGATGATCATGTGAAGTCACAAAAATAATTGAAAAAGCAAAAATAGCACACCCTGGAGGAGAAACTTGCTGGCGTTTAAACGCCAGTAAGAGTAGCGGAATGGGCGTTAAACACCCAGTCTGGCACCATTCTGGGCGTTTAACGCCAGAAATGGGCACCAGACTGGCGTTTAACGCCAGAAAAGGGCAAGAAGCTGGCGTTAAACGCCAGAAATGGGCAGCAGCCTGGCGTTTTAACGCCAGGATTGGCAGCAATGGGCGTTTTGCATGCCATATGGTGCAGGGATGAGAAGTCCTTGACACCTCATGATCTGTGGACCCCATAGAATCCCACCTACCTCACCTTTTCTTCTCTCCTCTTCACACCCTTCCATAACACTCTTCCCCAAAATAATCTCACCCAATCACCTCTAGTACCCCTCCAAAACCATCATACAAACCACCTACACCCACCCACTCAAATTCAAACCATCACTCCTTTCTTTTCCCACATCATAACCACCTAAAACTCCCATTGGCCGAATCACTCACACCTTTCCATCTCATTGATGAGCGGATAATTTATACGCTTTTTGGCATTGTTTTTAGTATGTTTTTAGTATATTTTAGTTAGTTTTTATTACATTTTCATTAGTTTTTAGTTAAAATTCACTTTTCTGGGCTTTACTATGAGTTTGTGTGTTTTTCTGTGATTTCAGGTATTTTCTGGCTGAAATTGAGGGACTTGAGCAAAAATCTTATTTAGAGGCTGAAAAGGACTGCAGATGCTATTGGATTCTGACCTCCCTGCACTCGAAGTGGATTTTCTGGAGCTACAGAAACTCAATTGGCGAGCTCTCAATTGCGTTGGAAAGTAGACATCCTGGGCTTTCCAGCAATATATAATAGTCTATACGTTGCCCGAGATTTGATGGCCCAAACCGGCGTTGCAAATCAGCTTTAGAATTCCCGGCGTTTAACGCCAGAACTGGCACAAAAATTGGAGTTAAACGCCCAAACTGGCATAAAAGCTGGCGTTTAACTCCAGAAAAAGTCTCTACACATGAAAGCTTCAATGCTCAACGCAAGCACACACCAAGTGGACCCCGGAAGTGGATTTTTACGTCATTTACTCATTTCTGTATACCCTAGGTTACTAGTTCACTATTAATAGGATCTTTTGACATTGTATCTTTACCTCATGACACATTACACGTTTCTCATTGTATCTTCTACGGCATGAGTCTCTAAACCCCATGGTTGGGGGTGAGGAGCTCTGCTGTGTCTTAATGAATTAATGCAATTACTACTGTTTTTCATTCAATCACGCTTGTTTCTATTCTAAGATATCACTTGCTCCTAAACTTGATGAATGTGATGATCCGTGACACTCATCATCATTCTCACCTATGAACGTGTGCCTGACAACCACCTCCGTTCTACCTTAGATTGAGTAGATATCTCTTGGATTCTTTAATCAGAATCTTCGTGGTATAAGCTAGAATTGATGGCGGCATTCAAGAGAATCCAGAAGGTTTAAACCTTGTCTGTGGTATTCTGAGTAGGATTCAAGGATTGAATGACTGTGACGAGCTTCAAACTTCTGAGGGATGGGCGTTAGTGACAGACGCAAAAGAATCACTGGATTCTATTCCAACCTGATTGAGAACCGACAGATGATTAGCCGTGCTGTGACAGAGCGCGTTGAACATTTTCACTGAGAGGATGGGAGGTAGCCATTGACAACGGTGAAACCCTACATACAGCTTGCCATGGAAGGAGCCTTGCGTGCTTGAAGAAGAAGACAGTAGAAAAGCAGAGATTCAGAAGATAGAGCATCTCCAAAACCTCAGCCTGTTCTCCATTACTGCAAAACAAGTATTTATTTCATGTTCTTTTACTTTTCACAATTAAACCTGAGAATTATTGATATCCTGACTAAGAGTTACAAGATAACCATAACTTGCTTCAAGCCGACAATCTCCGTGGGATCGACCCTTACTCACGTAAGGTATTACTTGGACGACCCAGTGCACTTGCTGGTTAGTTGTGCGGAATTGCAAAAGTGTGATTGCAATTTCGTGCACCAAGTTTTTGGCGCCGTTGCCGGGGATTGTTCGAGTTTGGACAACTGACGGTTTATCTTGTTGCTTAGATTAGGAATATTTTATTTTTGTTGGTTTAGAGTCTTTTATTTGAGTTTAGTTTCATATTTTAAGTTTGGTGTCAATTGCATGCTTTTATTTTCTTTTAATTTTCGAATTTGCATGTTCCTAGTCCTTTCTTGATATTTAAAAATTCTAAGTTTGGTGTCTTCCTTGTGTTTTCCTTTAAATTTTCGAAAATTTGTGTTCGATTTTCTAAAAATTTTAAGTTTGGTGTCTTTTGTGCTTTTATTCACTTAAAAATTTTTTAAAAATTCGTTCTTGGTGTTCATCTTGATCTTCAAAGTCTTCTTGATGTTCATCTTGACATTCAAAGTTTTCTTGTTTGTTCTCTTTGTTTTGATCTAAAATTTCTAAGTTTAGTGTCGATTTGTTGTTTTTCTCTTCCCTCATTAAATTTTAAAAAATCAAAAAAAATATCTTTCCCTTATTTTACTCATAATTTTCAAAATTTTGCATTAATTTAGTCAAAGATTTTCAAAATCATATCTTTTTAAATTGCAATCATATCTCCTCAAATCATATCTTTTTAATTTCTTCAATCGTATCTTTTTTTTTAATTGCAATCATATCTTCTTAATCACATCTTCTTCAAAACAGTTTTCAATCATATCTTTTTTATTGCTCTTTCCAAAATCTTTTTAATCAATTAATTAATTTACTTTTCAATTTGCTTTTATTGCATTTCCTTCTAATTTTCGAAAGTTTTATTTTATCTTCAATTTATTTTGTTTTATTTTTTTCAGTTATTTTTAATTAAATAAAAAAATTTTAAATATAATTTAATTGTAATTCATATCAATTCCCTTTTCTCCATCATGGACATAAGTGGAAATGAACAGTCCAGAAGAACTCTGGGGTCATATGCTAACCCCATTACAGCTGCATATGGGAGTAGCATCTGTATACCTCCCATTAAAGCAAGCAGCTTTGAGCTAAATCCTCAGCTCATTATCATGGTGCAGCAAAATTGTCAGTATTCCGGTCTTCCACAGGAAGAACCTACTGAGTTTCTGGCACAGTTCTTGCAAATTGCTGACACAATACATGATAAAGAAGTGGATCAGGATGTCTACAGATTATTACTGTTTCCATTTGTTGTGAAAGATCAAGCTAAGAGGTGGTTGAATAACCAACCCACAGCAAGCATAAAAATATGGAGACAGTTATCAGACAAATTCCTGAATCAATTTTACCCTCCAAAAAGGATGACACAGCTAAGGCTGGACATCCAAGGCTTTAAACAAGAGGATCATGAATCCCTTTATAATGCCTGGGAGAGGTACAGAGGTATGCTAAGGAAATGCCCCTCTAAAATATTTTCAGAGTGGGTACAGTTAGACATCTTCTACTATGGGCTTACAAAAAAAGCTCAGATGTCTCTAGACCACTCAGCTGGTGGATCCATACACATGAGGAAGACGATTGAAGAGGCTCAATAGCTCATAGATACGGTTGCTAGAAATTAACATCTATACTCAAGCAGTGAATCCTCTTTAAAAGAAGAGGCTATGGAAGTAACTACTGATCCTAATCCTCAAGAACAGATTGTTGAACTTAATCAGCAATTACTTCTTATGACAAAACAATTAGCAGAATTTAAAGAAATGCTCCAAGACACTAAAAATGCTAACAAGAATATGGAATCACAATTGGATCAGATAAAACAGCAGTTATCTAAACAGATAAGAGAATAATGCCAAGCTATTCAATTAAGGAGTGGGAAGACATTGAATGTTTCAACTCAAAGCAGCAGAAAGCCAAAAAAGGAACAACTGACAGAGGATGACCAACCCACTGCCCAAAATTCTTTTGAGGACAGTAAGAGCCCAGAGAGGAATGATTCTGGCGTTCGAACGCCAGAAAAGGGTAAGAAAGTGGCGTTAAACGCCCAATGGATAGCCAAATCTGGCGTTCAAACGCCAGAAAAGGGTTGCAATCTGGCGTTAAATGCCCAAAAAGCACCTAATCCTAGCGTTCAAACACTACAAAGGGATCAGACACCTGCAAGTGCTGATAGTAACCCCTCTAAGAAGGCTTCTCCAACCACCTCTGTAGGAAATAAACCTGCAGCAACTAAGGTTGAAGAATATAAAGCCAAGATGCCTTATCCTCAGAAACTCCGCCAAACGGAACAGTATAAACAATTTGCCCGCTTTGCAGATTATCTCAGGACTCTTGAGATAAAAATCCCATTTGCAGAGGCACTTGAGCAAATACCCTCTTATGCTAAGTTCATGAAACAGATCTTAAGTCATAAAAAGGATTGGAGAGAAACTGAAAAAGTTTTTCTCACTGAACAATGCAGTGCAGTCTTTCTAAAAAGCTTACCAGAGAAGCTTAAAGATCCAGGAAGCTTTCTGATACCATGCACATTAGAAGGTGCTTGTACCAAGACAGCTCTATGTGACCTTGGGGCAAGTATCAACCTAATCCCTTCATCCACTATCAGAAAGCTCGGCTTGACTGAAGAGGTCAAACCAACCCGGATATGTCTTCAACTTGCTGATGGCTCCATTAAATACCCATCAGGCATAATTGAGGACATGATTGTCAAGGCTGGGCCATTCGCCTTTCCCACTGACTTTGTAGTGCTGGAAATGGAGGAGCACAAGAGTGCAACCCTCATTCTAGGAAGACCCTTCCTAGCAACTGGACGAACTCTCATTGATGTCCAAAAAGGGGAAGTAACCCTGAGAGTCAATGAGGATGAGTTCAAGTTAAATGTTGTCAAAGCTATGCAGCATCCAGACACATCAAATGACTGCATGAGCATTGATATTATTGACTCCTTGGTGGAAGAGATCAATATGACTGAGAGTCTCGAATCAGAATTAGAGGACATCTTTAAAGATGTTCAGCCTGATTTGGAGGAACCAGGGGAAATAAAGAACCTCTGAAAATTCCTCAGGAAGAGGATAAACCTCCTAAACCCGAGCTCAAACCACTACCACCATCCCTGAAATATGCATTTCTGGGAGAAGGTGACACTTTTTCGGTGATCATAAGCTCTGCTTTAAATCCACAGGAAGAGAAAGCACTAATTCAGGTGCTGAGGACACACAAGACAGCTCTTGGGTGGTCCATAAGTGATCTTAAGGGCATTAGCCCAGCAAGATGCATGCACAAGATCCTATTGGAGGAAGATGCTAAGCCAGTGGTTCAACCACAGAGGCGGCTAAATCCAGCCATGAAGGGGGTGGTGCAGAAAGAGGTCACTAAGTTACTAGAGGCTGGGATTATTTATCCTATTTCTGATAGCCCCTGGGTGAGCCCTGTCCACGTTGTCCCCAAGAAGGGAGGCATGACAGTGGTTCATAATGAAAAGAATGAACTGGTTCCTACAAGAACAGTTACAGGGTGGCGTATGTGTATTGACTACAAAAGGCTCAATACAGCCACCAGGAAGGATCATTTTCCTTTACCATTCATAGACCAGATGCTAGAGAGACTAGCAGGTCATGAATATTATTGCTTTTTGGATGGCTATCCAGGTTACAACCAAATTGTAGTAGATCCTCAGGACCAAGAGAAAATAACATTCACATGTCCTTCTGGAGTGTTTGCCTACAGAAAGATGCCTTTTGGTCTGTGTAATGCACCTGCAACCTTTCAGAGGTGCATGCTCTCTATCTTCTCAGATATGGTAGAAAAATTTCTGGAAGTCTTCATGGATGACTTTTCAGTATTTGGAGACTCATTCAGCTCCTGCCTTCACCATCTAGCACTTGTTCTGAAAAGATGCCAAGAGACTAACCTAGTCTTAAACTGGGAGAAATGTCACTTTATGGTGACTGAAGGAATTGTCCTTGGACACAAAATTTCAAGCAAGGGAATAGAGGTGGATCAAGCGAAGGTAGAAGTAATTGAAAAATTACCACCACCTGCCAATGTTAAGGCAATCAGAAGCTTTCTGGGGCATGCAGGATTCTACAGAAGTTTATAAAGAATTTTTCAAAAATTGCAAAACCTCTAAGCAACCTGCTAGCTGCTGACACACCATTTGTGTTTGACACAGAGTGTCTGCAGGCGTTTGAGACCCTGAAAGCCAAGCTGATCACAGCACCAGTCATCTCTGCACCAGACTGGACATTACCATTTGAACTAATGTGTGATGCCAGTGACCATGCCATTGGTGCAGTATTGGGACAAAGGCATGATAAGCTTCTACACGTCATTTATTATGGCAGCCGTATTCTAAATGATGCACAGAAGAACTACACAACCACAGAAAAGGAGTTACTTGCAGTGGTTTATGCCATTGACAAGTTCAGATCTTATTTAGTAGGATCAAAAGTAATTGTGTACACTGACCATGCTGCTCTTAAATATCTACTCACAAAGCAGGATTCAAAACCCAGCTCATAAGATGGGTGTTGGTTCTGCAAGAGTTTGATATAGAAATAAGAGACAGAAAAGGGACAGAGAATCAAGTAGCTGATCACCTGTCCCGGATAGAACCAGTAGCAGGAGCATCCCTCCCTCCTACTGAGATATCTGAAACCTTTCCGGATGAGCAATTGTTTGCTATTCAGGAAGCTCCGTGGCTTGCAGACATTGCAAACTATAAGACTCAAGGTTCTCCTTCTTCCACCATCGAGAGGAAGCATGAAAAGCTTCTCTCACTACAGAGTCAAACAAAACCCCCACATTCAAACTCTAAGTTTGGTGTTGAGAGGCCACAACCAAACTCTAAGTTTGGTGTTGAAAGGCCCCAATCATGCTTTGAGTATCTGTGAGGCTCCATGAGAGCCCACTGTCAAGCTACTGACATTAAAGAAGCGCTTGTTGGGAGGCAACCTAATTTTATCTATTTATTTTCCATTGTTATTTCATGTTTTCTGTAGGTTGATGATCATGTGAAGTCACAAAAACAATTGAAAAAGCAAAAATAGCACACCCTGGAGGAGAAACTTGCTGGCGTTTAAACGCCAGTAAGAGTAGCGGAATGGGCGTTAAACACCCAGTCTGGCACCATTCTGGGCGTTTAACGCCAGAAATGGGCACCAGACTGGCGTTTAACGCCAGAAAAGGGCAAGAAGCTGGCGTTAAACGCCAGAAATGGGCAGCAGCCTGGCATTTAACGCCAGGATTGGCAGCAATGGGCGTTTTGCATGCCATATGGTGCAGGGATGAGAAATCCTTGACACCTCATGATCTGTGGACCCCATAGGATCCCACCTACCTCACCTTTTCTTCTCTCCTCTTCACACCCTTCCATAACACTCTTCCCCAAAATAATCTCACCCAATCACCTCCAGTACCCCTCCAAAACCATCATACAAACCACCTACACCCACCCACTCAAACTCAAACCATCACTCTTTCTTTTCCCACATCATAACCACCTAAAACTCCCATTCGCCGAATCACTCACACCTCTCCATCTCATTGATGAGCGGATAATTTATACGCTTTTTGGCATTGTTTTTAGTATGTTTTTAGTATATTTTAGTTAGTTTTTATTACATTTTCATTAGTTTTTAGTTTAAATTCACTTTTCTGGGCTTTACTATGAGTTTGTGTATTTTTCTGTGATTTCAGGTATTTTCTGGCTGAAATTGAGGGACTTGAGCAAAAATCTGATTTAGAGGCTGAAAAGGACTGCAGATGCTATTGGATTCTGACCTCCCTGCACTCGAAGTGGATTTTCTGGAGCTACAGAAACCTAATTGGCGTACTCTCAATTGCGTTGGAAAGTAGACATCCTGGGCTTTCCAGCAATATATAATAGTCTATGCTTTGCTCGAGATTTGATGGCCCAAACCGGCGTTGCAAATCAGCTTTAGAATTCCCGGCGTTTAACGCCAGAACTGGCACAAAAATTGGAGTTAAACGCCCAAACTGGCATAAAAGCTGGCGTTTAACTCCAGAAAAAGTCTCTACACATGAAAGCTTCAATGCTCAATGCAAGCACACACCAAGTGGACCCCGGAAGTGGATTTTTACGTCATTTACTCATTTCTGTATACCCTAGGTTACTAGTTCACTATTAATAGGATCTTTTGACATTGTATCTTTACCTCATGACACATTACACGTTTCTCATTGTATCTTCTACGGCATGAGTCTCTAAACCCCATGGTTGGGGGTGAGGAGCTCTGCTGTGTCTTAATGAATTAATGCAATTACTACTGTTTTTCATTCAATCACGCTTGTTTCTATTCTAAGATATCACTTGCTCCTAAACTTGATGAATGTGATGATCCGTGACACTCATCATCATTCTCACCTATGAACATGTGCCTGACAACCACCTCCGTTCTACCTTAGATTGAGTAGATATCTCTTGGATTCTATAATCAGAATCTTCGTGGTATAAGCTAGAATTGATGGCGGCATTCAAGAGAATCCAGAAGGTTTAAACCTTGTCTGTGGTATTCTGAGTAGGATTCAAGGATTGAATGACTGTGACGAGCTTCAAACTTCTGAGGGCTGGGCGTTAGTGACAGACGCAAAAGAATCACTAGATTCTATTCCAACCTGATTGAGAACCGACAGATGATTAGCCGTGCTGTGACAGAGCGCGTTGAACATTTTCACTGAGAGGATGGGAGGTAGCCATTGACAACGGTGAAACCCTACATACAGCTTGCCATGGAAGGAGCCTTGCGTGCTTGAAGAAGAAGACAGTAGGAAAGCAGAGATTCAGAAGATAGAGCATCTCCAAAACCTCAGCCTGTTCTCCATTACTGCAAAACAAGTATTTATTTCATGTTCTTTTACTTTTCACAATTAAACCTGAGAATTATTGATATCCTGACTAAGAGTTACAAGATAACCATAGCTTGCTTCAAGCCGACAATCTCCGTGGGATCGACCCTTACTCACGTAAGGTATTACTTGGACGACCGAGTGCACTTGCTGGTTAGTTGTGCGAAATTGCAAAAGTGTGATTGCAATTTCATGCACCACTCATCTATTTTCTTCTTCTTCTACTCCCTCTTCTCTTCTTTTGCTCGAGGACGAGCAAACCTTCTAAGTTTGGTGTGGTAAAAGCGTTGCTTTTTTTGTTTTTCCATAACCATGTATGACACTTAAGGCCAGAGAAACCTCTAGAAAGAGGAAAGGGAAGGCAAAAGCTTCCACCTTTGAGTCTGGGAGATGGAGAGAGTCATTCCAAAAGCTCATCACTAAGAAAAGGATGGAGCAAACAAGAGCTTGAGCAAATTCCTCATCATGAAATCCCTGAGATTAGAAAAGATCAAAAAACTATGAGGGAAGAGCAACAAAGACAAGGAAGAGACATAGACGAGCTCAAAAGCACTCCATAAGATCTTCAAGAGGAAGAACAAGCCGCCATCACTAAGGTGGACCCGTTCTTTAATTTCCTTGTTCTTTATTTTCTGTTTTTCAAATTTTTATGCTTTATGTTTTTCTATGTTTGTGTCTTTATTACATGATCATTAGTGTCTTAGTGTCTATGCCTTAAAGTTATAAATGTCCTATGAATCCATCACCTTTCTTAGATGAAAAATGTTTTTAATCACAAAAGAACAAGAAGTATAGGATTTCGAATTCATCTTTGAAACTAGTTGAATTAGTTTGATGTGGTGACAATACTTTTTGTTTTCTGAATGAATGCTTGAACAGTGCATATGTCTTTTGAATTTGTTGTTTTAAGAATGTTAAAATTGTTGGCTCTTGAAAGAATGATGGAAAAAGAGAAATGTTATTGAAGATCTGAAAAATCATCAAATTGATTCTTGAAGTAAGAAAAAGCAGTGAATTCAAAAAAAAGCAAGCAGAAAAAGCCAATAGCCCTTTAAACCAAAAGGCAAGGGTAAAAATAAAAAGGATCCAAGGCTTTGAGCATCAGTGGATAGGAAGGCCTACAAGAATAATATCCTGGCCTAAGCGGCTAAACCAAGCTATCCCTAACCATGTGCTTGTGGCGTGAAGGTGTCAAGTGAAAACTTGAGACTGAGCGGTTAAAGTCGTGATCCAAAGCAAAAAGAGTGTGCTTAAGAACCCTGGACACCTCTAATTGGGGACTCTAGCAAAGCTGAGTCACAATCTGAAAAGGTTCACCCAGTTATGTGGCTGTGGCATGTATGTATCCGGTGGTAATACTGGAAAACAGAGTGCTTTAGGCCACGGCCAAGACTCATAAAGTAGCTGTGTTCAAGAATCAATATACTATACTAGGAGAATCAATAACACTATTTGAATTCTGAGTTCCTATGGATGCCAGTCATTCTAAACTTCAAAGGATAAAGTGAGGTGCCAAAATTGTTCAGAGGCAAAAAGCTACTAGTCCCGCTCATCTAATTGGAGCTAAGTTTCATTGATACTTTGGAATTTATAGTATATTCTCTTCTTTTTATCCTGTTTGATTTTCAGTTGCTTGGGGACAAGCAACAATTTAAGTTTGGTGTTGTGATGAGCGGATACTTTATACGCTTTTTGGCATTGTTTTTAGTATATTTTTAGTATGTTTTAGTTAGTTTTTATTATGTTTTTATTAGTTTTTAATTAAAAATCACATTTCTGGACTTTAATATGAGTTTGTGTGTTTTTCTGTGATTTCAGGTATTTTCTGGCTGAAATTGAAGGACCCGAGCAAAAATCTGATTCAGAGGCTGAAAAAGGACTGCAGATGCTGTTGGATTCTGACCTCCCTGCACTCGAAGTAGATTTTCTGGAGCTACATACTCCCAATTAGCGCGCTCTCAATTGCGTTGGAAAGTAGACATCCTGGGCTTTCCAGCAATATATAATAGTTCATACTTTGCCCAAGAATTGATGGCCCAAACCAGCGTTCCAAATCAGCTTAAGAATTCCCGGCGTTTAATGCCGGAACTGGCACAAAAGTTGGAGTTAAACGCCCAAACTGGCACAAAAGCTGGCGTTTAACTCCAGAAAAAGTCTCTACACATGAAAGCTTCAATGCTCAGTCCAAGCACACTCCAAGTGGACCCCGAAAGTGGATTTTTACGTCATTTACTCATTCTTGTAAACCCTAGGTCACTAGTTCACTATAAATAGGACTTTTTGCTATTGTATCTCGACCTCATGACACTTTACACGTTTCATATTGTACCTTCTACGGCATGAGTCTCTAAACCCCATGGTTGGGGGTGAGGAGCTCTGCTGTGTCTTGATGGATTATTGCAATTACTACTGTTTTTCATTCAAAAACGCTTGTTTCCATTCTAAGATGTCACTTGCTCCTCAACTTGATGAATGTGATGATCCGTGACACTCACCATCATTCTCACCTATGAACGTGTGCCTGACAACCACCTCCGTTCTACTTTAGATTGAGTTGATATCTCTTGGATTCTTTAGCCAGAATCTTTGTGGTATAAGTTAGAATATATTGGCGGCCATTCTTGAGAATCTAGAAGGTCTAAACCTTGTCTGTGGTATTCTGAGTAGGATTCAGGGATTGAATGACTGTGACGAGCTTCAAACTCGCGATTGTGGGGCGTTAGTGACAGACACAAAAGAATCATTGGATTCTATTCCGACATGATCGAGAACCGACAGATGAATAGCCGTGCTGTGACAGAGCGCGTTGAACATTTTCACTGAGAGGATGGGAGGTAGCCATTGACAACGGTGAAACCCTACATACAGCTTGCCATGGAAGGAGCCTTGCGTGTATGAAGAAGAAGACAGTAGGAAAGCAGAGATTCAGAAGATAGAGCATATCCAAAACCTCAACCTATTCTCCATTACTGCAAAACAAGTATTTATTTCATGTTCTTCTACTTTTCACAATTAAACCTGAGAATTATTGATATCCTGACTAAGAGTTACAAGATAACCATAGCTTGCTTCAAGCCGACAATCTCCGTGGGATCGACCCTTACTCACGTAAGGTATTACTTGGACGACCCAGTGTACTTGCTGGTTAGTTGTGCGGGATTGCAAAAGTGTGATTGCAATTTCGTGCACCAACTGTACAACTGTGGTCCTAATCATAATAACATGTGTTACACAAGAGTCCTACACACAGAGATTGGAGGCCACAACTCAGCAATCTTAGCAAAGTGGGGAGGATGCTAGTGGCTCTACTGCTTCAATTATCGATCTAGATGCGGTTTAACGCGAGACTGCCTCAGCACCATACAAAAACTGCATATACGGGCTGGGATCATTCTTTACCAGCACCCTCTGCATCTCTACGTCTGCCTCTACCATCAGTCAAGCCGTAGATCCTGAGGAAGGTATTGATTTGAGGTTGTAGGTGTAGGAGCTCACCTGGAGCCTTCAAGAACAAGTTCAAAAGCTGAACAAGACTTGGAAGAGGTATCAGAAGATCCTCACACATGTAATAGATGGATAAGCTCAGGCTGGAGTGGAGAGAGCAGCTGGTGCGGCTTCAACAGATGGAGCAGCAGATGGCGGTGTACCAGGCTCAAATGCGCGTCAATGGCAGCGGCGCTACTAGTAGCAGGGATGCTGTTGGTGGCAGCAGTACTGTTGGTGGGACATAGACAACACCACCTTCTCTGCCACCTCAGCAGGACCATGGGAATGACGACGACAGCGACTACTAGGATCTTTAGTGATTAGGGCTTTGTTTTACTATTTCATTGTATTTGATTTATTTAACTTTTAATTTATTTGAATATTTGATATTCAATATTACATAATTGGTTTCTATTATTTATAATTTGACCACTATTTATGTGAAAAATAAATTTAAATAAAAAATTAAAATTGAAAAAAGAAAAATTTGTAAAAAAATTGCGTCATGATATTTTTTTTTAAAAAATTGACATTATCGTCGAATTTACCAAGGGCATAATTCGACGGCAATTGTGCGGGAAATAAGATATTGTGGCACTAATAGTACGTTGGAAAAATCTGCCAATAACCAAATAATTTTTCGAGTAGGTAATCTGTTGCAAAATTTAACGGTAATTACTATCGGATGAAAAAATTTAACAGTAATTAGTTACCGACGACATTTACGTCATCGGATTCCTTCCAATGGTAATTAACTTATTGTTGAATTTTATTTGTTTTTTCGATGGTAATTCCAATGGTACTCAGCGTTTTTCTTGTAGTAAGGATTACTTTTTGATGGATTATGAGACTTCTTCAAAAGTCCAAACCACTTATCTAAAATCAGAACCTTAGATAAAAATAGTAATACTTTTTACCTTGGGGACTAAGAGAGATTTGAAGTTTCTAGCAATATTGCTTAGACATATCAGATACTAATTTGTTGAGGATTTACCTTGATTAGTATAAGAAATTCAATAAAGTACTCATGCTTTCCTTGAATTTCTCATATGATAACTGCAGCTTTGTGCAAGGAAGCCAGATGTTAAGACTTATAGATTTCAATGATGTTTAGATTATTTTTTCTTTCAGATAAAGATGTCTTTATCATATGCTATGATGTGCTTAGGAGACACCGTTGATAGTGTTTGCATAGCTTTGCCATGCATCTTTTGTAAAAACTCCACAAAATATTAAGTAGTTAATTGACAACTAATAAATAAATTAAATGAGAGTGAAAAAAGAATTAGAGATCTAATATTTATAACTTGGGAAATAAAAATATTTAGGATGCAAATTAAAATGCTTATCTTAAAGGTTTTGGTCCAAAATTGAGCCAACGGACTAAAGAAATGAAATTAGGCCATACCGGACCAAGCCCACACATATATGTACTCACACTTAATAAAAGTTCAACATCATTCCCAACATTTGGTGTGACACACGAAAATGAGAGATGAGAGAAAAGAAGGATGAAACCCTAACTTCCTTCAACTTCAATTGTCCATAACCTTTGCTACGGAGCTCCGATTGATGGGCTATTTGCGGCCACACAAAGCTTGCTTCCTTGTTTGAATTCTATCTAAATAGTTTGGTGAGTAACTGGTGGACGAAATTGTGATCCTTATGTTCTTTGTACTTGTATGAATATACCCTTAGGGCACTGTTTATTTTCACAACTCCGTTCAACTAACCAGCAAGTGTACTGGGTCGTCCAAGTAATAAACCTTACGTGAGTAAGGGTCGAATCCACAGAGATTGTTGGTATGAAGCAAGCTATGGTCACCTTTGTAGATCTCAGTCAGGCGGATTAAACATGATACTTGATTAGATTCAAATAAGAAAATAGAAATAATAAAAGGGATAGAATACTTATGTAGATTCATTGGTGGGAATTTCAGATAAGCGGATGGAGATGCTGTAGAGCTCAAGGACGCCTGCTTTCCTACTGCTTCTACTCAGTCCTTCTTACTCCTTTCCATGGCAAGCTGTGTATAGGGGTTCACCATCAGCTGTGGCTACTTTCATCCTCTCGGGAAAATATCCTATGCGGCTGTCACTCGCACAGCTAATCAGTCTGGAGGCATCACCCATGGTTGATGGCTACATCCCATCCTCGCAGTGAAAGCTAATGCTCACGCACTCTGTCACAGTACGGCCAATCACCGGTTGGTTCCCGCTCCTACTGGAATAGAATCCCTTGATTCTTTTGCGTCTGTCACTAACGCCCAGCAGGTTACAAGTTTGAAGCACGTCACAGTCATTCATTACCGGAATCCTACTCGGAATACCACAGACAAGGTTAGACTTTCCGGATTCCCAGGATCCTACTCGGAATACCACAGACAAGGTGAGACTTTCCGGATCCTCATAAATGCCGCCATCTATCTAGCTTATACCACGAAGATTCTGTTGGGGAATCTAAGAGATACACATTCAAGCTCTGTTGCATGTAGAACGGAAGTGGTTGTCAATCACGCGCGTTCATTAGTGAGAATAATAATGAGGGTTATCTAACTCATTAGATTCATAATGTTCTTGGGTACGAATGAATATCTTGGAATAAGAATAAGATAGAGACCGAATAAAAGAAAATAGAACTTCATTAATACTTGAGGTACAGCAGAGCTCCACACCCTTAATCTATGGTGTGCAGAAACTCCACCGTTGAAAATACATAAGCAAAGGGTTCAGGCATGGCCGAATGGCCAGCCCCCAAAACGTGATCAATGATCTCCTAAGATGAAGAATAAAACAAAACTGAGACCAAAGATGTCTAATACATTAGTAATTCATCCTATTTATAATAAACTAGCTCCTAGGGTTTACATGAGTAAGTAATTGATGCATAAATCCACTTCCGGGGCCCACTTGGTGTGTGCTTGGGCTGAGCTTGATCTATTCACGAGCTGAGGCATTTCTTGGCGTTGAACTTTGAGTTATGACGTGTTTTGGGCGTTCAACTCCGGATCATGACGTTTTTCTGGCGTTTAACTCCAGACAGCAGCATGAACTTGGCGTTTAACGCCAAGTTACGTCATCAATTTCCGAATAAAGTATGGACTATTATATATTGCTGGAAAGCTCTGGATGTCTACTTTCCAACGCCGTTGAGAGCGCGCCATTTGGAGTTCTGTAGCTCCAGAAAATCCATTTCGAGTGCAGGGAGGTCAGAATCCAACAGCATCAGCAGTCCTTTTGTCCGCCTTTTTCAGAGTTTTGCTCAAATCCCTCAATTTCAGTCAGAAATTATCTGAAATCACAGAAAAACACACAAACTCATAGTAAAGTCCAGAAATGTGAATTTAACATAAAAACTAAGGAAAACATCCCTAAAAGTAGCTTGAACTTATTAAAAACTACCTAAAAACAATGCCAAAAAGCGTATAAATTATCCGCTCATCACAACACCAAACTTAAATTGTTGCTTGTCCCCAAGCAACTGAAAATCAAATAGGATAAAAAGAAGAGAATATACTATAAAGTCCAAAATATCAATGAATATTAATTTAATTACATGAGCGGGACTTGCAGCTTTTTGCTTCTGAACAGTTTTGGCATCTCACTTTTTCCTTTGAAGCTCAGAGTGATTGGCATCTCTAGGAACTTAGAATTTTGGATTGTGTTATTGAATTTCCTAATTTAAGCATGTTGATTCTTGAACACAGCTACTTATGAGTCTTGGCTGTGGCCCTAAGCACTTTGTTTTCCAGTATTACCACCGGATACACAAATGCCACAGACACATAACTGGGTGAACCTTTTCAGATTGTGACTCAGCTTTGCTAAAGTCCCCAGTTAGTGGTGTCCAGAGCTCTTAGGCACACTCTTTAGCTTTAGATCACGACTTTAACCATTCAGTCTCAAGCTTTTCACTTGGACCTTCATGACACAAGCACATGGTTAGGGACAGCTTGATTTAGCCGCTTAGGCCTGGATTTAATTTCCTTGGGCCCTCCTATCCATTGATGCTCAAAGCCTTGGATCCTTGCTTTAAAATTTTTGCCATTTTTTTTTTCACTGCTTTTTCTTGCTTCAAGAATCAAATTCATGATTTTTCAGATCATCAATAACATTTCTCTTTGTTCATCATTCTTTCAAGAGCCAACAATTTTAACACTCATAAACAACAAGATCCAAAGACATATGCACTGTTCAAGCATTCATTCAGAAAACAAAAATCATTGTCACCACATCAAGATAATTAAATTAAATTCAATAATAATTTCGAAAATTATGTACTTCTTGTTCTTTTGAATTAAAACATTTTTCTTTTAAGAGAGGTGAAGGACTAATGGATTTTATTCATAGCTTTAAGGCATGGTTACATACTAATGATCATGAAATAAAGACACAAAACATAGATAAACATAATATTAAAAACCGAAAACAGAAAGAAATAAAGAACAAGGAATGAATCCACCTCTTAGTGGCGTCTTCTTCTTGAAGGACCCATGATGTTCTTCAACTCTTCTATGTCCCTTCCTTGCCTTTGTTGCTCCTCCCTCATTACTCTTTGATCTTCTCTTATTTCTTGGAGAATGATGGAGTACTCATGATGTTCCATCCTTAATTGTTCAACATTATGGCTCAAATCTTCTAAAGAGGTACTGAGTTGCTCCCAATAGTTGTTGGGAGGAAAGTGCATTTCTTGAGGCATTTGTTGATGATGAACTTCCTCATGTTCTCCTTGAGGGCCGTGAGGAACTTCTCTTGATTGCTCCATCCTTTTCTTGGTGATGGGCTTGTCTTCTTCAATGGAGACATCTCCTTCTATGATAACTCCAGCTGAGTAACATAGATGGCATATAAGGTGGGGGAAGGCTAGCCGTGCCATGTGTGAAGGCTTGTCAGCTATTTTGTAGAGTTCATTGGAGATGACTTCATGAACCTCTACTTCCTCTCCAATCATGATGCTATGAATCATGATGGCCCGATCCATAGTAACTTCAGATCGGTTGCTTGTAGGGATGATGGATCTTTGGATGAATTCCAACCATCCTCTAGCTACAGGCTTGAGGTCCAGTCTTCTTAGTTGGACTGGCTTGCCTTTGGAGTCTATTCTCCATTGGGCGCCTTCCACACAAATGTCCCTAAGGACTTGGTCCAACCTTTGATTAAAGTTGACCCTTCTTGTGTAGGGGCGTTCATCACCTTGCATCATGGGTAAGTGAAACGCCAACCTCACATTTTCCGGACTAAAATCCAAGTATTTCCCCCTAACCATTGTGAGATAATTCTTTGGGCTCGGGTTCATACTTTGATCATGGTTCCTAGTGATCCATGCATTGGCATAGAACTCTTGAACCATCAATATTCCAACTTGTTGCATGGGGTTGGTTATGACTTCCCACCCTCTTCTTTGAATTTCATGTTGGATTTCCGGATACTCATTCTTTTTGAGCTTGAAAGGGACCTCAGGGATCACCTTCTTCTTTACCACAACATCATAGAAGTGGTCTTGATGGCTCTTGGAGATGAATCTTTCCATCTCCCATGACTCGGAGGTGGAAGCTTTTGCTTTCCCTTTCCCTTTTCTTGAGGAAACTCCGGCCTTAGGTGCCATTGGTAATGGAAAAACAGAAAAAAAGCTTATGCTTTTACCACACCAAACTTAAAATTTGCTCGTCCTCG
The DNA here is from genome assembly GCF_014773155.1 of Arachis stenosperma. NCBI lineage: Eukaryota > Viridiplantae > Streptophyta > Magnoliopsida > Fabales > Fabaceae > Arachis > Arachis stenosperma. The sequence continues at coordinate 46,938,222 of NC_080379.1, read as the reverse complement.
AGCAAGAAAAGAAAAGAAAAGTAGAAGAAGAAGAAGAGAATATTGTGGAGAGGGAGAGAAGTGGTTTCGGCTATGTGGGAGAAGATGGGGTTTGTGTTGTGTGAAAATGAAGGAGGAGGTTGATGTGAATGGTGAATGGGGTAATTGGGAAGAGGAATTGAGGTGATTGGTGAAGGGTGTTGGGAAGTGTCACATGGAGAATGAGATTTAGGATTAGGAGAGTGTGATTAGGATTAAAAGGTAAGGTGGTAGGTGGGGATCCTGTGGGGTCCACAGATCCTGAGGTGAAAAAAATACCATTCCTTTACCATATAGGCATGTAACATGCCTCCATGCATCATCCTGGCGTTCAAACGCCCATTTGTGCATGTTCTGGGCGTTCAACGCCCATGTAATGCATGTTTCTGGCGTTGAACGCCAGTTTCATGCTTGTTTCTGGCGTTCAGCGCCAGATTGTCCTCTTCGTGCACCATCCTGGCGTTTAACGCCAGGTTGTTGCTTGTTTTGGGCGTTCAACGCCAGAATGGTGCTCTGTTCTGGCGTTGAACGCCAGACAGATGCATCTTACTGGCGTTGAACGCCAGTCTGCGCTGCCTCCAGGGTGAAAAAATTTTTTTCTTCTGTTTTTGACTCTGTTTTTAATTTTTTTTATTTTTTCGTGACTTCTCATGATCATGTACCTAATAAAACACAAAAATAAACAAGACACAAAATAAAATAAAATTAGTTAAATAAAATTGGGTTGCCTCCCAACAAGCGCTTCTTTAATGTCAATAGCTTGACAGTGGCTCTCATGGAGCCACAAGGTGATCAGGTCAATTTAAGTGTGGTATTCCCAACACCAAACTTAGAGTTTGGATATGGGGTTTGGACACCAAACTTAGAGTTTGGTTGTGGCTTCACAACACCAAACTTAGAGTTTGACTGTGTGGGCTCTTCTTGACTCTGAACTGAGAGAAGCTCTTCATGCTTACTCCCTTTTGTCACAGAGGGATGGCCATGTGCCTGAAACACAAGGTAGTCCCCATTCAATTGAAGGACTAACTCACCTCTGTTGACATCTATCACAGCTCCTGCTGTGGCTAGGAAAGGTCTTCCTAGGATGATGTATTCATCATCTTCCTTCCTAGTGTCTAGGATCATGAAATCAGTAGGGATGTAAAGGCCTTCAACCCTTACTAGCACGTCCTCTACTATTCCATAAGCTTGTCTTATGGACTTATCTGCCAATTGTAATGAGAACAAGGCAGGTTGTACCTCAATGATCCCTAGCTTCTCCATTACAGAGAGTGGCATAAGATTTATCCCTGACCCCAGATCACATATAGCTTTTTCAAAGCTCATGGTGCCTATGGTACAAGGTATTAGAAACTTGCCAGGATCTTGTTTCTTTTGAGGTAGAGTTTTCTGAATCCAAGTATCTAGTTCACCAATGATCAAGGGAGGTTCACTTTCCCAAGTCTCATTACCAAACAGCTTGGCATTCAGCTTCATGATAGCTCCTAAGTATTGAGCAACTTGCTCTCCAGTCACATCTTCATTCTCTTCAGAGGATGAATATTCTTCAGAGCTCATGAATGGCAGAAGGAGATTTAAAGGAATCTCTATGGTCTCTAGATGAGCCTCAGATTCCTCTGGATCCTTAATAGGAAACTCCTTCTTGCTTGAGGAACGTCCCAGGAGGTCTTCCTCACTGGGATGTTCGTCCTCCTCCTCCTTTGTGCATTCGGCCACTTTGATTAAATCAATGGCCTTGCACTCTCCTTTTGGATTTTCTTCTGTATTGCTTGGGAGAGTACTGGGAGGAGTGTCAATGACTTTCTTACTCAGCTGGCCCACTTGTGCCTCCAGATTTCTAATAGAGGATCTTGTTTCATTCATGAAACTAAAAGTGGCCTTTGACAGATCAGAGACTATATTTGCTAAATTAGAATTTTTTTGTTCAGAATTCTCTGTCTGTTGCTGAGAAGATGATGGATATGGCTTGCTATTGCCTAGCCTATTACGTCCACCATTGTTAAAACCTTGTTGAGGTTTTTGTTGATCCTTCCAGGTGAAATTTGGATGATTTCTCCATGATGAGTTATAGGTGTTTCCATAAGGTTCACCTAAGTAATTAACCTCTGCCATGGCAGGGTTCTCAGGATCATAAGCTTCTTCAGAAGCTGCCTCTCTAGTACTGTTGGATGCATGTTGTAATCCATTCAGATTTTGAGAGATCATGTTGACCTGTTGAGTCAACACTTTGTTCTGAGCCAATATGGCATTCAGAGCATCAATTTCAAGAACTCCTTTTTTCTGAGGTATCCCATTGTTCACGGAATTCCTCTCAGAGGTGTACATAAACTGGTTGTTTGCAACCATGTCAATGAGTTCTTGAGCCTCTTCAGGCGTTTTCTTCAGGTGAATAGATCCACCTGCAGAATGGTCCAATGACATTTTCGAAAATTCAGAGAGACCATAATAGAATATATCTAATATGGTCCATTCTGAAAACATGTCAGATGGACATCTTTTGGTCAGCTGCTTGTATCTTTCCCAAGCTTCATAGAGGGATTCACCATCTTTTTGTTTGAAGGTTTGAACATCCACTCTCAGCTTGCTCAGCTTTTGAGGAGGAAAGAACTTATCTAAGAATGCAGTGACAAGCTTATCCCATGAGTCCAGGCTATCCTTGGGTTGTGAATCCAACCATACTCTAGCTCTGTCTCTTACAGCAAAAGGGAAAAGCAAGAGTCTGTAGACTTTAGGATCAACTCCATTTGTCTTTACAGTGTCACAGATCTGCAAGAACTCAGTTAAAAACTGGTAAGGATCTTCAGATGGAAGTCCATAAAACTTGCAGTTTTGTTGCATTAAAGCAACTAGTTGAGGCTTAAGCTCAAAGTTATTGGCTCCAATGGCAGGAATGGAGATGCTTCTTCCATCAAACTTGGACGTTGGCTTAGTGAAGTCACCAAGCATTCTCCTTGCATTATTATTATTATTTTCTTCTGCCATCTCTTTCTCTTGTTCGAAAATTTCAAGAAGGTTTCTTCTGGATTGTTGTAATTTAGCTTCTCTTAATTTTCTCTTCAGAGTCCTTTCAGGTTCTGGATCAATCTCAACAAGAGTGCCTTTATCCTTGTTCCTGCTCATATGAAAGAGAAGAAAACAAGAAAAGAAAGAGGAATCCTCTATGTCACTGTATAGAGATTCCTTTATGTTAGTAGAAAAAGAAAGGGGTAGAAGAATGAAGAAGAGGGTTCGGATTTTGGATGAGGAGAGGTGAAGAGAAGTGTTAGTAATTAAATAATTAAATAGAAGAAGAAAAGAAAAAGGAATTTTCGAAAATAATTTTGAAAAAGAGGTTAGTAATTTTCGAAAATTAGAAATAAAATGTAATTAAAATTAAACATGAAACAATTAATTAATTAAAAAGAATTTTTGAAAAAGAGAGAGATATTTTCGAAAATAGAAGAGAGAGAAGTAGTTAGGTGGTTTTGAAAAAGATAAGAAACAAACAAAAAGTTAGTTAGTTGATTGAAAAAGATTTGAAATCAAAATTTAAAAAGATAAGAAGATAAGAAGTTAGATAAGATATTTTGAAATCAAATTTTGAAAAAGATAAAGTTTTTGAAAAAGATAAGATAAAAAGATAAAAAGATTTTTAAGAAAAAGATATTTTGAAAAAGATTTAATTTTTAAAATGACTTAACTAACAAGAAACTACAAGATAAGATTCTAGAATTTAAAGATTGAACCTTTCTTAACAAGAAAGTAACAAACTTCAAATTTTTGAACCAATCACATTAATTATTAGTTAATTTTCGAAAAATTTGATATAAAAGATAAGAAAAAGATTTTGAAAATATTTTGAAAAATATTTTTGAAATTTTTGAAAATTAAGAAAAAATGAAAAAGATATGATTTTTGAAAAAGATTTTGAAAAGATAAGATTTTTAAAATTGAAATTTTGACTTGACTTGTAAGGAACAACTAATTTTAAAAATTTTTGACCAAGTCAACCCAAAATTTCGAAAATTGGAGGGAAATAAGGAAAAGATATTTTTTTATTTTTGAATTTTTAATGAAAAACACAAAAATGACCCAAAGCATGAAAGTTTTGGATCAAAACACAAGATGCATGCAAGAATGCTATGAATTTCAAGATGAACACCAAGAACACTTTGAAGATCATGATGAACATCAAGAACATAATTTTGAAAAAATTTTTGATGCAAAGAAAACATGCAAGACACCAAACTTAGAAATTTTTAATGCATGGAAAATATGAATGCAAAGATGCACATGAAAAACAACAAACAACACAAAACAAGAAATCATCAAGATCAAACAAGAAGACTTGTCAAGAACAACTTGAAGATCATGAAGAACACTATGAATGCATGAGATTTTCGGAAAAAATGCAAGAAAAATTTTAAAATCATGCAATTGACACCAAACTTAAAAATTAACACAAGACTCAAACAAGAAACACAAAATATTTTTGATTTTTATGATTTTCTAATTTTTTTTTTTTTTGTATTTTTATTATTTTTTTTTCGAAAATATTTTTGGAAAAACGAAAAAAAAGAAAAATTTTTGAAAAAGATTTTTGAAAAGAAAATTACCTAATCTGAGCAACAAGATGAACCGTCAGTTGTCCATACTCGAACAATCCCCGGCAACGGCGCCAAAAACTTGGTGGACGAAATTGTGATCCTTATGTTCTTTGTACTTGTATGAATATACCCTTAGGGCACTGTTTATTTTCACAACTCCGTTCAACTAACCAGCAAGTGTACTGGGTCGTCCAAGTAATAAACCTTACGTGAGTAAGGGTCGAATCCACAGAGATTGTTGGTATGAAGCAAGCTATGGTCACCTTTGTAGATCTCAGTCAGGCGGATTAAACATGATACTTGATTAGATTCAAATAAGAAAATAGAAATAATAAAAGGGATAGAATACTTATGTAGATTCATTGGTGGGAATTTCAGATAAGCGGATGGAGATGCTGTAGAGCTCAAGGACGCCTGCTTTCCTACTGCTTCTACTCAGTCCTTCTTACTCCTTTCCATGGCAAGCTGTGTATAGGGGTTCACCATCAGCTGTGGCTACTTTCATCCTCTCGGGAAAATATCCTATGCGGCTGTCACTCGCACAGCTAATCAGTCTGGAGGCATCACCCATGGTTGATGGCTACATCCCATCCTCGCAGTGAAAGCTAATGCTCACGCACTCTGTCACAGTACGGCCAATCACCGGTTGGTTCCCGCTCCTACTGGAATAGAATCCCTTGATTCTTTTGCGTCTGTCACTAACGCCCAGCAGGTTACAAGTTTGAAGCACGTCACAGTCATTCATTACCGGAATCCTACTCGGAATACCACAGACAAGGTTAGACTTTCCGGATTCCCAGGATCCTACTCGGAATACCACAGACAAGGTGAGACTTTCCGGATCCTCATAAATGCCGCCATCTATCTAGCTTATACCACGAAGATTCTGTTGGGGAATCTAAGAGATACACATTCAAGCTCTGTTGCATGTAGAACGGAAGTGGTTGTCAATCACGCGCGTTCATTAGTGAGAATAATAATGAGGGTTATCTAACTCATTAGATTCATAATGTTCTTGGGTACGAATGAATATCTTGGAATAAGAATAAGATAGAGACCGAATAAAAGAAAATAGAACTTCATTAATACTTGAGGTACAGCAGAGCTCCACACCCTTAATCTATGGTGTGCAGAAACTCCACCGTTGAAAATACATAAGCAAAGGGTTCAGGCATGGCCGAATGGCCAGCCCCCAAAACGTGATCAATGATCTCCTAAGATGAAGAATAAAACAAAACTGAGACCAAAGATGTCTAATACATTAGTAATTCATCCTATTTATAATAAACTAGCTCCTAGGGTTTACATGAGTAAGTAATTGATGCATAAATCCACTTCCGGGGCCCACTTGGTGTGTGCTTGGGCTGAGCTTGATCTATTCACGAGCTGAGGCATTTCTTGGCGTTGAACTTTGAGTTATGACGTGTTTTGGGCGTTCAACTCCGGATCATGACGTTTTTCTGGCGTTTAACTCCAGACAGCAGCATGAACTTGGCGTTTAACGCCAAGTTACGTCATCAATTTCCGAATAAAGTATGGACTATTATATATTGCTGGAAAGCTCTGGATGTCTACTTTCCAACGCCGTTGAGAGCGCGCCATTTGGAGTTCTGTAGCTCCAGAAAATCCATTTCGAGTGCAGGGAGGTCAGAATCCAACAGCATCAGCAGTCCTTTTGTCAGCCTTTTTCAGAGTTTTGCTCAAATCCCTCAATTTCAGTCAGAAATTACCTGAAATCACAGAAAAACACACAAACTCATAGTAAAGTCCAGAAATGTGAATTTAACATAAAAACTAAGGAAAACATCCCTAAAAGTAGCTTGAACTTATTAAAAACTACCTAAAAACAATGCCAAAAAGCGTATAAATTATCCGCTCATCAGTAACTCGAAATCTCAGCCCCAGTTTCTCACTCAAAGCTGAAATTACATTTTTGGTTTGGGTATTGAGGATTTTTTGTGATTTTGATGTTATAGGAGTTTTCTAGCTTATGTTGGTGGTGTCCATCACTAATTTCAGTGGGTAAAGGTAAAGAACCCTTTTGTCCTCTTGGTTCATCAATTTATGAAATCCTAGTCTTTAATATTGTGCCAAACTGTATAATATAGTGTTAGATTGAGTAATTGGAAGTTTGGCTTGATGGAATTTTAGAAAGGAAAGCTTAGAAGCTTGGAATTACGACATTAAGGTACAGATGGTAGTTTTGAGTAGGCATTATGTAACGTTATGTGAAAACCTAGGTCACTTGCCCCTAGGATAAGTTGAATGGAATTGATTGTTGATGTGTTTGAATAATGGCTAGTATGAGTATCATGTTAGTTGATGTGTTTTGACATGAAAATTGAGGAGTGTGATCTGATATTGTTGCAAGTGGGTATTGTAATATATGTTGGTGTCATGTTGCATGAAAATGAGTATGCATGTTAAAATTTTAATTGAGAATTAGATGTATGAATATTGTGATTTGTGGAATTTGGGCCGAAGGCCGTGATAGGGTGAGGAAATTCCCTATATGGTAAGTTGAAGTAAGTTGTGTGAATTATTGAATGAGAATGAGAGAATTGATTATTGGTTGATTGAGAAATTGGAAATATGAATGTTGTATGTTGTTGATGAATATGAGGATTTGGATAAAGTGTGTAAAATAATTTGGGAGTGAGTTAAATTAGGCTTCGAATAGTTGAGAATTGTTGAATAAGTGTTTGGGGTGTGTCTGAGTGGTTTTAGAATGGTTTATGATTGAATTGAATTGAGAATTTATGAAATTGAGGGGTTATGTTGTGTTTTGGAGAGATAGGTTATGTCTATTCAACTGTTTTACTGTTGTAACTCTAGCTTGCCTAATCTTCGCAGGCTAAGACTAGTTGATACTTATATATACTTATATATGTCTCTTTACTCTTATTCTTCCTTCGAGCTTTTAATTATCTACATATTTGTATCTTAATCTTGTGTCGTAGAACCAAACCATAATTGAATTATGACATAAGCTGTAACACCCTATCACCCTAAGCCTTACCGTTAGCCATAAAGCAAAGGATAACAAAGTGCCACGACAGTTCTAAAGTCATACCATACTATATATGTATGTATATGTGTGTGTGTGTGTATATATAAAGAAGTAGTAATACTAAAAGCCCGGTGAAGGAATAAAAGATCAAAGTCACATAAAGTGAAATTACAAAGCGTGAAGCGTTCAAAACAGAGTTCTAAAGTTCAAAACAGCAACAATCTATCTCTCAGGTTTACAGAAATAAAGCTTCTAAAGCAACAAAGTTATATAAATACAAATCACGAGAGAGTAACTACATCATAATTACCAAAATACAAAAAGATAGCAAAAGATCATCCGCTTTGTCATAATCCCGCAACTCACCGAAGTGGGTTACGACATGCATCTGAAAAATAACAACAACATATGGTATGAGAACCAGAGATTCTCAGTACGGTCACAGTGTCCAATATGTAAGATATAAGGTTCCGCGACGCCAACGGCAATTCTAAAAGTTCACATCGATATAGATATTCAAGCTTAACAAAATAAATAATTCAAACCATAAATTAGGGTATTCTAACTTAAGGGATTTCTAACTATCACTAAAACACTGCTGTCCCACAACCTTCACCAACCTATCCGCCATGCGATCCCATCGCCACCGCCTACCGAGCCTCCTCAATCCCAACAAAAAACACAGGTAACGCAAACAAGTAAAGTACAAGTAAAGTACATATACAGCAAGTAAAACTATTAGCAAGTAGACATGTGATACATTTAGGCACAACAGAAATTAAGAAAGCAGACAAGCATATAGGTGATGCATATGATGAATGCCTATTCTATTTGGCTCGTGATATCACTTGTCGGTTCAAAATACCAACCCGACACATCCCTAGGATATGGCCTTTCTGCCACGACCAGCGTTATAGTGCCCTGCTCACTCTTTCTTGCGCCCCCCGCGAGTTATAGTGCCCGGCACACTCTTTCGAGTTGTAGTGCCCGAGTTCACTTTGGCGGCAGAGAAGGTTATACGAGCAGGAGACTGTCCCAGTCTTCACATCTCAACATAGGCCGGAGACTGCCTTGGCCTCTAAGCCAGCACAACTACCTCAACAAGCGAGAGATTGCTACAACCCTTTCCTGAGGCGCATAGCGACTTACCAAATTAATTCATGTCACGTGAGCGAGAGAGTGCCATAGCCTTCACATCCGAACGTAGGCGGGAGACTGCCACCCCAACGACGGAGAACAATGCATATCACAATCACATACTCAATCTCAAAAATCACTTCTCAAAGCACAAGTATGCTTATACTCATCTCATTAACCATAATCATTCATCTTTCTCAATTCATTGTCAACTCAACACTCCGCCCAGACACTCAAGCTATTCCATCCACATAATTTTCCAAGCCTAGTCACCATCTTCTAAACTTACAACAGAAATTCATCAATTTAATTTACTAAATCACCTCTAATAGTCTTAGTACCAAATTACTAGATAGAAATCTTAAAAGGTAATTAAAGAAGTTTAGAAAGCTAGAGAATCCTTGAAAAGGTGAAGAAAACTATTTTTCAGCAAAACAGAGGTCTCGCGTACGCATGCAGTGCCCGCGTACGCATGCAGTGCCCGCGTACGCATCCAAGTAAAATCCGACGTACATGGAAGTGCAAGACAGAAGCCATTACCCGCATACACGTGCACAGTTCTGCGTACGCATGCTGTATCAGACTTGGAAAAATTGTAAAGCTGCAAAAATCAGATTTTTATACCAAACTTCAAATGCTCATAGCTTCCTCTACAAAACTCCATTTTCCTCAGACTTTATATCATTTTAAAGCTCTTGAAATCATCTTTAATTTAAAACAAAAATCACTCAATTTCAAGGTCAAAGGCTCAAGTTATGATCAACTAAGGTTCGTCAAAAATAAAATTTTACCAAATTCAGCAAAATTCTCTAGTTTTAAAAACTTCAAAACCAAACCAAATCAAACACACCCAAAATAACCCAAATATCCATAGTAAACACTCTCCAACCATTTCTAAATTATTCAATCAATTACACTGTTTATTAAACACCTCAACTAACTCCAAATTCAACCTAAAACACATCAAAGCTCCTCAATATTACCATTTAATATTTCCAACAATCATCAATATTACATATATCAATCTCTCATACAATTAATCCCATTGTCATCAATCTATATCAAACCTCAACATATCATCAATGGTCATCATTAATCATTCATGGCTACCATCAATCCCCTTCCACAAAATTAATAATCAACATCAACAAATCATAATCAACACCATTTATCATCATAAATCATCAATCATAATCATATTAGAATCCACCACAATCACATCTCAACACATACATTTTATCCATTCTCCACAACATACATATACCACAAACCCAACCCAAACAAACATATATTCAATTCAATCCTATCTTAAAGTCAACTAGACTAAGTGTCACGAAACATTACATATTACAAAGAGAAAACCGAAACTACACCTTGGCCGATTCCCAATATGCTTAAACACCAAAACTTGATTCCAACAAACTTCCACCAAGCTCCAATCAGCCAAAGCCAAACCAATACCACAACCAACTCCAAAATCACCAAATTCAAGCTTCATACATATAATTTTACAATATATTAATAACTAAATCTCATAATACACCAAACCACAAGGATATAGAAGTTCCTTACCTTGTCCAATGGTGATTGGGGAAAAGCCCGATAATTACTCGCTATTAGAGTTCACCTAAACCACTAAAATCACAAAATCCATTCAAAAACCAAACGTAAAATTGCAAATTTGTTAAGGCTGGACACTACAGCATTGATTTCAAAATATTACCAACTTTGTTTAGCTAAAATTGAAGAGCTCGTCAAGAGCTTCATGTGGCTGCAAACAGCTCATCAATTGGAGCACAGTAGCTCAAGTTATGGCTCCCGGAAGGTAACGATGAAAAGTGACACCCCTTTTCTTCTCCCTTCTCTTCACTCACCATCGTTCCTTCTCTATAGGGCTGAAAATGAGCTTGTTGACTAATTAATTGAGTTTATATGTGTTGGGCTTAGGCCCAACTTGGTCCTAGTCCAATCAGTTAACATTTTTGTCCCGTTTAGCCAAACTTTGGGCCAAACCTTTAGAGTTAGTGTCCGATTTTTAACTTTAAATATTTTCCTAAGTTTTTCTACAGTTTTTATTGCTCTCATGCAGTACCAGACCAATTTAAACTTGTAATGCCGGCTAATTTATCGGTACGTATTTTTACGCATATTTCAGCAGAAAAATACTTTTTTCCGCTCGAAAAAATTTACTGAATCCGAATTTCATCTTTATATTTTCAAAATAATATTTATATATTTTTGAATCTATTCCAGGCAATTAAATTATTATTTTATTCTAATTAATCAGATTATTATTTTATTCTAAAATCCGGTTCTTACATTCTTCCCTCTTAATTAGGAATTTTGTCCCCAAATTCAAATCGCAGGTTATTCTCTTCCAACGCGTAGTTCCTCATTTCTCCACTAATCTTTAAAACAAACAAGCTTATATTCACAAAACCTCCCCCTCCACCAAGTGTTCCTCTCCTAAGGTCATCAACTTAATCAAATCATCAAGGCATCTCATCCATCAATGTCAACTAACAATTTTCTTGTTTCCGGCTAGTGCTATCGATAACACACTTAAGCGGCATAATCATGTGCAGTCCTAAGTTCAACACTTTCAATTTAGTTACCAATCTTACAATCTCCTCCACAATCATTTAGGAACCAATCTAATCTTATAGTCACAACTAAACTTAGTCCCTGAAAATCATTATTTTCATTAACCCACTAAACCATTCAAGTATTCAAGCCTAAGATATTTCTAATCTCCATTGTACTACTTCTATCTACAATTATCCTGTGTCATGGCATCCAGCAAACTTCTGTTGCGTCCCCCAAACTTTTAGCCAATAATTAATTAACTAACTAATCCAATTAATCATTCAAGTCACATTCTATTATCAGATCACAGAAACCTAAGTTCACTCCTAAGCCTCCTCAACCTGACCCAATTAAAGCTTACACCCATCCTAAGAATCAATCACAAGTAGGGCCTTAGAATATCTCTATACTTAAACCAACATCTCATTGAAATCCTCATTTTTAATAATCATACTACCTAGAACCTCAACATCACCAACCTCCCAAACATTAAATTCCTCACACTTGCACCATTCTCAATCCTTAAATTTATCAATCATCAATTTTATTAATACCAAACCTTCACAATTATCATTATTCAACCTTACCATCAATAATCAGCATCATAACTCCTCGAAATTATCACAATTGTCAATAATCATCATGTATCATTAACTACTTAAACAACCATTTATTCAATTCATTCACAGCTTCCATTCAAAATTCTACCAACGTATACAATTCAAACCTCCCTTAAACATACTAAACAACTATTGAATTTTTACTTATCATAACTAAAACCAAAGGCCACCCAGTGTCAAACCTAGTCAAATTCAAGCCTAATAATGCCCTACCTATCTCAACACTTAACAATCCACCATCTACCCAGTGTTGTATCAGTCACCCTATAATTTACATATAAAAACCAAAATTAAACCTGGTTATCCTCATTCTCTCCTCGTGTACGTGGTTGACCTTGCCCGCAAGGCCCTATTTGGGTCTCCTATCCACACCAATAAATCAATATCAATATTTCAAACTCAGTGCTTCAATCATCTCAAAATAGGCTCACAAACAAGCATGATATGCATATCAAATAGATATATTAAATAGCACGGAAGAAAAATAAAAAGACCCATAGTATGCAACGAAGCACAATATGTCCATCCCTCAGGCCCTCGAGGACGAACCGCTTTGATACTACTAAATGTAACACCCTATCACCCTAAGCCTTACATCTAGCCATAAAGCAAAGAATAACAAAGTGCCACGATAGTTCTAAAGCGCATACCATACTATATATATATATATATATATATAGAAAGAAGTAGTAATATTAGAAACCCGATGAAGGAATAAAAGCTCAAAGTTGCATAAAGCAAAATTACAAAGCGCGAAGCGTTCATACACGATAACTAAACGGGTTGGCACGAAAAGAACAAGTCATAATATATATAAAATCTTGTAGATAGCTCCAGAACACACAAGGTAATAATAATTAAGGTAAACAGTATATATATATATATATATATATATATATATATATATATATATATATATATATACAAAAAGAGGACTAGTCACAGACTGCAGAGTTTAAGCTGGCTAGTGAAACTGAATGCAATAGAGTTTTGAAGTTCAAAACAACAACAACATATCTCTCAAGGTTTTTAGAAATAAAGCCTCTAAGGCAACAAAGTTATATAAATACAAATGACGAGAGAGTAGCTACATCATGATAACCAAAATACAAAAAGATAGCAAAAGATCCTCCGCTCTGTCACCATCCCGTAACTCACCGAAGTGGGTTACAACCTACATCTGAAAAACAACAGCAACAAATATTTTGAGAACCGGAGGTTCTCAGTATGATAAAAGTACCCAATATGTAAGATATAAGGTTCCGCGACGCCAAAGGCAATCCTAAAACTTCACATCGATACAGATAATCAAGATTAACAAAATAAATAATTCAAACCATAAATTAGGGTATTCTAACTGAAGGGATTTTTAATTTTCACTGAAACACCATTGGCCCACAGCCTTCACTAACCTATCTGCCATGCGATCCCATCACCACCGCCTATCGAGCCTCCTCAATCCCAACAGAAAATACAAGTAATACAAACAAGTAAAGCACAAGTAAAGTACATATACAGCAAGTAGAACAATTAAAAAGTAAACATGTGACACATTTAGACACAACAAAAATTAAGCAAAGTAGACAAGCATATAGATGCATATGATGAATGCCTATCCTATTTGGCTCGTGATATCACTTGTCGGTTCAAAATGCCAACCCGACACATTCCAGGGATGTCGCCTTTCTGCCACGACCAGGGTTATAGTGCCCTGCTCACTCTATCTTAATCCCCCGTGATTTATAGTGTCTGGCACACTCTTTCGGGTTATAGTGTCCGAGTTTATTCTGGTGGCAAAGAAGGTTATGCGAGCAGAAGACTGCCTCAGTCTTTACATCTCAACGTAGTTGGAGACTGCCTTGGCCCCTACGTCGGCACCGCTATCTCGACAAGTGGGAGACTGCCATATCCCTTGCACGAGGTGCATAGCAACTTACTAAATCAATGCATGTCACGTGAGCGGGAGACTGCCACAGCCTTTACTTCTGAACGTAGGCGGGAGATTACCACAGCCCCTACGACAAAGAACAATGCATATCACAATCACATACTCAATCTCGAAGATCACTTCTCATAGCACAAGTATCCTTATATTCATCTCATTAACCATAATCATTCATGTTTCTCAATTCGTTGTCACCTGAACACTCCGCCCAAACACTCAAGCTATTCCATCCACAGAATTTTCCAAGCCTAGTCACCGTCTTCTAAACTTAAAAAAGAAATTCATCAATTTAATTTACTAACTCACCTCTAATAGTCTTAGGACCTAATTACTAGATAGCAATCTTAAACGGTAATTAAAGAAGTTTAGAAAGCTAGAGAATCCTTAAAAAGGTAAAGAAAACCATTTATCAGCAAAATAGGGGTCTCGCATACACGAACCCCTATCCTGTGTACGAATGCCTTAAAATTTGGGCTTCCGCGTACGCATGCAGTGTCCGTGTACGCAGAAGTACTGGACAGAAGCCATTACCCGCGTACGCATGCAGTGTTCTGCGTACGCATGCTGTATCAGACTTAGAAAAATTGTAAAGTTGAAGAAATCAGATTTTTATACCGAACTTCAAACGCTCATAGCTTCCTCTACACAACTCTATTTTTCTCAAACTTTATATCATTTTAAAGCTCTTGAAATCATGTTTAATTTAAAATAAAAATCATTCAATTTCAAAGTCTGATACTCAAGTTATAATCTGCCAAAGTTTGTCAAAAATAAGGTTTTACCAAATTCAGCAAAATTCTCTAGTTTTCAAAACTTGAAAATCAAACCAAATCAAACACACCCAAAACAACCCAAATATTCATATTAAACACTCTTCAACTATTTCTCAATCACTCAATCGCTTACACCATTTAATAAACACCTCAACTAACTCCAAATTCAACCTAAAACACATCAAAGCTCCTCAATATTACCATTCAATATTTTCAACAATCATCAATATTACATATATTAAATCTCTCGTACAATTGATTCCATTATCATCAATCCATATTAAACCTCAACATATCATCAATAGTCATCATTAATCATTTATGGCTACCATCAATTCCCTTCTACATAATTAATCATCAACATCAACAAATCATAATCAATACCATTTATCATCATAAATCATCAATAATTATCATATTAGAATTCACCACAATCATATTTTGACACATATATTTTATCTATTCTCCACAACATACGTATACCACAAACACAACACAAACAAACATATATTCAATTCAATCATATCCTAAGGTCAACTAGCCTAACTGTTACGAAACATTACATATTACATAGATATAACCAAAACTATACTTTGGCCGATTCTCAATATGCTCAAACACCAAAACTTGATTCCAATCCACCAAAGTCAAACCAAATGCCACAATTAACTCCAAAATTACCAAATTCAAGCTTCATAGATACAAGTTTACCATACATTAATAACTAAATCTCACAATACACCAAACTACAAGGGTATAGAGGTTCCTTACCTTAGCCAATGGTGATTGGAGCAAAGCTCGATAATTACCCGCTACTAAACTTCACCTAAACCACCAAAATCACAAAATTCATTCAAAAATCAAATGTAAAATTGAGGATTCGTTAGGGCTAGAACCTAGAGCATGGATTTCGAAATATTACCAACTTTGTTTACCTAGAATTGAAGAGCTCATCAAGAATTTCATGTGGCCGTAAATGAATCGTCAATCGGAGCACCGTAGCTCATGTTATGGCTCTTGGAAGGTGACGATAAATAGTGACCCCCTTTTCTTCTCCCTTCTCTTTACTCACCGTGGCTCCCTCTCTCTAGGACTGAAAATGAGCTTGTTGGCTCATTAATTGAGTTTATATGTGCTGAGCTTAGGCCCAACTTAGGCTCGGTCCAACTCATTTGCGTTTTTTGGCCCCATTTGGCCCAACTTTGGACCAAACTTTTAGAATTAGCGTCCGATTTTTAACTTTAAATATTTCCTAAATTTTTTTACAGTTTTTATTTCTCTCACGCAATACCAGACAAACTTAAGCTGATACTGCCGGCTAATTTATCGGTATGCATTTTTGCGCATATTTTAGCAAAAAAATACTTTTTCCGCTCGAAAAAATTTATTGAATCCGAATTTTACTTTTATATTTTAAAATAATATTTCTATATTTTTTAATCTATTTTGAATAATTAAATTATTATTTTATTCTAATTAATTGGTTTTTTATTTTATTTTAAAATCCAGTTCTTACATAAACATAAGGCAATATATAATAGGATGTTACATCTTTTTTTCTGTAATTGTTAGGAAACTCACATCCCCTTAGAAGATCTTAATTTTTTACCAATTGAAGGTGGCAAATATGTGGTATAAGAACGAGGTTGAATCGTGCTATAAGAATTTATTTAAAGCAAGTGAACTATAAATATTTATCAAGTCTTTTAAACTTTTATTATCAGAATATGTTAGCATATGATCAAAGAATAAAATATCGTTATCTGAAGAGGAATTATATATTTTAAGTATTAATCTTAAATACTTTTAAAAAAGTCTGTTGATATACTTCAGATTATTAGATAGCTTCTAAGGTCTTTGATGACTTTAAATTAGGTTAGAGGAGTATTTGGGATATTTATAGAACTTGAGACAATCATAAAAAAAAATCTCTTAACTAAAATAAATGAGGAATATAAAATATAAAGAGTTAGGAGTTCGAAAGATATACACGATGTTGTATGTTGGTTCACCTAAAAATGATTACATCTAATTTTAAAAAAAATTGAAATTTTTACTATTAAAAATAAGTGTACAAAGAATGTTATTTGTCTCGAGTCTTTTTAGATTATAACTTTAACTAAAATTGAACCATAACACAATTTAAGAACTTTATATATTATTATTTTTTAAAATTTTTTCAAATTTAAATGATGACTTAGATTGAATTGTAATCCAATCTAAGAATATAATACGGGTAATTTACTCAATTAAAATGGGTGTAAAGATTTTTTACTCAAATACAATATTTTTAATCTGTTTATGTGTGTGTCCTTTTTTATTATTATATAAACCGTGGTAGGTAACTACAGTTTTTAATTTGTGCATAAACAGTAAGAAGTTGGCACAGTTTACTCTTAGGAAACTTATACATAAACTATGACTGCTTACCACGGATTATGAAAAAAAAATGCTACTAGAAACCGTGGTTGGTAACCACGGTTTATGAAGAAAAGCTGTGAGCATAAAATCTTGTTGAATACCACGGGTTTATGCTTAGTATAAATACATAATCCGCGTTAAGTATTATAAGTGTAAATTTGCCTTGTGAGTATATGTGAGTATACATTAAATTCATTGGTTAAATATCAAATTCTTAAATAAAATTCAGATCCATGCTTGATCCGTCATACTTGAATGTATTAAAATATATGTAAGAAATAAATAAAAATACTAAATTCTAAATTCTTAAAAAAATAAATTTAAAAATTAATTTGGCAGCCAAAATAATTGTAAAATGTTATTTAATTAAACATTGGTTCTTCTTTACTAATTAAATATTGTAAATTTAATTATTTAGTTTTATTAATGAAATTTTGTTTTTTAAAATATATTGTTAGAAAATTTTTCTAACAGTTAAATTGACTTCAATTAAAAGTAATAATAAATATAGCTGTTAGAAAAATCCTAACAATATATTTTAAAAACAAAGTTTCATTAATAAAACTAAATAGTTAAATTTACAATATTTAATTAGTAAGGAAGAATCAATATTTAATTAAATAACATTTTACAATTATTTTGACTGTCAAATTATTTTTTAAACTTATTTTTTTAAGAATTTAGAATTTAGTATTTTTATTTATTTTTTACATATGTTTTAGTACATTCGAATATGACGGATCAAGCATGGATCTGAATTTTATTTAAGAATTTGATATTTAACCAATGAATTTGTTGCATACTCACATGTACTCACAAGGCAAATTTACACTCATAACACTTAACGCGGATTATGTATTTATACTATTCTAAGCATAAACTGTGGTAGCCAACAAAATTTTATGCTCACAGCTTTTTTTCACAAACCGTGGTGACCAACCACGATTTTTAGTAGCATTTTTTCCTTCATAATATAATCTGTGGTAAGCAGCAGCGGTTTATGTACAACGTTTCCTAAATGTAAACTGTACCAACCTCCCATTATTTATATATAAATTAAAAATCGTAATTACCTACCACAATTTACATAATAACTAAAAAGAACACTCACATAGACGAATTAAAAATATTACATTTGAATAAAAATCTTCACATTTATTTTAATTGAATAAATTGTTTATATAATATTAGATATTTTATGGACTTTCTCAAAAAAAAATTAGATTAATAGCACCATCCACCCGCTTATAGATATTATCCGCTTTGGCAGGTAAAAATGTTAACCATATGTCCTCCACACTTATCCCTGACTCATGATTTTATTTTTGATAATAAGGATAATAGCAAAATTTCTTGTACTCATCATTAAAACACGTCTATAATAGAGATATCTCCAAACTTGTATAGTATGTATAATCTTTTTATTTATATATTTGTATTTTTAAATTATATACTAAATAATGGCAACATGATAATATTATACTGCAAATAAATTCATCATGAAAGAAGCACAATACTACTCTCTCTTTTTTTTTTTTTTTTTTGTCACTTTGGAACAAAACAATAAAACAAAATTAAAAGGGGAAAAAAGATACACAAGCAAACAAGCAAAGCCTATATATGATTATAGGGCTTTACTAGAACCACTATATTTATCAAAATATTGTGATGCATGTGTAGATGTTTTGTTCATCATCAAAAGGTGTGGATGAAGAAGGTACAATCTCAGTCGCTGATGGTGGCAAGTGGCAACATACATAAATCTCTCTCTAATTCCCTCTCGTGTTGAATGAAATTGAATTTTACCAAACATTTCCATAATACGAATGGTGGACCTACACGTGAAGATATCCATATAAATGAAAACTTTTGTTATGGCAGATATATTGTGTGTTGAGATCAATGAACTTTACTTTACTTTACAATCCCTCTTTTTTTGTATTTCCCTTCTTTTGAAGTGATAAGGGATATTCTTTTCGTTAGGTAGAAGACCTAACTATTACTGTTTTGCACATGTGGGAACGTACACATAGTTTTGCTTGTGTCCATCAAGAGCTTCATGTATTTGAAATGATTATTTGAGTATATATATAGAGAGAGAGAGAAACCATTAGAAATTTCCATTGGAGCTATCTTTACTCGTAGAAATATTTTTTATTTTTTTATTTTTTTCTTAGATATATAATTATTTAGGTCTTTTTAATTTATCTAATCATAATTTATTTGAATAGAATAATTTTATAAAAGAACAATGTTATATGACTAATAAATATTATTATGTTAGTTAATAATAATTTATACTCATATTTACAGAAATTTTACACACAAAAATATATAATTTATATTTATATTTTTTAAAATTTACACATATGAATCAATAATATAATTTATATCTATATTTTTTAGAATTTATACACATAAATTAATAAAATATATTTATTAAAAATAATTTAGTATTTATATTAGTCAAATAATAATAAAAACTACTAAACATGGTTATTTTCCAAAAATTTCTCATATATTATTAAGACTTTAAAATCTATTATCTAAATGTCTATTTAAAATTCAATTGTTTTTGTCCTTCATTCTTCTAATATAAATAGAGGAGGAAATAGATGTATGCATGATTCACATTTTTAGTTTGTGGTCTATTATATGAGTTTTAATTAATTCTAAATTTTAAATTTATTTGATTTAAAGTTAATTAACTATTATCCTAATCATAACGTGTGTGACACAGGAAGATTACATGCAGAGGTTAGAGGTCATGACCCAACAATTTCAGCCGTCTAATGGGAACGACGAAGTCTGCTCCGAGACCTTAGTGGTAGATCCTGATAGAGTTTGGCGCGAGACCGCCTCTGAACTCCACAAGAATCACTGCTTTGGATTGGGGTCATTTTTCGCCGATGACCTCAGCTCTTCCACATTGGCGGCTTTCTCTATCTCTACCTCTACCACCAGCCCTATCGGTCCCCAGAAAGTTGTTTACTTGAAGGAGGAAACGTAGAAGCTGACGTAGGAGTTTCACCAACAAGTGGAGCAGTTTGAACAGAGGTACAACGACCTTCCTGCACGCGTGGGAGGAGCCGTTGCCATCAGCTCGGACTTGACGGAGAAGCTGGAGCAGCTAGATTATTTGCGAGAGCAGATGGAGGTGTACAACCAACAGATGCGTGCAGGAAGCAGCAGCGCTGCTAGTACCAGCAGCAACGTTGCTGATGGGGCACCGACATCAGCACCTACTCCATTGCCTTAGCAGGGAGACTCCGACGACGACGACGATTATCGGAATCTTTAAGGTTTAGGGATTTATTTTTTTTATGTCTACTTCATTGTATTATATTTCTGTGACATTTTATATATTCAGACAATTTATTTTTAATAAAATAATTTGTTAATTTTTGATAATTTTAGATTTCTGATAATAATTTTATTGACAAGAATTTTAATTTGACTACTAATTGTGACTTAGTTGTGTCAAAAAGAAACTAATATAGGATTTATCAGCGAAAAAATCTGATGCTAACCTAGCGCTTAAACACGTGATATGGCGCCAAAGTTACCATCGGATTAATCTGACGGTAATTAACAACTCAATCTCGACAAATTCATTAAAAAAACTGACGAAAAATTCATTGGTAATTAGCGTCGAAAAAAATAATCTGCTGATAAACAATTTTCAGTACCACCATCAATTCCAAAACAATAACAGATTTATTTGATGAATCCAACTATAATTTTGGTAGGACTCAACATTTTTTATAGTAATATATTAAAGATACAATCATTCATATATTTATATCTAATAAGTTAATTTATAAACGAATAATTTTATGAAATTCTCTTCCAAAATTTCGACAAATTTCAAGTTTCAAGGCAAATAAAAGTTATAATTTACAATAAATTTTTAAGAAAATTCTTAGATCTATATGTGCTTATTAATTATTCATACCGTTTACTAAGAAAGACTTTTAGAGTACTACAATTCATTCTCCAACTCATTGTTAATTATTATTTGAAGTAAAAACAAAAACTTCCTTATATTAGTGATGCATGGAGCACATGTATGTCGTCAAAAGATTACAATCTTGAATGTGAAGGATAGCATTTTGTAGGAATAAGGTTCCAAGAGAGCCATGCATGGTGGAGGGTACTTGTTAAATGATAGCTACTCCTACCTGCGAGATCTATAGGTCAAAGATTTTTATTTGAACGCCCCTTTGTTATTAATGTCTCTAATTAATTAATTTAATTTTCCCTTCCAATGAAAGCCTTTGCTTAGAACTAGGGAACCACATTTGTCTATGTCTAATTTGTTTAATTTAGCCAGCACCTAGCTCACAAAAGAACATTTTGGTACCAATTATTTATATGTAAAATTCAATCCCCTACCAGCTGAAAAGCCCTCATGAAAGCTAGACATATAGATAGAGCCAAATAAAATTGTTGCTATTATTATTTGTTATTATTAATTAATTAATTATTAGCCAGTTTCTATAGATCATATTCTCTTCTGTGCGCATGGCGTGTCCTTGTTTTCTTCCCATATTCTTATGAAATTCAAGTCAGATGTTTTTTTATTATTTTTTAAATAACTATTTATAAGATGATGTTTCTATATAATATAATATAATATAATAAAAACAGTTAGATAATTACACATGTTTAACTATACTATTTTTTATAATACATCTTAATCATTATTTTTATGTGAATATTGTCATAAAATTATTGTTTTTTTAAATTTAAATTAATAAAAATAGATACATGAATGACTATATATATTTTTAATATACATATTTTTTCACGTAAAATTCTCTTTTAAATTTACATAACTTTTGCATAATTTTTTTTTAAATTTATTTTATACTAAATTTTCTTTTTTTTTTTACTTTAATAAAAATCGAACTCTGAACTTTTTTAGTTATAGAAGTTTTGAGCAACTAATCATTATTTGTTTAGTTATTATCATTTTTGTACTAAGTTTGTGAGGCTTGGCAATAAAATGAACAATTAATTGGGAAAATTGGGTACAGTTAAATTAGTAACCAACCAATTAATGATATATATATGATCACCCAACTTATATAATGATGATGATGACATAGAATCTAGCATCTTTATTTTATATGGCTCCGAACATGTTGGTTTCGGAAGAAAATCATGCCTAACTAGGACATATCGGTCCAAGTGTGACTCTTATATAATTATATTATTATATTGTTATATCACTAGTAGATGAGATGTGTTCTTTTCCCCTTTATTTACTCAAATAAAGAGGTAACTTCCAATTTTTCAAGAACGTTTATTCTTTTATTTCTTTATTTATTTTTTGTTCATTAGACCACTCTTATTAATAGGAATTTAATTTTTATTTTTGATACATTGATAATATAAAGCATTTTACACAGTCGTACAATCGTATTCGATTTTTTAGATGATGACCATTCATACCATCAATGTAAAAGATAGTTAATTTTACTAGCTAACATTACGTAACTAAATATATGTACAAAACTACTTTGCACCTATAATCTATTAAAATTAAATTCATATTTTTAATAATAAACTGACCGTACATATATTTGATGCCTAAAAGAAAAACTTAAAGAGCAAAATATGTACTGAGTGTAAACATTTTCATGGTTACTAGCTACTACGACTATATATATATATGTTTTCATCTAATAATAAATTAAAGGTACCAATAATTTAAAATTCTTATTTATATGAAACATTTTCTCAAACGAAATCTTGGCCTGAAGAAAATTTGGCGTGATGTCTCCCTCAAATCTGATTGACATTACCCTTCCTTGAACCAAAAAAGTTGAATGTAACAGCTTGATGATGAATGAGTTAAGACCTATGGTCCCCGAAAAAGAAAATCTTGGGAGACCCCTTCCATAATAATAACCTAAATTTGACTCTCTTTAACCGCAATTGATTAAGAGATGCCAGTTGGTTTAAAAAGTAAATTAAAAATATAGTTTATTAATTTCATTTGAATTTACTTGACCTATCTTGACCCTATGATCACGATCCAACGGCCTAAGATCAATACCAACTTTTTAACCGTATCTTATATAAGAAACGCATATGGCCCTATGGGTGTGTGATATGCTTAGAATCTTCGTTATCAAGATGATGCATACATACTCCAATTAATTTAACAGTTACATATATATATACCCAGAATTTAGTTTAAAATTTAATTATTCGTTATACTTTTCCATAATTCTGATCCGTCAAAAAATATATACTTGATGACGTCTAGAAATTAGAATCAAGTTCATGTATTACAGTCCATTTGTGCAAATAGTTTGGTTCCATCGCATCTCGTAACAATTATTAGTTATTCTTCCCTCGTGTATAAATTTGTGCAAATACATATATTAGTACATCATTTTGGTTTTCATGCACTTCACTTCAATTTCAGAAATTAAATTTAAGTTACCATCACAAGAACAGTGACAGGCCAAAAAATTTTAGCTGTGAGAGCAAAAATAATATATAAAATAATAATAAAAGATTAACATATATATATATATATATATATATATATATATATATTTAGAGATATCCAAAATTTAAAATATATTAGTTATATTTTTAATAATGTAATTAATACATAAAAAATTATATTAATTTAAAATTATTTTTTTATTTCAATATTTTAAAAATATTACATAATATGTTTATCATTAATATTTAATGTTTTGTAGCCATTTCATATCTATTAAATATATATTATATCAATTAAATTTTAAGAAAAACTATCTAATACTAACTATATATTAGTCTTATTTATATTTTGAGAATCTACAATTTATTTTGAATAATTAGCGAATTAAATTATTATTATTATTATTATTTATTTTCATAATCTCAATATATTAAATTATATAAAATAATAATTTTTTTATTGTGTTGATATTTACTAACATAAATTTTTTTACATATGAATAAAATAAAAAATATTATTTATACATAAAAAATTAATTACCAAAACCAAAACTCATTTTCAATAAATAAATATTTTAATATATATTCTACGCACGTGGTTAATTTTTTATATACCACGTGTTACGATGGGTAACCGGAGATTAGTCCAAGGGATGGCGTTTGGCGGCCCAAGTGAGTGGTGGAGGAGGACTCCAGGTAAGTCCGCAACTCGGGAGGCTCCGTCCGACTTGTGCTCGCGTGTGAATGGGGGGTGGTACCTGCAAAGACACTCCGATGCCTAAGTTAGCAAGGGTGTAAGCAGGTCTTATAGAGTATTGGACTTAGGAATACCTGAGGTGTGTCAGTGTACTTATAGTGGTGAGCCAATAACCATCGTTGGAGTAGTGCCGTATCTTTAGGATAATAACCGTCCCATTATCTTAGGGAGGTTAAGATATGGCTTTATGAAGTGGTTAGAGAGATTTCAGGGGCGGTTACCCATTTGAATGAGTATTTATCTGCCAGCTAATCTCACAACCGACTTCTTCGTACCAAGTCGGGGTTGACACCGACCTCTAGAATGGAGGTGGGTGCTTTGCTAGGCTTAATCTATTGGATCAGGCCTTTCGATTGGACCTGGGCCCTTAACATTGGGCCGGGGTATGAACAGTGCCCCTACTTGAGCCCAAATTTTCTTTAAAGTTTGGGTTCAAGTATTCAACTCGGGTTCGTAGTCGACTTGTTTGAAAGAATACGGATGGTGAGAACCGACGTGATTTTCGCGACTTTTGGTTTCTGACAGTTACGTCAATTCAAGCGTCGTGTCCGTTGAGGGATCATTTAGGGATTGAGGGCTTTGGTAACGGTGCAGTCGTATTAATGACTGCCTCGTTTTTACCATTATGCCCCTTAGCCTATTTATAAATACTTTCCCTCTCTTTCCATTTTCCGTTTCTGCAATCTTTCAAACTTCTCCTTATCCTGTTTGTGTTGCATTCTTGTGTTTGAAGACTTCAGTTCTCCCCAACCTTCATTTTCGGCTAAAGGTTAGTTCTGTTTTTCCCATGTCATTTTTGTTTGCATGTTTTGTTTGGCGAGTAGATAGGTTGACCCGTAGATTCTAGTTTCGAATCTTTCTTCTTTAGTGGCCTTGTTTTTTGATTTTCTTTTTTCCTTTTTCCCTTTTGTAGGTTTTCTGCCACTTTTCTTTACATAAAAAATGGCTTCTGTAGACATTCTTTCTCAGTGGGTTGACGATACGGTCCTTGGGGAGGAACCGTTGGTCGACGCTGAGTTCGTCACCCACCTTCGTACTCACCATAGGCTCTGTACTTCGGACGAGGACGAGCCCAAATATGAATTGATAATCCCGGGTCCTGAAGACCGGGTCTGCTTTGGGAGAGTTGATGAGGCGACCCCTCATTTTTTCTTTATGTATGAATGCATGATCACCCGTTTGGGTGTTTTTCTTCCTTTCTCGGATTTTGAGATATCCGTTCTGCACCACTGTAAGGTTGCCCCTACTCAACTCCATCCCAATTCCTGGGGTTTCTTGAAGATCTACCAATTTATAAGCCACGCTCTGGACTTCCCGACTTCCTTGAGAATCTTTTTATCTTTTCCATATGACTAAGCCCTTTAGTGGGCTAAATAATAAGCAACAATGGGTATCCTTCCGAGCCATTCAAGGTCGGAGGATTTTCACCCTTTTTGATGAATCCTTCCACGACTTCAAAAACTTCTTCTTCAAGGTTCAAGCTGTAGAGGGTCACCACCCCTTTTTTCTGGACGAGCATTCCTCCCCCCGCTTTCCCCTTTATTGGCTGCCGGCCACCCCTTGTGAAAAGATTGGTCTAGATGACCTAGACGAGGTGGAGGCGGCCATTGTGGGGTTTTTCCGAGAAGCGTGGGGGAGGTCCCCATATTTGGATACCAGAAAAATTCTTCAGGGAACACCGACTTTCGTTCAATCTCAAATAGGTAGTGCATGCATTCTTTATTTCCGAGTTGTTTACGACCGACTTATATTATACCGACTTGTAACTTGGTTGTTTCTTTTGTAGATATGGCAAAAAAGAACGCTCAGGAGGCCTACCAAAGGGTCCGAGAGGCCAAGGCGAAGTCCCGGGCTAGGTCCGGGGTGATCACCTCTCCTCCTCCTCCACCTCCTCCTCCTAAGAACACTGGCACTCCTTCTCAACCCATTGTAATTTCTTCTTCGAGTTTGCCCCGACCACCCCCTTCAGCCCAAATTCTCTCCGAGCCCGAGAAGAAGAAGCGTAAGACCTTAGAGTCTGGCTCTTCTTCCTTCGATGGTGGGGTTAAGGCGGATGCTATGGCATTCGTCCGAAAGAACATCTATCCTTTTATCAGTATGGATGATGTTTCTGTTCGAAACCACCTCACCACCATGGCTGAGGAGAGTTTTAGGGCGGCGGGTGTTTGCGGGAAACTTTTGGATATTTTTGAGAAAGCTCCCCTCAGCTCTTTGGGGGCATCCTCGAGGGTTGAGGAGTTAGAGGGGAGGATTCTTATTTATGAAAAGCATGAGAAGGAGTTGAAGGAGGAGAGGGATAAATTGAAGAAGGAGAGGGATCACCTGAAGGAGGAGGAGGGTAAACTGCGGGCCCAATGCACTTTGGAGGCGAATCTGAGGAAAACGGCGCAAGACAGCTACCACAGCTTATTTCAAGATATTGTGGCCGTGAGGAAGGACTTGCTGAATTCTCGGAACGCATACGCCGAGTTGGAGGACTCTATCGCCGATGGTGCCGAGGAGTCTTGGAGAATTTTCTTGGAACAGGTCAGAGTTATCGCTCCCGACTTGGACCTTTCTCCACTACATCCTGACAAAGTAGTTATTAATGGCGCCATTGTTGATCCTCCTGTTCCCGAGGTCGTTTCCGAGTCAGACCTAAAGACTCGGGGACAGAGGATTATTGAGTCTCCTCCTCGTCCCCAAGATGCTCCGAGTTCTTCAATCCTTACCCCGACTTCCTCTTTGGCTCCTCCTCCCGGTCCTGGTGGTGCTCCTCCTGGTGGTGGTGATTCCTCTACTCCGATCAAAAAATGACTTCTTTATTTTTATGGCTATATGGGGGCCCGGCCTGTGGGTCCCCCCTTTTTTTAAACTTTATTTATCTGTTGGTGCTTGTGAACAATTTGCTTCTGGCCTTTCAAGGCCGTAAACAAAATATTCTGTTTGTTGCCCTTTTTTGGATAAGGGTTTTAAACAAAATAAATGCCTTTTTTGGATAAGGGTTTTCTAATCGAAGTAGGTGCCCTTTTTTGGATAAGGGTTTAAGTTACTTTGCGCGTGCACATGCTTTTCTATTTTGAAATATGTTTGATCTTTTTCGAAAAACCTTCTGCTAGCCTGCATTATCTTCTCGAGCCTTTTTCGTGGAAAGGCTTGTATGCAAGCTTTAAACTTTTCAGGTTGTCATATCTCTTTTGTTATCCTTTATACTCGACTTTGCTTTAGTGAGTTTTTATGACTTAGGTTATTTTTGCGATGCGTTTTCTTCTACTCGGTGTTATACTCCGATCTGTGGATCAAAGTTTTCCAAGTTTTCCTACTCGGGATCTCTTTCCGACTTATGAGTCGGGTTGGTTCCCGAGTTTTTACGACCGACTTGTATAACCTCTTTACACCGACTTGTACCTCGTCGTTTTATCCTGACGACCATCTAGGTCGGTTCATGGGATTTTCACGCTTTGTCGAGCTTAAGTCGGCGCGTTTCGTAGAAAGACTTAGAAAAATAAAGGAGGATATTGAGAGATATTATGAATGAAAAAAGATCTTTATTAATCGTGAAGGTACCTTTTTGCTACTAAGGGTCTTGACAGTATATTTCCCTTAGCCTCTACTATGATGCCTCGTTAAAAACCCCTCTCCAGAAAAAACCCCTTTTTTTGGGAAAAAATCATGAAGCTGGGAAAAGAGTACATCAGGGAGTAGAGTTCGCTTCTAGCTGTAGTACCTTTTCATATTACAAGCATGCCACGACCTTGGTAACTCAGTGCCATCCAGGTCGGTTATTTTATAATAACCTTTCCCTAACACTTCTTTGATTTTGTATGGCCCTTTCCAATTGGCGGCGAGCTTTCCTTCCCCCGACTTGTTGACTCCAATGTCGTTTCTGATTAGGACCAAGTCGTCTACAGCAAATGTTCTTCGAATGACTTTTTTGTTGTATCTGGTAGCCATTCTTTGCTTTAATGCTGCTTCTCTTATCTGGGCGTTCTCTCGGACTTCGGGGAGCAAGTCGAGCTCCTCTTTGTGCCCCTGTACATTTCCGACCTCATCATGGAGAATTACCCTTGGGCTTTGCTCACTGATTTCTATAGGAATCATGGCTTCTACGCCGTACACTAGTCGAAAAGGTGTTTCTCCTGTGGCGGATTGGGGAGTTGTCCTATAGGCCCACAGTACTTGAGGGAGCTCTTCGGCCCAAGCTCCCTTTGCTTCCTGTAATCTTTTCTTCAAACCTGCCAGTATGACCTTGTTAGCTGCCTCGGCTTGCCCATTGGCTTGTGGGTGTTCTACCGAGGTGAATTGATGCTTGATTTTCATGCTGGCTACCAGGTTTCTGAAGGTGGCGTCGCTAAATTGGGTTCCATTATCTGTGGTGATGGAATAAGGTATCCCATACCTTGTGATGATGTTTTTGTAGAGGAACCTGCGACTTCTTTGAGCAGTGATAGTGGCTAATGGTTCTGCTTCTATCCACTTTGTGAAGTAATCTATTCCCACGATTAAGTATTTAACTTGCCCTGGTGCTTGGGGAAAAGGACCTAACAGGTCCATCCCCCATTTTGCAAAGGGCCAGGGGGAAGTTATACTAATGAGCTCTTCTGGTGGAGCTACGTGGAAATTTGCATGCATCTGGCATGGCTGGCATTTTTTCACAAAGTCTGTAGCATCTTTCTGCAAGGTCGGCCAATAGAATCCTGCTCGGATTACTTTCCTGGCCAACGATCTTGCTCCGAGATGATTTCCGCAGATTCCACTATGTACTTCCTCTAACACCTCGGTGGTTCTTGAGGTCGGTACGCACTTCAGTAATGGTGTTGATATCCCTCTTCTGTAAAGGACATTTTTCACCAATGTATAATGTTGTGCTTCCCTTCGGATCTTTTTAGCCTCTTTCTCCTCTTTAGGGAGGATGTCGAATTTCAGGTATTCGACTAAGGGATTCATCCATCCGAGGTTTAGGCCGACTACCTCAAGTACCTCTTGTTCATCTTCCGTTTTTGTTACCGAGGGTTCTTGGAGAGTTTCTTGAATCAGGCTTCTGTTGTTCCCTCCAGGTTTGGTACTTGCTAACTTGGATAGGGCGTCGGCTCTGCTATTTAGATCCCGAGTTATATGCTTGACCTCGCTTTCCGCAAAGTGCCCTAGGTGTTCCAAGGTTTTTTCCAAGTATTTCTTAATGTTGGGATCCTTCGCCTGATATTCTCCACTTATTTGGGAAGTCACCACTTGTGAGTCACTGTAGATCATCACCTTTGTAGCGCCAACTTCTTCTGCTAACTTTAATCCGGCAATCAAGGCTTCGTATTCTGCCTGATTGTTTGAAGCCGGAAATTCAAATTTTAAGGAGACCTCTATCTGGGTTCCTTTTCCGTCTACCAATATTATGCCTGCGCCGCTCCCTGTTTTATTGGAGGATCCGTCTACATAGAGTTCCCATGTAGTCGGTTTCTCCTCTTGTTCTCCTGCATACTCTGCAATAAAGTCGGCAAGGCACTGGGCTTTGATTGCTGTCCGAGTTTCATATTTCAAATCGAACTCGGAGAGTTCTATTGCCCATTGAACCATTCTCCCTGCAACATCCGTCTTTTGGAGGATTTGCTTCATGGGTTGGTTCGTACGGACTCTTATTGTATGAGCCTGAAAGTAAGGTCGTAGTCTTCGTGAGGCTATCACTAAGGAGTAGGCAAACTTCTCTAGTTTGTGGTACCTTAGCTCAGGGCCTTGTAGAACCTTACTGGTAAAATAGACCGGGTGTTGACCGACCTCGTCTTCTCGGACCAGGGCTGAGGAGACAGCCCTGTTTGCCACGGATAGGTATAGGACGAGGTCTTTTCCCGGTATTGGTCGGGTTAAGATAGGAGGTTGGCTTAAGAATTTTTTGAACTCTTGGAACGCCTCCTCACATTCCGGAGTCCATTCAAACTGGCATCCCTTCCTTAACAAGGAGAATAATGGCAGGGATTTTAGTGCCGATCCTGCCAAAAATCTGGAGAGGGCTGCAAGTCGGCCATTGAGCTGTTGAACCTCTCTTAAACAAGTCGGGCTCTTCATTTCTAGGATGGCTCTACATTTGTCGGGATTGGCCTCAATCCCTCTTTGTGTTAGCATGAAGCCTAGAAATTTCCCTGCTTCTACTGCGAAGGCGCATTTTGCGGGATTTAGTCTCATCCCATGCGACCTTATAGTGTTGAAGACTTGTGAGAGGTCGGTTAAGGGGTCGACTTCTTGCTTGGTTTTTACTAACATGTCGTCGACGTATACCTCCATTAAGCTCCCTAAATGGGGGGAAAACACTTTGTTCATCAGCCTTTGGTACGTGGCTCCTGCATTCTTCAGTCCGAATGGCATGACCACGTAGCAATAGTTGGCTTTTGGTGTGATGAACGATGTTTTCTCTTGGTCGGGCTCGTGCATCGGGATTTGGTTATATTCCGAGTAGGCGTCCATGAATGATAGGTATTGGTACCCTGAGCTGGAGTCTACTAGGGTATCAATACTTGGTAAGGGATAAGGGTCCTTAGGACAGGCCTTATTCAGGTCGGTATAGTCGACGCACATCCTCCATTTACCGTTTTGTTTTTTGACTAGCACTACATTGGCTAGCCATGTTGGGTATTTGACCTCTCTGATGAAGCCGGCTTCCAGGAGCGCCTGTACTTGCTCTTCTACTATGGAGGCCCTCTCTGGGCCGAGTTTGCGTCTCCTTTGCTGTACAGGTCGGGACCTTGGGTAAACCGAGAGCCTATGAGACATGAGCTTGGGATCAATCCCGGGCATGTCGGAAGCCTTCCAGGCGAAGAGGTCGGAATTAGCTTTTAGGAGTTAACTCAACCTTTGTTTCAGGGTTTCCCCTAGGTTGGCTCCTATGTAAGTCGTTTTTCCTTCCTCTTTACCGACTTGTATCTCCTCGGTTTTTCCTCCCGGCTGGGGTCGTAGCTCTTCTCTTGTCCTTGTCCCACCTAACTCTATGGTGTGGACTTCTTTGCCCTTTCCTCTCAGATTCAGGCTTTCGTTGTAGCACTTCCTTGCCAATTTTTGGTCTCCCCTCACCGTTGCTATTCCTCCTGGAGTCGGGAATTTCATGCAGAGGTGAGGAGTTGACACTACTGCTCCAAGTCGATTAAGGGTAGTTCTGCCAATTAAGGCATTGTAGGCTGACCCTTCATCGATGACTATAAAGTCTATACTCAGAGTCCTTGATTTTTCCCCTTTTCCAAAGGTGGTGTGAAGGGGTAAAATCCCAGTGGCTTTATTGGCGTATCCCCTAACCCATATAGAGTGTCGGGGTAAGCTCTCAGTTCTTTTTCATCTAACCCTAGTTTGTCGAAGGCGGGCTTGAAAAGGATGTCCGCCGAGCTTCCTTGGTCTACTAGGGTTCTGTGGAGATGGGCGTTGGCTAGGATCATAGTTATCACCACGGGGTCATCATGCCCGGGGATTATCCCTTGCCCATCTTCTTTCGTGAATGAGATAGTGGGGAGGTCGGGTGTCTCATCCCCGACCTGATAGACTCTTTTGAGATGTCTTTTGCGAGAAGATTTGGTGATCCCACCTCCCGCAAATCCTCCTGAGATCATGTGGATATGTCTCTCTGGGGTTTGTGGTGGCGGATCTCTCCTGTCCATGTCATCCCGCTTTCTCTTTCCATGGATGTCCGACCTCTCCATGAGATATCTATCAAGCCGGCCTTCTCTAGCCAGCTTTTCTATCACATTTTTGAGGTCGTAACAGTCGTTGGTGGAGTGACCATATATTTTATGGTACTCACAATACTCGCTGCGACTTCCCCCTTTTTGTTTTTAATAGGTCTTGGGGGTGGCAGCCTTTCAGTGTTGCATATCTCTCTGTATACATCCACTATAGAAGTCTTTAGAGGAGTATAAGAGTGATACTTTCTGGGCCTTTCGAGACCGGGCTCTTCCTTCTTCCTGACTTCCCTTTCCCTCTCCCTAGGGGAGGAAGTGGGTCCAGGTCGTGAACCTAGGTCTCTTAATTTGGCATTCTCTTCCATGTTGATGTACTTCTCGGCCCTTTCTTGTACATCACTTAGAGAGACGGGGTGTCTTTTAGATATGGACTGTGAGAAGGGACCTTCTCTAAGTCCATTGACTAACCCCATTATTACTGCCTCCGTGGGCAGGTCTTGGATTTCTAAACATGCTTTATTGAACCTTTCCATATAGGCTCGTAGAGATTCTCCGACCTCCTGTTTATCCCCAGGAGGCTCGGTGCATGTTTTACCTTATCTTTTTGGATTGAGAACCTCATCAAGAATTTTCTTGAGAGGTCTTCAAAACTGGTGATGGATCTTGGGGGAAGGCTATCGAACCACTTCATCGCTGCTTTCGACAAAGTGGTCGGGAAAGCCTTGCATCTCGTAGCGTCGGAGGCGTCAGCTAGATACATCCGACTTTTGAAGTTGCTAAGATGATGCTTTGGATCCGTAGTTCCATCATAGAGGTCCATATCAGGGCTTTTGAAGTTCGTTGGAACTTTTGCCCTCATTATGTCCTCGCTGAAAGGATCTTCTCCGCCTGGGGGTTGATCTTCTCCTTCGTCGCGGGAGTTCTTGAGAGAGGATTCTAGCTGCAAGAGTTTTCTTTCCAACTCTCTTCGCCGTTCCATCTCTTCCTTAAGGTACCTTTCGGTTTCCTTTTGCCTCTCCCGCTCTTGTTCCAATTGCTCCAGGCGGCTATGGACTAGTCCCATCAATTCTGTTACGTGGGATGGTCCACCCTTTTCTGATTCACGTCCGTCTGAGGAGTTTACCTTTGGATTCTTCATTCCAGAGGTACCCTCTCTGTGTTGGTCGTTATCTTGATGTTGGGCTGTGTCTTCATTGTCGTTGCCCAGGCCTAGATTCTCTTGTTCAGAATCTGTTTCAACATGGCCTTCTTCATGGGATCTTTCTGCCATCAAGGGATGATCTCTCGGGTCCCCGGCAACGGCGCCAATGTTACGATGGGTAACCGGAGATTAGTCCAAGGGATGGCGTTTGGCGGCCCAAGTGAGTGGTGGAGGAGGACTCCAGGTAGGTCCGCAACTCGGGAGGCTCCGTCCGACTTGTGCTCGCGTGTGAATGGGGGGTGGTACCTGCAAAGACACTCCGATGCCTAAGTTAGCAAGGGTGTAAGCAGGTCTTAGAGAGTATTGGACTTAGGAATACCTGAGGTGTGTCAGTGTACTTATAGTGGTGAGCCAATAACCACCGTTGGAGTAGTGCCGTATCTTTAGGATAATAACCGTCCCATTATCTTAGGGAGGTTAAGATATGGCTTTATGAAGTGGTTAGAGAGATTTCAGGGGCGGTTACCCATTTGAATGAGTATTTATCTGCCAGCTAATCTCACAACCGACTTCTTCGTACCAAGTCGGGGTTGACACCGACCTCTAGAATGGAGGTGGGTGCTTTGCTAGGCTTAATCTATTGGATCAGGCCTTTCGATTGGACCTGGGCCCTTAACATTGGGCCGGGGTATGAACACCACGTAACATACTTAAAATATTATTTGTACAGGGGCAAACACATTATTAAAGTAGGGGCGCTAATATATACACACATATACTTATTACCTTTTTTTTCTCTAAAATTCAATAGGAGCAATTGTCCCCATACAATAATATGCGGATCCGTTCCTGCGCAAGAAGAACTTTTAGGATTATTGACGGTTTCAGCGTTGATAATCAATTTTACAGATGCTTTGACTTTTGGTAAAAATCCGTCGATCAAAATTTTATTGATAAATTCGATTATTTTTGTTGATGTCCTGTAGTCGTCAGTAATAATAAATATTAGGTCAATTCTATAGTGTTTTTGTTTAGTGTTTAACTTTTGTTTAAATTATTTTTTATAATGATTTTTAAAATATTTAAAATTTTTTAATTTTTATACTTTTAAATTTAAAATTAATTATTTTATCTATTTTAATAATTAGACAATATTTTTTAGACATAATAACAAACACCTAAATATTATCATCAACAACACACAGACCACAGATAAAGTTGATAAAATATAAAATAACGAAATCATATTAATTATACTGATAACAAAATAGTGAGTAATATTAATTAATTAATAATATTTAATTATTTAAGTTTGTCTTAATTTATAAATTAGTTACACTTTATATTATAT
Organism: Arachis stenosperma; assembly: GCF_014773155.1. Lineage (NCBI taxonomy): Eukaryota > Viridiplantae > Streptophyta > Magnoliopsida > Fabales > Fabaceae > Arachis > Arachis stenosperma. The sequence goes on along the minus strand of NC_080379.1, from coordinate 46,903,784 downwards.
TATATTATATATGTTTCATTTTTTAAATAAGGTTTAACGATACCAATCATAATTCATGGTAATAGAATAAACCGTCGCAAATAAAAAAGTGTATACTTTATATTTTTTCGCACATTTTATTTACATTACAAGAAAAATAGTCTATTGCTTTGTATTTTTTTGCCACACTTTAAAAGTGTGGCCAAAAAAGCTCAGTAGCCATACTTTTATGAGAGTGGTTATTGATTAAAAATTTTGCCACATTTTTTTATCATGCTTTAAAAACGTGGCCAAAAAGGTCAATAATCATGTTTTTATAAAGGTGACGATTGATTAGAAATTTTGTCACGTTTTTTTGCCACGCTTAAAAAGCATGTCCAACAACAAAAACAAACACACTTTTAAAGTGTGGCGAAAAGTTTTTGATCTTGGCACGTTTTTAAACTATCCTAATTTCCAATAACTCTATTTGCACCCCTAGAAAAGTGTGGCGAAAGGCTCCTACTAAAAAAAAAAAGAAATTCCCAAATTAAATTCCTAAACGCGCTACTACTCTAACACATCAAACTGTTCTACTCTTCTCCCTTAACATTATTACTAATGCTCTGAAAACCTAACACTCAGACCCTGTCACTCAACCCCTATTCAGACAGAATTCATCGTCGGCGCTTGCACTCTCTCTTCTGCCGGTGTAACACCCTACCACCCTAAGCCTTACCTCTAGCCGTAAAGTCAAAGGTAACAAAGCGCCACGACAGTTCTATATTATTGTATGAGCTTTAGAACTGTTGTGGCGCTTTGTCGCCCTTGGCTTTACGGCTAGAGGTAAGGTTTAGGATGGTAGGGTGTTACCGCTAACCCTTCTCTGCCAGCACTCGCACTCCCCAGCTCTCACTACACTCTACCGCAAACGCTTCTTCGCTCACTAGTCGATGCACCGGTTAGCCAACGGAGGTCGCCTTTCCTTCCTTCGGGCCACCAATCTTCACCCTCCTTCCTCCATCGTCTCTTCTCATTTGCTCCACCACCCTCGCTCCTTGTGTGCTCCGCTTCACTCTCTGTCGTTTTCGCCTCCCCTACCCTCTCCGCTATTTATGTAATCTCTCTCTAGCCTCTCTGTTTCCATCTCTGCATCTAGAATGTCAAATTTTTCTTTCATCTGATTATTTGCTATTGAATGTGATTTTTTGTTTTGATTTTCTTGGTTATTCATTTTTTCTGATTTTTCTAAACTTCTATTTTTTTTTCTTCTATTCTGATATTTGGTTTAGGGTTTTTTTCCTAAACTTCTTGATTTTCTATTTTTGTTATGATTTTTTTATTATTTGTTCTGATTATTTTTTTTGAGGATTTGTTTCTGTTTTTATTTTTTATGATTATTTATTATTGGTTCTGGTTTTTGCTTTAGTAGTTAGTTTTGTTTTGATTTTTGTATATGTATGTGTATATGCATGTATGGTAAAATTTACAAGTAGAAATTATTTGAGTGTAGTTACTCGAGAAGGTGAAGCTTCTTATTCGTATCTTATGTTTGAAAGGCTTAGTTTAATCATATACAGGGTGTTAAATGTTCTTGCTTGGAGTATCACGTTCATGCTTTCGATTTTTTTTTTGTATTCTTTTGACCACTTTAGGGAATAATCAGTGTTATTGCAGTTTTGGATGTGAATTTCCATTCTCTTCCTTCTGCTCCGTACATGCAGCAGTATGGTCTTGTATGTTACTATTGCACTTTCACCACTTTAACATCTTGTTATTGTCATGCATAGTTTATTTAAATTTCATCATTATTATTAGCAGCAGATAGTTATATAAAACAATACACACACTGATTTTGAATCATTTAAATTTTTGCTTGTCCCTGTTGGGTTCAATCTGAACCAAAAATCTGCTACAGTATACTTTTTAACGAACTTGCACCCTCTGTTTAACTACCTTCAATGCTAGATGAGCTTAGTTCTATTATGATTGTAGAGTCTAGATTGGATAAAGTGTAGGCTACATGAAGCATCAAATGCTCAAGAGGTTAGGGCAATGGTTCTCGATATGCAAGCTAGATTATAGTTAGATACGCTTGGAATAGGAATTGAGTTTGCTTTGGTAAATTCTTCATCTTTAGTGCCTGAGGCATGGCATGCATCTGGTGAAATACTATCAAGCATTGATCCTGAATCAATGACTATAGATCTTGCTTTAATTCCTAATGTTCAGGTCTGCTGTCTTTACTATTTGGAAACTTTACTTTCTTTGTTTTGTTTAACTAAAATATCTAAATGCAATTTTCTGGTTCACTGCATGGTTTTTTCCACTTTTCATACTCCTGATCTGTCATCATTGCTTTGTTCAGTCTTGCCATGGTAACTTTTTAATTGTACCAGACATAATCAATTTTTTGTAGGCTTATGTCGATGCAATTCTTGATCTGGTTCCCCATTTTATTACACGATTGCGTTATTATGCAAGTTTCTGTTGCACACTAGCATCTCATGCTACAACTGCAAGCACTGAAAGCAATCGCAATGTGATTGCCAGTCCTACCCAAAGTTCTGCAACTCCTGCAACAAGTCAGAGTTAGTGTGAAATTTTGTAGTTGAGAAGGTCTTCAATAAGTCCTTATAGTTTAAAAATTATTGATTTGCTATAATATTGAAAACATGTTCATTGTGGTCCATTAATTCAATCCATTATAAGGTCCTTGAATTGAAAATATTTTTGAAACTGTAGTTTAGTCTGGTATCACTATGAATCTACTGTAAAAATGTAAGTTTGGTACTTTCCTTCTAACACAAATGACCATATCATCTTGAATTGATGTTGACATCTTCACCATCAGCACTAGTTTACTCTTTTACAAATCAAACTAAATTGATGACGGTGCTTTTCAGGAGGTCAAAATGGGACCACCAGCTCCATAGGGAGCACATAGATGCAAAGTTGGGTTCAAGGGGCCATTGCCAAGATGAGTAACCCAACAGGAACATTCCCTGTAACACCAGTAGTTAGACTCGCCGGGTTATTTTCTTGGTATTTCTCCTGACTCATCTACGATATGGTATGAGACTTATTTGTCAAAGGAATAATATTCTTGAATGTAAAGACATGTGCTCTCTTTCTTATTTTGTATTTTTTTATTTATTCTTCTATGCAAATAAAATTCACACAATATGAGAATTGGATTGGTGATTTTTCTTTTTATTTGGCGATAGTGCTACTTTGCTGCTGATGAGCCATTTTCTACAAATTTTAGAAGTTGATATAAGTAGTATGTAGGTGGTGAGGAAGTTTCCTGGAAAATTCTGAAGTTACTTATTAGTTATTAGTATTTACTTAAGTCTAAGTTTATTTTATTTCAAGTTTTAGGTCATTTTAATTTAAATGGTAATAATTGGCGTTACTGTTTGTGTCTTATATTTGTGGTTGTAGATGACCTGAAATTGATATGTTAAAATTAATTAGTCTAGGTTTTGATAATCTTTCGGTTTTGATTTATTTTGCCTCAAACACATTTAATGTTGGTTGCACAACCAGGTCTACATATTTTTGCCTTTCACACCTGTCTCCTATGTATTTATTCTATGGCAACACGGGTGTTTAAAGCAGTAGTTGTGTGTTGGTCATTTTATAAACATTGCAGATATTTGATTTTTAGCCTTTTTTGTTTTTTGTTTCTTTTTTTGGTAGATATCCCATAAATACAATTTAATTTATGTGATTACCAAACTTGGACTTCTATTTGTGTATGATTTGCAGATAGCACCTGCTATATATAGAAACAGAATTTACAATTAATCTTGCTAAAAGAGAAAATCTTCTTGGGGTTGAAGCTAGTATGTCATTCTTTTGTTGAACTCAACTTTAGTGAAAATATTTCTAAATTTGGGTTGTTGCCAAGGCATATGTTGAAAATTTGAATGTGTTGGCTATTAATCTTCTATATTTCATATAGTTCCCAAATATTAACTTGCATGAAGTTTGATTGTTTGCTTGCAATAAAAATGTAGTACTTGGATCAGTAATTTCTAAATTTTCATATTAGCATATGTGAGCTCATTTAATTCCATGACTCCCTCTTGAGTCTTGGCAGACATTTCCTTACCTTGCTTATATTTGTCTCATACTTGTTTTAAATTGTCATCCTTTCTGTTTGACATTTTGTTTAGGAGTTTATACTTCTATATGATTATATGAATGACCATGATGGCGAATGCTAGAACTTCACTGCTTTATAAATCACTTATTTCACATGTACTTTCTACCTTCTTTATTGTGTTGATCACTTTTATAGACATTTCCTTACCCATGCTTTTTTTCACTTTTACTAACTCTTCTATATTTTCATCCTTTTTTGTTTTGGGTTTGAACTATCTTGTCTAATTCACAACAACATTTCAAATTATCCAGGGTAGTGGTGAAAATGATGAAGCTCACAATGGATGATCACACAATTATGAATCTTGATCTTTTATAATGAAGTATGTAAAGGAAATAGATATGTATAGTTGTTCGAATTGTAGATAATGTATTAGGAATTCATAGGTAGTTGTTATCATCACTTTGACTTTTGGTATATTATTAGAATGTTGTCATGTGATCAAAGTTTATTTTTTTGGTGACAAATATGATGATGAAAGATTATGTATGTTGGATTGCTTGATTTAAAATTATATATTGAATTTGTAAAGTTAATTAGGAAGATTTATAAAAAAAAGTGTAGCCATAGGTTTTCTAAGTTAAGAATTAGGCATGCTTAAAAAGGGTGGCCATATTGTACAGTTTAGCTATGGGCACGCTTTGAAAGCGTGGCCATGTTTCAGCTATCGGCACGCTTTGAAAGCATGGTTATAAGGTACGTTTAAGAAAGTGTAGCTGTATTATCAACCAGAGAGCACGCTTATAAAGCGTGGCTATAGCATTATATAAACGGCCACGCTTTTAAAGCGTGACAATAGCTAAAAGTGTGGCAACAAAATAAGTGTGGCCATAGCTCAACAAAAGTGTGCCGATAGAGCAACCGTCACGCTCGCAGATGTGACCCTTTCAAAAACGTGCCGATAATTAAAAAAGCGTGGCAAAATGCTATCGCCACACTTTTGCCACTTTTCAGCACGTTTTAAAAGTGTGGCAAAAAGGTTGATTTTCTTGTAGTGTTACCAACGGTCAAGCCGTCAGTAGCCCCCAATACTAGTTGGTGCCAACTGCACACCAATTGTTGCACCTTATTATTATCGACATTTGCCTTTACTGGCGGCTTGTCATCGGTGAAATTAATATAATTTTCAAAAATTTAAAATTACAGAATAAAATTTTCGTGGAAAATTAAATTAATATTTTTTACTTTAGTAATTAAAAAATTATTGTTGTTAATTTTACCGACGACCATAGCTGTCGCAAGTGACAATTTGAAATTTTTATTTGGGCACGTTCACTAAATTTACCGATGCCCAAGCTATCGGTAAATGTTGATAAATTTACTTAAATAAAACACATCATTTTGTTGCATCGGTAACATAATTTATCGACGCCTTGGCCATTGGTAAAAATAATAATCAAATTAAAATTCATCACCTCCTCTTTTTTTTTCTCCTTTCATTTTGGTATTCACTCTCTCTTTCTCTCTACACATTCTCTTTCTCTCTAGCCAAAGCTTGTAGGGCCCTTTGCTCACCTGTCGGAACCTCGTTCACCATTTCGAGACCACCTCCATGTTCGCCGTTAATTTGGAACAATGTTGACCAAAATGTAGGTTGTTGTTCCTGCCAATGTTGTTGATGTTGTTGCTGCTACTATTAGAAGTTGAAAGAGTTAGTAGATTTTGTTTGCCTTCAGGTATGTTATCAAAATTTATTAATTTCAATGTTATGAAAATATTATTAAAATTGTAATCAAATAATTTTTATTTTTAGTTATGCATGTTTAGGATAGAAACTTGAACTCTAGGATAGACTTGTATTGTTGGAGAGGTGAAATGATTCTATGTGGGAGTATAAGGTGATTAGAATGACTAGGATTAACAAGTTAAATGTTTTTTACATGTTGATTATTGTTTGCGTTGGTTGTGGCTAGTAATTGAAAAATTTGGAGTGTCATAACGGTAGGAGAGATTCTGTAAAATTTTTTTAAAAGTTTGAGACACTTAATTAATAAAACTTAAATATGAACTCTTTTATCGACAATAATGTAGGAGGAATTAACTACTAATGGTCCAACTTTATTCAATTTTACTTGCTTTAAGTGACATGGCAGGTGACAGGGGTTGGGGATGAGTTGATGACAGGCGGCATGGTCGTAGTAGGACGCAGTCTAGGAAGAATACTGGCATCCCATTTGAGTTGGGTGCACCATCATCACGCACCCAACTTACGACCATCTCACCTACTACCAATGTTGTGGTTGACGCACAGGCACAGCTGTCACATGAGTTAGATCCTATTAGGAAGATATTGACCTCGGGTTTATCCTTAGAGGCAGGTGGCATACACTAGATACCTCCACAGCTGCAGCAGTAGCCTCAGACACCGTCTCTGCCACAGCCACAACCATAGACTTAGACACAAACCCAAACACCACCGTTGGCACAAGCATTGCCTAATCCGTAGTCACAGCCGACACAACTGACAACTAGAGCCTCAGAAGGTGCCACATCTACACAGCCTACTAAACGGAATTTAGTGTGAGATGGAGTGATTGGTATATTTTATATTTACGGATTCATTTAATTTCATAGTATAACATGCATATGCATATATAGTGAGAATTATTTGCTTAATGACAGTTGGGATCCACCAAGACCAAGGATGGAAAGCATTACTTGGGTTTTCAAGAACCATTATAGGTGGTTCATACCCAAATTTAGTATGGCTCCAAATATCATTTGTGAACTTTAGTGGCAACTTTTTAAGATAATTATGTGTTTTTTTACTTCAAATTATTAACTTTATATTGATCTAATTCACTTGTGTTTCCTATTGTAAGACCACTTCAACTTCGTCTATGGAGAGGAGTAGAAGATATATAATGCTTGGCAGGTGATGCTAACAAACATTGGCAACAATGATGCTCCTGCAGCCTGAATCTCAGACGCTATCATCCCCCATCTGAAGGAGTATTGGAACACAGGAAATTATTTGGCAATCCAGACTAATGCCTGACCTAGTCTAGCATCCAAGACTGGAGGATCCATTCACATTGGAGTCCACCACCTATAGCACGACCGAGAATAAGATGATTTATATCATTTAAAATTTTAATTGTTAACTTAATTTATTTATTTTATTATGAATAAAGTTGAAACTAATATAATAACTCTTTGAAATTGTAAACCCTATGGACAGGTGATCGAGCTGGGACACAAATTTCATCGAAACGAGGTCTTTCAGAGAATGCACACAAGGAAGGACGACCGTACAAAGTAGGTCGACAAATGGTTTAGGGACGTTTCTATAAGTTCAGTAAACCCAAATATATCTCAATAAGTTATATTTATTTGTTTATTTAACTCTATGTTCATCAATGTTATTCAATTTTAGATTAAGTTTGACGTTCAGCTATCTAAAACTCAGGAAGAGCGTGCGACTCATACTGCACAGGCAGGGATGTTCAAATCTAAACTGATCTAAATTAAACCGCTCATTTAATCCAATCCGAATCGAAAACCGATTAAAATCGCATTAATTTGGATTTGATTGGATTCTATTTTTTGCGAAGCGTATGGATCGGATCGGATTTTGGATCTATTTCTCAAAACCGATCCAATCCAATCCAAAACGCACATGTGCTATAATATTATTATTTTAGAGTAAAGTATCGTTTTTCTCCCCAACGTTTAGGGTAAGTCTCAAAGTTGTCCCTAACGTTTCAATCATCCTATATAAGTCCCTAAAGTTTCAAAATTGACTCAATGTTGTCCTGCCGTTAGGGATCTATTAACAGAATTGACGGTGAGACAAAATTGAGACGATTTTGAAACGTTAGGGACTTAAATATGACGAAAACGTTAGGGACAAAAATGATACATAAAAATAAATTTTAATTTAATTTTATCTTTCAATAATATTAATTTTTTTACTATTCATAGTATTCAATTATTTTTTAATTACATCTAAATAAATTACACTTAATCACATTACTTTCATTTTAAATAAATTTTTTTATAATTTTAAATAATTTTGATACATTAGAGACAAAAGGTATAATTTATATTTTATTGTATATATATATATATATATATATATATATATATATATATATATATATTTTCTGCAAGTTTATATACTAGTCATTCTACAAACATTTCATGATAACTAAAAATCTTTAAGAGTAAAATTATAAAAAAAATTAATTTATTTAAAATAAAAGTAATAGGATTAAGTGTAATTTACTTAGATGTGATTAAAAAAATAATTGAATACTATGTATAGTAAAAATTGATATTATTAAAGGATAAAATTAAATTTATTTCTATGTATCATTTTTATCCCCAACATTTTTATCCTATTTAAGTCTCTAACGTTTCAAAATCGTCTCAACTTTGTCCTGCCGTCAATTTTGTTAACGGATCCTTAATGGCAGGATAACATTGAGTCAGTTTTGAAACGTTAGGGATTTAAATAGGATTATTGAAACATTAGGGACAACTTTTGGACTTATCCCAAACGTTGGGGACAAAAATGATACTTTACTCATTATTTTATTATTATATTTATAATTTTACTTATAATATGTTTAATTTGTTAAACAATTCATGTATTATTATTATTATTTAATAAATTTTTATGTTCAAAATGAGATTTATTCATTTATTTATTTTAACTAACCTATATTTTTATTTCTATTGTTATGTTTTTGTTGGTTTTTCGACATATTATTGAGACTTGTTATGCTATTGTTGGTTATTTAAAATTTAATGTTGAGACTTATTATGTATATTTAATTTTTTTTAATTTACAAAAATCATAAGTCCAATGGAATCCAAACTGCTTGAAATTAGATCGGATTTTTTTAAAAAAATTATCCAATCCAAACCGCACGGCAAGTAAAAACTATAAGAAAAATGCTGAATGCCATCGGATTTAGCGTTGCAGAGTAGTGACATATTTACCGATGGATTTACTGATAGTTTAGGTGTCAAATTCGTCATATTAAAATATTACCGACAGATTTCTATTTCCGACGATAATTCGCGGGAAAAACAGACAAAAATAGGCACAACATTTAGGATCGAGTTTACCGGCGAAAAAATCTGATCGTAAACCCACTTAGTGAAAAGCTGCGTTTTGGTAACTCGCAATACGTTATTGTCGGATTTATCCGCCAGTAAATCCGAACGTAATTGTGCCCTAAATTCGAACCGTAAACTCTCTTTCCCCTCGTTTGAATTCTCTCTCTCTCTCTCTCTCTCTCTCTCTCTCTCTCTCTCTCTCTCTCTCTCTCTAACCTTTTCGCCTCCCACTCTTTCTCTACCCGTCTCATCTCTCTAGGAGCCCCCTCCGACACTGGTAGCCCCCTCCTTCTTCGACGATGTTTATCGTTTTCGACGTCACCGTTGCTGTTGCCACCCTCTTCTTCTCGGCGCTGGTGCTCTTCTTCAGGTAATACTTTTGAACTTCCTTTTTCTAAAAAAGGAATAATGTCTGATTTGTTATATAATTTTGTGTTCGTTATTTGGTTCTGATTTTTTTCTGATTCTAATTAAAATATGTTTTGAGGTGTTGTTGATTAAGTTATTGGTTTGATGATGAACAAATTAAAACACCTAAGTAGCTAGGAACTCAACTAATTAATTAACTGATTAAGTTATTTTAGATATATTGTGGCTGTTTTTAAGTTTTAATTTATGATCGAGCTTGGTTGGATTTGTGGGAACTGTAAAGGTGGATATATGTCCAACTTTAGGGAAGGTTATGCTAAAATGTTTTTCAAATAATATAAATGTACACAGAATTTGTGTTGTATTTGCTGATTTATGTGATTTAAAGTGTCTATGAATTTTATCTTTGCTATTATATTGTTTTTGTGACTAGTGTTAATTGATATGCTCTTTGCAGACATGACGAGAGGTAGAGATGTCACGGATCAATCTCGTGGTCGTGGTAGAGGGAGGGATTCTACTGGTATCCCTAGGACTTCTTAATCGTTCACCTCTATTCTGACTTTTCCTGTGACGTCACAGGAAATTGATGCACAGGATCAGCGGTTCATCATGGCCCCTGACCTCAACTACATGACTCCTACTACTGCGCCACCCTTGCAACTAGGAATTCATCCGTCTGCTTCATCAGAGTGGACTCCTCCACCACCTCCATCCGCTCAGCAGCGCATTATCTCGATGACGACGCCTCCAGCGATAGACACCGCAATGCCAGAATCCTCTCACAGATCCCAGCCAGATGTCCCTCTACCACCTCCCATCGTACGGATAATGATTTGGCCTGATGGGACTTCGGCATGTTTACTATTTTAAGTCTTTTATATGCAAACCATTTTAGTTAGTCAGTTTAATTTGGTTGCACTCAATTTTCTAGTTTTATTAGATTTAAGTTGTTAAGATAGGTTTGATTTAGGTTGGTAGGTTTGAATTGCTTATTATGTTTGATAATTCTTGATTGTTGATGGATGTTGCTGCTGAAGTTACATAATGTCATATAGATGAAACTACTAATCTTAATTAATTGAACTGCTTATTGTCGATTGATGGATGTTGTTGCTTGATTCATGTTTGTTGATTGTTGATAGATGTTGTTTAAGTGAATTGTTGATAGATAGAGTTTTTAGCACATTTTAGTTATAGATGAAACTCTACCAAAATTTCTAAAAAAATCTAAATATAATTGAAGTTTATAGATTACTTTAAATAACTTTTTAGTAAACTATTATTCTTAAGTTTTTCATTGATAGGTTTGCTCCAAATAACAATGCGTGTACACAGGAGTGTACCAATGTCATCAAGCTAATGTACGACCACCCATGGTAGAGCTACAAGAAGATCCCAGTTAAGACCAGAGAATGATGGTTTCAGAAGCGGGCAGTAAAAACTCAACATATTGAAACCTCAGGCGATCCTTTCACGCATGACAGACACAGATGACTTTAGGCTGTAGTGGAGGAGAGAGATGGAGCGACTTCATCGGATGCAGTGCCATATGGTGCTGTATGAAAATCAAATGCACGTTAGTGGCAGCAGCACTGCTGAAGGAGCACAGACATCACCGCCTAAGCTATCGCCTCAGCAGAAGGACGCGGGATGATGACGACGTTGATGACAACGACTATCAGGATCTTTAGTGACTAGGCTTTTTTTCAAACACTTTTTGATTGTATCATACCCTCTGTTATTTGACTTTTCATTTTACTTGTACACTTAATAATTTAATATATTTGCCTTCTATTATTTAGAATTTGACTACTAATTGTGCAAAAAATAAATTTAAATAAAAAATTTAGAATTTAACCACAAATTTCGTCAAAAAATCTAAAAAAATGTACTTACAGTCGGATTTTCCAAGGAAAAATCTGGTGCTAATCATGCAGGAACAAAATAGTTTGATGCCAAAGTTACTGTAAAAAAAATCTGCTAGTAACTGACATAAGATATTCGTGGCTTAAAAAATTGATTCTGCCGCTAAATCTATCGTAAGTTATCGGTGAACAACAAAATCCAACGGTAAACAGTTACCCATGAGGTTTATGCCGTCGGATTGGATCCGACAAAAAATCTGACGACAAATTTATTACCGGCGGATTATTTTTTTCTCACCGGTAAATCCGACGGTACTCAGCGGTTTTCTTGTAGTGAACATTAGTGTTTGGATCGGGTGAGTTTGTGACTTAAAACCGATCCAAACCTCACCATGAACACTCTTATGCACAGGGACCTTGAGCCACCTCCCATAACTAAGGATGAGATATGCACGCAGACAGTTGGCGGCCTCAAGCAAGGGATGGTCTACGACATGAAACATCAATCCACCATGACTACTTTATGATTCTCCGATGTTGAGTCCACTACCGATGGAGGTGTGGATATCAGAGAGCAGGTTACCCTGCTCAACAGGGAGCTGCAGCAGGACATCAAGCGAGAGCTACAGCAGCATCGGACGAGATGCGTAAAGCTAAAGGCATGCTACTGATAGGAGCAGGACTAGTGAAGCCATGTTCATTAGAGATACAAGAGGAAGATCAGGAGCCTTTAGGTGACCATTGTCCACTAGCAGTCCGGTCTAGACCAGTGAAAAAATATGGTCATGGACATGTACTCCTTCATGTAGGAGAAGTTAGGGAGCGACTCGTCCAGCAGTGCGTTAGCTATATATGTCGTCTCTTTTGCTGTCTAGATGTTGTCCTACATCGTTTGGTCCTCAGGCGCTGACGCCACTAGTACCACCGTTGCCACTAACATGCCCAGGACCACAGGATGGAGCTGACGACGACTTCTTCTCAGATGTTTACATGATATAAAAATAAAAAATAATTTTTTACTTTTACCATTAATATTTTATTATTTTTTTAACATTATTATTACCGACAGTCAATAACTGTGGATAATTTTTTTTTCTAACATTGTGTTTAGTATTATTGGTATATTAATTTTACTGGCAAACTAATCGGCAATTAAAATTAGTACTCATCTTTTAAATCTCGTCTTTTAGTCAATTTTTAAATATAATATTTTATTATTTTTAATTAATCATATTCTCTATTTGTAAGAAGTCACTACTATTTCTATTTAATTTAAATTTTATAATTATTCAAACTTGAAACTTAAAACTCCAATATATTGATTTTTCACAAAAATTACGGCAATATACCGATTTGCACTGGAAAAAAAAGGTGCCACTCTACAAATTTTCTATATGCCCTAAAGTAACTAAATACACTTTATGCAAGGATGTGATGTGATTTAAATTAATTTTTTGATAATTAATATTGGATAAAACTTTATATATTTAAGCAAAATACTTAACTAAGTTTAACCAAGTTATTATAATAATTTTTTAAATTACGCATTTTTTTCTTCTCTTTTTTCTTTCCTATTTTCTTTTCCTTCTCCTTCTCCTTCTCCTTTTCTTTCTCATCTTTCTTCTTCTTTTTCTGTGTTATCGTCATCACTAATAATACCAATATTTATTATCGTCATCACCAATAATATCAACATTTTGTGAACATCTTTAATAGGTCTGATTTTCTCTGCAGCCATCATTAAATAATTTTGGTTCCTTTTTTAATTTATTTCGGTTCATTTGTATGTTAATTGAAATTCACTTGATGTTGCTTATAAGTATTGACTAAATTTTTTATTTCTTAAGTAATTTCAGTTTATTTCTTATTTTAATTGAGAATTATTTGGATCCAGAAATAAATTCGATGTGTTTTTATTAATGATCGAGTCTTTTTAGTAAAAAAGAATGAAATTATTTACTATCACTTTATTCAATTGTATTAGATTTCATTCCATTCCATTCAATTTGTCTTGAAAGCCATTTCAACCACCGGGACAAATTATTCATCGACAACACACCTGGATTGAAAATGAATCGAAAATATTATTAAAGCGAAACCATTGTATAATACCAAATGAACCCAATATTTGTCCATTATATAAATTCGAATTAAGAAACACCTGCATCTAGAATGAATCGAAAATATTATCAAAGCAAAACTACTGTATAATATTAAATGAACCGAACATTTTTTATTATATAAATTCAAAGTCAATTCAAAATGTTGGTTTTTGTTAGTAAAATATTAGTGTTGTTGATGATTACGATAATGAAAGAGAAAAAGAAAAAGAACTTACATATGAAAATTTGAGAGGAGGAGGAGGAGGAGGAGGAAAGAAATTGCGTTATTGAAATGCGCATGTGATACACGCTAGTATAATAAAAATAATTTTTTATTAAATTTAGACCAACTTAATTAAACTTATATACAAAAATATTTAAATGTGTTGTTAGAGTGATTAATATTAGTGAGTTCAGTTCAATTTCAACTTTATTTGTACTTTTCTATCCGCAAATTTAGCACTTTTCTCTTCTGTCGTTTCTTTCTGTGTTATCCTTATCTATGAAAATTTAGTCCACCATATTAATTTCTAAGACGACGTATAATTTATGGTCTATATATCTATAAAAATTATTTTCTAGTTTTACATAATATCGACATAACGTGAACCAAGAAAAGAATTTCAACAAGTTTATGTTACTTCAATTTTTTTTCTAGTTTCCAGAAAAACGTGTATCAAAGTACAACTTGGTAAGTCTCTTTTAATAATTTTACTAACTATTTGTCATGAAAAGTTATATTGTGTTTGAAGTTTGAACATTATTTTGCCTTGTGTAATTATTTTGTCGGTATTTTTTTGTTATTTTATATATATTTATAATACATCTAAAATAATAAGATAAAATATAAAATATTTTTAATATACATCTAAAATTTATTTAAATTTGTGTTTATATTTTTTAAAATAAATAATTTTTTAACACATCTAAAAGAATAAAATAATATACAAAATATTTTTGATATATATCTAAAATTCGTTTAAATTCTGGTTTATATTTTTTGACACAAATAATTTTATAACACATCTAAAATTATAAGATTATTCATTAAATAATTTTCTAACACATTCGAAACTTATTTAAAAATAATTGTGTTCATTACTCTTGTCAAATAATTATATACTACACTTAGAACCAACAAAAAAATTGATTTTGATAGTGTTATTTTAAATTTAATTTGGTTAGGATATAATTTTAGTGTGTTAGTTTTTATTTATTAAATTTAAATTTAAATTTGAATATTCTATTTTTTTTCGCTTAATTGAATATTCTAACTTTAAGGAGATATAATTTTGAAGTTTAAATATATGAGAGAAAGTTTTGAGATATAATATCTAAAAAATAATTACAATTATTTTTTTAAATTTTTACAGATAGTGGCTGATTAAATGATGAATTTTAATAGATACCTAGACGCACCATAATATTAAAATATAAATTAATATTTTAATTATTTTTAATATTTTTTGAATTATATAAAATATTTAAAATTATTTTTTATGTTTTAATAAATAATAATATTTACTATTTCTAAATTTATTTTAAAAATACAACTTAATAATATAGGGTTGACTAGACTGATACATAATAATATTTAGATGTCTTTAAGTGTGTTTAGAGAAGTATTTTTATTTTTTTATTAAGATACGGTTTAAGACGGAAAATATAAGTGTCGAACAAATATTGGATGAGTGTCGTATCTAAAATATATTCAACACATGAACGTGACAATTCAATGAAGAGACATGGTACTTCGTAAATACCAATATACGCCAACAAAAAAGAATTGTCAAAAAAATTTTTATGTAAATTACCACTAACATCGATTTTAATGATAAATATACTATGGACAAATTAATTACTTATCTAAAAGATATTTTTTTAAATAAAGAGCTCAACACAATGTAGTGGAGCAGTCAAATAAAAACAAAAACCAAAAAAGAATTTGTCTTTAAGATAGTATTTAGTAAGTAATGAATTATGATAATAGAATAAACACTCAAATTAATCTTTAAAAAATATCATATCAAACATTTTGATTTTCAACAAATTTTTATTTTTTATAAATTTTTAACAATTATTTATGTCAAATAAATTGGTCTCTTTGTCATTTGAAGACATATTGTTTGTCTGATCTAATTGTAATATTTCATAATATCTTATTTTCTTATAATAAAAATTATTAAAAATTTATTTGTCTTATATGCATATTAAAAATATTTGATTAAAAATAACAGAAAAATTAAACTGTCTAATAGAATAATTTTAAAAAACTTTTAATAAAAAAATAAAATCTATTAAAAATTAAAATATCCAATCTAAATTGTTTTTTCAGACCAATTTAAATTTTTACTCGCGATAAAATCTTATATGCCTCGTCAACATGTATAACTAATAAAATTGAGTGTCTAAGAAAATCTCAAAAGGCAAAATTAAAAGGATGAAAATTACTATATAATTATAATCACTATTGCAAGTTGAAATTAAATCCTATTTGAGTTATAATAACAACGAAAAATACATTTTTATTAATGTTTTTTTGGTGACTTACATTTTTATTAATGTAAGCACGCGATATATCGATTTGATTTCTTGAAAAATAGATCTTGTGCAATTTTTTCTATCTCTAAAATCTGTCTTAAAAGAATTTGCGGTATAGACATAAAAATTACTAAGTAGTAAATGTCCTCACCATATTGATTTAGAATAAATATGAGAAAACAATAAAAGAAAGTAGTATCAGTTAACATAAATTTTTATACATATACACCTTTTATTTTTGGTGTTAACAATTATGGATAAAAAAGGAATATATATATATATATATATATATATATATATGTATATTTTTTTTTCTTTTATACTATAAAAATTACAAAAAAGTATACACAAAAAATTATATATGTTATTATTATTATTGGAAAATTTTTATAGTGTGTTATGAATAGGATAAAGTGAGTCGGACTATCAAATAGATTAAAATTATGATATCTGAGTAAAAGAATTTATGTCAATAAGTATAATTATATGATATGTGATTAATAATTTATATAAAATAATTAAATTATTATTTATATATTATAAATTATAAATTTTAAAAAAGATCTAATGTCAATTTAAATTTTTTAAATTTATTATTTTGAGTTACAATTCATAAAATGAAGTTTTAAATTAGAGACTCGCTGACTTATCAAATTTGAACTCAAAAAAAAAATACAAAAAATAACATATTTGAATAACTTGAACCATATATATATATATATATATATATATATATATATATATATATATAATATAAAACATATTTGTCTAAACTAAAATTTGGCTTATTTTCGTCTTTACTTAAGAACATGGTTTTGAAAATTAGACCAAATTAGTTAGCTCAACCGGACTAATTAATAATTAGTTACAAATTGGTTTGGTTGAGACAAAAAATCAATTGACAAAGAACACTACAAAAAAAATGACTTTTAGTGACAAATATTTAGCAAGTGATAGTATAATTGTCATTATTTATCTTATTTACTCTAATTTTTTGAAGAGCAGTCAAATGTTTATAATTTTAGATTTTTTAGTATATTCATGATTTGTTTTAGATTTTTTAGTCTATTTATGATTTATGATTTCCTTTTTCGTTTACTCTTAAATTTTTGGATCAATTACTAATACCCAAAGTTAGGCTATTTTTAAAAGTACAACTTTAGATGATTGCTAATATTCAAATTGTTATATTGATATATTATAGTTATAAGTTTAAAATTTTTTATTATTTAGATTTGTAACATAATTTATTATTTTTAAAGAAAAATTTATGGCCATATAATGACAACTAAAAGTAAATAACATTAACATCTTAGAATTATTTTTAGTGTCCATATAAATTATCCCTAAAAGTTATATACTTTTTTTAGCTATTAAAAAGATCTTTATCAGCAATTGTTGCTGCTAAAATCTTTCAACAACAAAGTATAAGACAATTTATATCTAATTACAGTTAAATATATTAGTGGCTATTTTTATTGTCGCTAAAAATAAAATAAATAACCACTAAAAATAATATTTCTAATAATAAAATTGATAAAAATTAGAAAAATCGGTCAAAAAATCGATTAATCAATCAAATCCATATAATTTTTTAGTAGTTCACCAATTTAAAATAATAACACATAAAAATTATTTTATTTTTAAAAAATTATATATTTTATATAAAATAATATTATTTTATGATAACCAATTCAATTTCAATTTCAACCTTTAAACTTTTTGAACCTCACTCTATCAGTTGAATTGAATGACCGGTATTATATACATTCATTTCAAGCCTTGGGGGTGTGCTTCATTTTAATTATCTATACAATTATTCATCACCTTACCTAATATCTTATAAATTCATATGCACTAATAATAAGAAAGTAAGAGTGTTGAACATGGTTATAAACAGAAAAGAAAGTAACTTTTTTCCATTTTTAAATTCATTCACTCAGAGACCAAAAGATTCCCCCCTCTCTCTCTCTCTCTCCCCCAAAAAGATTTCCATCCATTCCTCTCTGTCATGCAAATTCTCTTATTCTATTTATAGCCCCCTCACTCACTGATTCACACACCAATTACCAAAATCTCATAGAAAAAGAAAAAAAGAATTCCTCTTCTTCGATCCTCTTCAGACACAAAATAAATAAAAAAAATGGTTGAAAACTATCTTCCTGCTCCCACATACTTCATCCTTCTCCTAATAACCATAACACGATTGATATCCACCGTTGGCAACAAAACTGAGCATTTGAACAACAACTCCCTCCTCTCATCGGACCTCATCTCCCGCCACAACCTCCTTGACGACCCCGAGTCTCTAGAATCGGCTTCTAGAGACTTCGGCAACCTAGTCCATCACCTCCCACGGGCAGTGTTCCACCCGCGGTCTCCACAAGACATAGCCTCCCTCGTGAAGACTTCGTACGAGAGCCCTGTCCCTTTCACGATATCCGTGAGGGGACAGGGCCACTCCACGAGGGGTCAGGCTATGGCGAGAGGAGGGGTGGTGGTGGACATGAGGGCCCTGAGAGAAGAAAATAATAGTAATAAGAAGAAGAACATTCGCGTGATTTGGAGAGAGGAAGGATACTATGGTGACGTGGGAGGGGAGGCGCTGTGGGCGGATGTGCTGCGGGAGGCGGCGGAGATGGGAGTTGCACCGGCTTCTTGGACGGATTACTTGTACTTGACTGTGGGAGGGACTCTCTCCAATGGCGGCATCAGTGGCCAGAGCTTCAAGTATGGACCCCAAATCAGCATTGTTCATGAAATGGATGTTATCACTGGTTTGTACACTTATTTAATTTACATTGCTTCTTCACGTTTCATTATTCACTTCTGTAAGGCTAAAAATACAAAAATGTTTTCAAAACAAAAATTTTAAATATTATATAGATAAAATTATATATATTAAATTAAATAAAATAATTTTAAATTATTGTAATTTAGCAGAAGTAAAGTAAAATGTAGTAAGTTAATTTGTAGAAGAAAACGTTTAAATTTTGAAATTGTTTCCGCATATGAGAAATATTTACTTAATTGCTATATATTGCATCAATAATTGTGGTTATTAGCTCAGCATTTAGTATAATTTTTGTGTTATATATACCAATGCTTTTCACCGGGTCCCATGACTTAAAAAAAAAATACTAGCTTTTCAGAGAATATGTGATGTTGAGATCTAAGTATTATTTCGGCCATCAATAAGTCTTCTCATAACAAACAATTAAAAAAAAGAACGGTGAATTTTGTTAGGCATATATAATGTTTGTTAGCTAAAAAAATAAAAAAGATATGCATGCATGCAAATTAATTAAATGCATTATGATAATAACATACAATTAACTAATTGGCAATTTTTTTTGTTTTCAGGAAAAGGAGAGCTAGTAACATGCTCTTCACACACAAATTCTGAGTTATTTCATGCGGTGCTTGGAGGCTTAGGACAATTTGGCATTATAACAAGGGCAAGAATTGCTCTTCACCCAGCACCAAAAATGGTAGAGAAACTAATTAACCATACAATTTATCTTGCATTCTAGCTTTGTCTTGTAATAAGTGATCTATAAATAATTTTTCTCCGGAATAGTAACTAAATGATTTAATCGGTGCATGTCACATTATTATACATTCCAAATAATGTCATTGTCCAAAAAGCCCTCCGTTGCCAATTTTCTTGGCAACTAGCAACACCATATACACACTAACACACCATTCACATTATGCTAGCTAGTGCATATATTATTATTTACCATATCATGAAAAAGAAACATACACTAATGAAAATTGGACGAGTTATTTCTAATAATGATATACATATTGTCTACGAGTTTGGACAACTGGATGTGAATAATTGAATGTTGAAGTTTATATTAGTATTTGCCTTTTGACAAAATAATATAAATGCAAGAAATTGAAGTCCATATATATATGCTATGTTGAAATTTATAACATGTGAGTCCTAATAAATCTTAAAGCATATAAATAATAGTGCTTGCTGTCTCTTCTCATCAATGACCAAAAATCTCTATTTTGGTTCATCAAACTCAACTAACAACCCTGTTTGACAAGACTTGAAATTGAAATTGTGTCTCTACACAGTGTGTTCTCACTAGAGACTCTTAATTAACACACAAATAAAGTTGGTGATGAGACCTATCAAAAGGGATTTTGAGGCATGAAGTGTTATATATATAATAATAATTAACCACAATAATAGTAACAATATAACTTTGTACTAATTAATTTGATCAAAATGCTTGCTAGTGAGGTAAGATGAATGGCCTAATTGATGTTGATTTTTTGTTGGCAGGTGAAATGGGTCAGGCTTCTATACAATGACTTTTCTGCTTTTACCAAAGACCAAGAGCGATTAATCTCAATCAATGGAAGGAAACACAATAATAATGATAATAATGATGACAATGTTGCATTGGATTATGTGGAAGGGATGCTACTAATGCACCAAGGACCCATAAATAATTGGAGATCTTCTTTCTTCCCTTTAGCCGACCATCCAAGAATCATTTCCCTAGTAACTCAACATAGCATCCTTTATTGTCTTGAATTGGCCAAATATTATGATGAAAAATCTGAAAACAATGTGGACAAGGTATATATTGCTCATTTTGTCTTTTTCCTTTCTTCCTTTTTTTTGAAACCATAATAATTAACCCTTTCCATGCAAACTACATACATTGTCTTTCTTTTTTAACTAATGTGTTTGGTTGGAGTAAAAATATTAACACACTAAGATCAATTAAGTAATATAATATTATTCTTGTTTGTGTATATATATATGTAGGAAATGCAAGGTTTGCTTGAAGGACTTAGCTATATGCCGGGATTTTATTATGAGAAAAAAGTGTCATATGTTGAGTTCTTGAATAGAGTCAGAAGTGGAG